>NW_027530019.1:6056067-6203468 GCF_008692635.1 Crocuta crocuta | reverse complement strand
CCCCATCCCCTCTGCCTTTGCTGCCACCCCCACCCCCTCTGTGGCAAAGGAGGAAGCAGTGGGGCGGAGGAGACAGGATCTGCTAACAAAGCAGGTCAAACAACAGACCTAAAGCGGGTGGTGAGCCACGGGGTGTGGCAAAGGCAGCAGCAGAAACACCAAAAATGTCTGCCCCTTGGCTGCCACTTGGCCGGTTCCCAAGTCTCCAGGGAGGTCTGCCCCTTGGTTCTGGACTGTGGCCTCAAGCCTCCTCTCTGACCTCCTCATCACCGCAGGCTCACAGAACTCAGATTCCTCCTGGCGGGCAGCAAGGCCATGGCGGCTGCAGTGGAGGGCTGTGCCCAGCAATCCACACTGGGGCAGACCAGACCGAGGTGGTGGTTACACTGGGTTTTCTCAAGCCCTGAGCAAAGGCAGTGGGGAGGGGACCCATCTCCTGTGTGGACGATGATGGCAGAGAGAGAAAAGGGGCCATAGAGCAGTTCTGGGGACCTGGGCCAGATAGCAGGAAAAGGACTTAATTAGGCTGTGGAGGGGCGGGGGTTGGCACGTGATGTGGGACCAGTACCAGCTGAGTATGGGGCAGTAAGTGCAGGGTCAGAGTCGTGAGAGACTGGATCATCTCCTTATTCGTGCCCCACCATCCCTGGGCTAGGAGACACCAGCCGGGGACACACGGGTCATGGTGCCTTAGTTTCTCATGAATCCAGGCCCTCTTAAAGACAACTGCCAGGGAGCCATGAGCCAGGTCGAGGGAGAACACAACCATCTAGTTCTGCTGCATGAGAAATTCTGCCGGAGGAAGAGAGGAGGCAGAGAAGACCTCCAAGAAGGAAAAATGCCCAACACTGGTATACAGGCAACGGGGGACTGCTCGGCAATGGGAGGGGATGAAAGAGCTTTCTGGGCCATGGCGGTAGCAGAGCGCAGCAGGGAGCTCCACTTGTCCTTGGAGGAGAAAGCCTTCCTCAAGCAAGGATAAGAAGACAGATGCTGCATGGTCCAGAAGAAGATGTGTCCCGGGGACAGGGTAGACGAGGAGAGGCAAAGTGGGCCTCAGTGATGGAAGATCCATCCTAAATTGGGTCTGGGGTCCAGATGAGGAAATATTCTCAGCTTTCCAGACTTGCCTGAGACATGTATTAAAATACAGATCCCTAGATTTCTCCCACAGAGACTCTGATTCTGTAGATCTGGGCTTGGGTCCTGGAACTATAAACCACTAGGAGCTATTGAAACATAAGCATCTGGATGAATGAAACCAGGTTAGGAGGCGATCACAGCAAATACAGCAACAGTGACAATCATAGTAATAACTATATGCCACGCATGGTTGTAAACTCTGTTACCTGTTTGATCTGCATATCAGCCGAATTAGCTCCATTTTACAGAAGGGGAAACAGAGGCACCAAGAGGTTAAGGCCCTTGAGTAAGATAGAGTGGCAGCATCAGATGGGACCCAGGAAATTCTGTCTTGAAAGCCTGTGCTCTGAACCACTCTGTCATTCTGCTCCTTGAGGTTGGACAGGGTCCTCTGGCCTATGACGAGCGCAGGGTTATGTCCTCCTCTTGCAATGTCCTCTGGGTGCACAGTGTCCCCTTCACATTAGATCACCTCCTCCACACTGCCACAGTCCAGCCGTCTGTCCAGTTAGGTGGAATGTGATGGAACCATCCGGCACTTCCTTTCAGCTCTGCCTTCCATGCCTGTTAGCGGAGAAAAATTGAAACTGCCTCTGGAACATGTGCTATTTTTTCTTTCTGATGTTAATCTAAACAGGTTCCTTATCTCCTTAGGCCAACTGATGGTGCAGCTCTGACAGCAAGTAGTCTGGGAATTAGGCTCCAGAATCCAAAGATTATACCAAACCCTACTTATCTGGGTCAGACACTTCCCCAGGTTTTTAGGCTGCAATTTGGGTGGTTTCCCCCTCGGGGACATCTTTAGGACTCCTTCCCATCCAAATGCATTCTGCTGAAATCCTTGGTTTTCCTCGGGTTTCTTCCCTGTCTTTAATCTGAATGTTCTCTTTAGCTGACCTGTTCATAACATGACCCTAAGGAATTCAAAAGTGGAGGTACCTCCATTAGGAATTCGTGATTCTTGGTTTACCATTAGAGTGGCTCAGGAGTGAGGAGAGCGACACCAGACTTGGGAACAGAAATGCCTGACAGAAGTCACTTATAGATGCTTTGGGGTCAAAATGGGAATGTCCTTCAGAAGCTTCGATGAAACTGCAAGGAGATTCATTCTTTATAAGTAGCAAAGCACCAGCATTTCCTACAGTCCAATAAATCCTCTCTAAGGCCAGGCCAGTTTGTCACAAAACACAAAACAAAAAACCCAACAACCTGGTGCAGGATAGGGCTTGTGCCCCATCTTAGCATCTCTCACCTGCTTGGGGAAGGACGCCAGAATCTAAGTTTCAAGACCTCACCTGTGCACGACTGTGAGTCAGAGGCCAGATCACGCAGCAGAGCAGTCCAGGAAACCCTCAGGCACCTTTTCTTCAGAGTTAACCTGTCCTTGAACAGTTAAGGGAGGCTGGGAGGAGTGTCATTCTGACCATAAATATAATAAAGTGGATGACGGGTACATTGCTAGGAGGATCCTGGAGACCCTGTCCCCTCCAACGCAGAGGCAGGACAAACTGGGTCATTGCATTGCAGTGGCATGTGGGATGCAAAGCCAGAGCACAAATTACGATGGTGCTCACAGCTCTAGCCCACTAAACATCAGCACGGTGGAGACTGCAAAACACCTATGCCTGGTGTGGATGATATTTTGAATGTTTGTTTATTAGGCTGGTCTGGGGCTGTTGTCTGTTTCCTAAGAGCAAAATTGTCTCATGAAGTTCTCCACAATTGCATATATGAATTTGGAATATGAATACTAATAAAATAAAGTGATACACCTTCCACTAAAACTTTATTTGTAGATTTTATTTTCTGCTTACAGGAACATTGATGTGAGTGCTTAGGTCTTTGCTGCATTTAAAGTGCCTCTTTAAAAATCTCATCTGGAGCAAATATTCCATTAACGTTTTGTAGTATTTGGCTCCGTTCCTTTGTGTCTTCGTTGTTTGCCTCCCCGCTTCAAGGGAGGGATGGGAAAGGGGGAAAAGGAAGGCAGAGTTCTGGCCATCAAAAAGGCAATGCATACATCATAAGGCAACAGAACAGGATGAAACAGACAGAGCCCAGCAAGATAAATTCTTGTAACAGCAAAGGCAAATCTTGTGGGAAAATTTCACTCTCCCCATAGTCCCTAAACAGCAACCACCAAATCTTTATTTTGATTATTTTTTATATTTATAGCCATGTTCCACAATGGATTTTAGGTGGCTTCGAGTAGCTATTGTGATTAATTTATTTTGGTAGTTGACGAAACCATCTCTTGGAGTTCCCAAATATTTGGCCAAATGAATTGTGCTTCCTGGGATCTTGGCAGAATGGATCCATCTTTCCAAAGTAGTTCTGATGACCAGGTCAGTCCTGGTCAAGGGCTCCTAAAAATAAAACTGACCATTTCGCTGGAGTCATCCCAGAGTTTGGGTGAAATATTTCACCACACAGAACCCCTGAAGGAAGCCCATCACTGATTTGTCTCCTTTCATTAGAGCTATTTGAAAGTTTGTGTAGTGTCTCACCACATATATACCAATAGCTTAGGAAGGTAAGGAGCCTTGGTGGGGTTCATACCTTCCCCACAAGCTCTTTGCAGGAAGCCCAGACAAAGGGGACCAGAGACCACTGCTTCATGAGGCAAGGCATTGTCACAGAACTACAGGGCAGATTAAAGCCTTGCTCTACTCTGATCCTAGAAGAAGATCTTGAGAGCCCCAGGTACACAGCTGAGATCTGGTGCCTCTTAGCTACTATACTACATGGCTCCATAGAGAGAAGAAAATATGCACAACAGAGCACTTGTGGAGGGCGAGGTAGCAGCACATTGACCCTAAGTCTTAACACAAATAGTCCCAGCAAGTGTCAGAATCAACCCAATTATGCTAAGCAACTTGCACCGAGGAAAAAGGCCAAGCCTCAAAGGTGGTGCAGTAACAGGCTGGGGGCAGTCGTGACTGGGAGCATGTCCCCCACTTTATGTGGCCATTTACACTAGTAGCCTTGGTTAATCAGAATGTAAAGGATCCTCAAACCCATATAAACACAAAATTGATAAGCCTAAAACTGTGAGGTCCTTGATGTCACCTCTGTTACTTACCCAGACTTACCAGGCATGCTGTTGTTTCCTTTGCTACTGCAAAGTCTGCCCAGAGATGGGATGGGGAGGTGGAGGCCAGTCACGGCAGAGCTCACACCACTGGAGCACTTCTTCCAGCCATCAATGTTCAAGCTCTATGGAAAAAAAAGACATGTGGGGCGCCTGGGTGGCTTAGTCGGTTAAGCGTCCAACTTTCGCTTAGGTCCTGATCTCACCATTCGTGGGTTCGAGCCCCTCATCGGGCTCTGTGCTGACAGCTCAGAGCCTGGAGCCTGCTTTGGATTCTGTTTTTCCCTCTCTTTCTCCCCCTTCCCTCCTCACGCTCTGTCTCTCTTCTCTTTCAAAAATAAAATAAACATTAAAAATTTTTAAAAAATGACTTGTCTGTGTGGTTTAGGGCTAGTAATAGCAAAATGCCCAGCACCTTGTAAGCAATCAATAGTATTTTCTGAATAAATGAATGAATGGAGTCTACCCTCAAGAGAAACCTAAAAAAAAACTACTTCAGGGTATCTTCCATTGCTGTATTTATGGTTTGGAAAAGAAAATTCCATGGACTGGATCATAGAAGTCAAATGATGTCTGAGCTTCTAGGAGCAGAAATGAGTATCGTGAGACAGCTCAGCCAGGCCACCATAGGAAGACGGCAGTGAGCAAGGCAAGGGTAAATCGCGTGGTATCACCAGGAGAACCCGGATGCACCCACAGTCCTAGAATGCTGGCTCTTGAAAGGACTGTCGATGTCATCTCCTCCATCTTCCCTGTCAATGAAAGGACTCCTTCTCTGTAGGTTCCCTCCAAACAGAATAGGATGCAACAGAACTACCCAGGGCAGTTTTTAGGTCGCAAATAGGTAGTAAATGAGCATCCCTCACCTCCCAAAATCAGAATATCAGAAGGATATCAGTATAACCAGAAGGAATAACATCAAGAGGGTATTATCTTTAGAATGTTTAACTCATTTGTTCAACAAATATTTATTGTGTCCAGGCTCCCTCAGTATAAAAGAGTGGTTGAGACCTAAACTCTGACCCCTAGAATAAGGTACCACTTGCATATGTAAAGCACTCCACTGTTTACACGCAATTTGATTTGATGTGATGGTATGGCGACATCAGAAGTTGCCAGTAAGGAGAAAGTGGCTTCCTCCTAAGGTCTTAAAACCCAACCACCCAGCATGCCTGGAAGTTTTCCGTCAAAGGGTAGCAAATATTCATCATCCTGCAACCCTGCGTCCTCTCCCTTTGCCTTAGTCCTTCAGATCGATAATATAATCATGCTCTAGTCTGCAGGTTTTACATTTTCTATTATTCTTGTTGATTGCCACTCGATTTTTAAAGTTTATTTTTAACTTAATGGTTCTAGTGGATTTTCTGGTTCATTAAAGATTTTGGTTTTATGGTAGACTTAAAGGAACAGAAGAATATAATTTTATCTGATTTTCTTTCCTGACCTACAAATCTTAGTTTGACAATATTTGCCAAGGGTGATTTTTTGTAAGTGAGTGTGTTCCAGGGACCATTATTTCCATGAATGTATAAAGTTAGCTACAAAGAATAAAATTCTCTTTTGTGAAATAACAATTTGGGAGTCTGAGGAGATTAGGGTGATTCAAGGTGTGAAAATGGAGGGAAATCAAGCAAAGTAGGAAAAACTCTGTCTGGTTTAACTGCCATCTCTATGACGCTGGGTAGGCCACCTGCCTTTCCTGAACTCCAAATTTCCCATCTGCTAAAAAAAAAAAAAAAAAAAAAAGTGATGGCAAGATTCTGGATAGTATGTGCAAGCACTGGAAGTCCAGCTAGCAGCAGCTATCACGGCGGCAAGTGCGTGCCATGAGGCAGCCACACTCAGGAGCTGCAGGGCGGGGGCGTCAGGCTTGTCTAGACACTGGCTTTCCATGTAGGGTGGTGGGCACCTCTACTACGGCGATGCTAATGTAGACACTCCTCTGGCAGTTCTGAAGACTAAGCTGGGGTACTCAGCAATGGGGCATGAGGTCTGTCTCAGTCTCAGAGGGCTAAAGTGCACCTTCTAGACCAAGGGACCCATTTGGGGGGCACCTGGGTGGCTCAGTCGGTTAACCGTCCAACTCTTGACTTCGG
Organism: Crocuta crocuta; assembly: GCF_008692635.1. Classification (NCBI taxonomy): domain Eukaryota; kingdom Metazoa; phylum Chordata; class Mammalia; order Carnivora; family Hyaenidae; genus Crocuta; species Crocuta crocuta. The sequence continues at coordinate 6,197,138 of NW_027530019.1, read as the reverse complement.
CTCAGGTCATGATTTCACAGTTCATGAGTTTGAGCTCCATGTCAGGATCCACAATGACAGTGAGAAGCCTGCTTGAGATTCTTGTTCTTTCCCTCTCTCTGCCCCTCCCCTTCTCCCCCTCTCTCAAAATAAACTTTAAAAAAAAAAAAAAAAGACCAAAAGGCCCATTTGGTAAACAAGGCCAGCTGCCTGAGGAGGAGCAAACACCCAAACACCGACCTTCTAACTCACCTAACCCAGTGCTGTTCTCACTCCACAACAAAACTCGCGTCTGCTACCCTTGTTATCCTCAGCCTCGAAAACAGGTGGGAAAACAAGATTGCTACCCAGCTTTTGTTCTTTGAGATTTTAACAGTGCCCCCCTGCAATGTGGGCCCTCAGCTCACACTGTTCACACAGAAACCTCTAGCACGTTTTGGGAGAGGCCAGGGTGTGAGCTCTGGAGAGTGACAGCCATAGTACAGGTTTCACCAACTCCCACACCGGGCTCAGCCCAGGCTGGCACAAATGTCAGTTTGTCCTGGGACCTTGCTTGTGCTGCTGCTTCTGCCGTTCCATCTAGGAAAGCAGATCTTCAGGTGGAGCACAGACCACACTCTTTCCAGTCCTAACCCCAGTTCACAAACACCCTCTCCACACACTTTCACGTTCAGGTGCCGATTCGCTCCCCTGAATTCTCCAAACGGAGTCTCTCCTGCTGTCCCCAGATCCCACAGGTCTGAATGCATTTTTTAGAGCATTTCTCTTTGGACACCCAAGAACCTGCCTTGACCCCTTCTGAAGATGCCCCAAGGTAGCCTATGGTTAACCCAGCCCTGTAGCCACTGTCTTCAGCTTATTCACATGTCCTGCCCCAGCCTTTCAGGACATAATCCATGTCACTTTCTAAGACTGACCAGGTCTGGGGTCTTCCAAACAGAAGGTCTGCCTCTTTTTTCAATTTTCCTTATCACTTGTCTGCAGCATCTCTCCATCGCAGAACCTTGAAACACAACCTGAGGCTCAGTTAGGCACAAAGCATTCGACTTTACTATAAAAGTGTAGACTTTCTAAGGGACAAACTCTCTTCAACTATATAAAAGTAGATAAATCACAGCCATGCATTATCTAAAACCAGAGGCTTGGAATCTGTTTCATCCCATGTTCTTTTCTCATCCTCACCCTCTCCCAGCCTGTGCCCATCCCCCCACACGTAGCCCTCTTCAACACCCCAGCAAAACATAGCATCTGCCATAATGGTGTGGGCCAGTGTGAATGCACCCTCCTCTGTGTCTGGTTTCTCTGCATCTTATCATCCAGTTGAGGCTAGGCTGCACTCCAAGTCACTCTGACATTCGGAGAAGTGCTCCTCCCCCTGCCTCCCACAGACTTCTCCCTGGGTTCCTCTCTCCACCAACTCTCAGTCTCCCCTCCATCTCCTAAACCACTCCAGATTGTCTCTGCAAACTTGCCTTTGGTCACTCTTGACCATCCTGCAAACACGGGCACATCCTTGAGCTTTCAGGTCCTAGGCTCTCAAAAATGCCTTCCCTTCTGTTCATCTCTGCCCCATGTTAGATAGGGCCTATGTCCAAGCTCATTATCAGGGTCTCAGCAAGTTTCCCCTCTGGGGAGACAGAATCTTGGCAAGGGGAGCAAAGGCTGGATTTCAACCCTGACTTGCCCCTAGAGTGGGCTCCTTAAGTTCCATAACTGTAAACAGATGCTCTGCTGAAGACGTATACTTTGACTATTAGACAAGGAAGAGACCACAGGAAGGGGAGTCCCCAGGAGTTTGAGTTACACTCCCAAAGTCACACATCAATTAGAGGAGCCAGCTCAGAACTATAGCCTATGTCTCCTGAGTCTTAGGCGTGGGCTCCTTGCACTATTCCACAAATGCTGGCGATCACTGCGCTTCCTTGACATCATTAGCACACTACCCTCACATGTAAATTCAGAGAGGTTTCTGCCTCAGTCAGATTCAAGTCACAGAGCAGCACAAGATGAGGGATGGGCATTTCCAAGATTCCCATTCATGGATTACATCCACGGTAGTGCTGGTTGCGGTTTACCTGGGCCTGAGCCTGAGGTGTGTGAAATCCTTAAGAAGAAGGAGGTTGAGAGGGGCCAACATGGCAGAGAAGTAGGGAGATCCTACTCCCTGCATCTCCCAAACAAAGAAGGGCTAAAGGCAAAGGGCTCTGAACCCCAAGAGTCTGGGGAGAAAGGAGACGGAAGCTATAAGGAAGAAAACAGGAAAACCAGACAGCCCAATAGGTGCGTGATTGCAAACTGGGGGAGATAAAACGGGCTATGGAGGCACAGAGGGAAGGGATCTCCTTCTGCGGAAAGACAAAGGAAGAGAAAGAGCAGTTGGGGGAGCGTAGGTCTGTATCTGGACAAGAGACAAACCTCTGACCGGGATGGAGAGGGATCCCATCATCCCATCTCTAACTGCAGAGCTTTTTTTTGGACTGGAACCGGATACCCTGTTCATATACCTGGGGAAGAGGGGAGTCACCTCCGGGTTCAGTGGTACGTCAGGGGCACAGTCGGCAGCAGGAGAATCCGGTCCCCTCCCCCGAAGTGCTGCAGCACAGCCAAGGGATTACATTTCGTCAGCATCATTAAAGCGCACAGAGCAGGAGTTTAAAACGCAGCTAAGTGTGGGACATAGGAGACGGCGGAGCGAGACAGCCACCTTGACTGCATCCCCGGCACAGTGAGGATGGATCCAAAGGAGTGATTTGGAACACCTGTTCTGTGAAGAAGGGACTGGAGGGTCGCCATTTTTCTCCCCACAACCTCCAAGGCAGGGCTTCAGGGGTTGGTCGGTGGGGTCCACAGTGGAGGCGGGGCCCTGACATCAAACCACGCCTCTCGTTGCTAGACAGCCGCTTCTCTACTGGAGCTGCGGAGATGCTACAAACCAGACCAGCACTGTGGCATTGCCTGGATTAACTCTAGGTCAATTCTTGTTATTCAGATATACTCTGCCCTTTCTCTTTCTTATCTCTTCCCTCATCTAGGCTGATCACTTTGGTTATTGGTTTGCTTAAACTGACAGATTTAGTGCATTCTCTTGATGCATGTTCTACACCTCCTGCTTTCCTTTCCTTTCTCTCTCCCTCTTAGAATAATCAGGCCATACAGTTTCTCTGGGAAACTTTATCTTCGTTTCTTTTTCCTCACCTCCCTCCTTATTCTCCTTTCTCTCTCTCTGGATTAAGCCTTTTAGTCTCTCTGCCTGGTCAGTGTTCATTTTCTCTTTCTCCCCGCCCGTCATTTCTCTCTTTATATATGCTCTTCCATTAGCACTGCCCCCACCCTCTTCTTGTAGCTGGTGTTTCTGGTTCCCTGCTTTTAGATTATCTTTTGTTTTTTTGTTTTGTTTTGTTTTTGTCTGTTTGCTTTTGTTTTATTTGTTTGTGCATTTGCATGTTTTTGTTTCCTGTTTTTTTGTCTGTCTGTTTTCTTTTCCAGAGCTACTTCAAGAAACAAACCAAATGACACCTGGTGGAGGATCCAAAACATCACTGTGAGTAGGGAAATAAAATAACCAAAGTCACAACAGAGAACAAGTAACACTCTCCAATAAAACACCTCCTGAATGGGCAGGCCCTGGACAGTGTATGAGCCCCCTTTAATACAGCAGTACTTGCTAGGTGCAGAGCACATAACAAGCTTCTAGAACTTACAAGGGACAGGAAACTAGCCAAAATGACAAAATGGAAGAATTCTTCTCAAAAGAAATTCCAGGAAAAAGTGACAGCTAAAGAACTGATCAAAGCAGATATAAGCAACATAACTGAACATGAATTTAGAATAATAGTCATAAAATTAATTGCTGGGCTTGAGAAAAGCATAGGAGACATCAGAGACTCCATTGCTGCAGAATTCATGGATCTTAAAAATAGTCATGGTGAATTTAAAAATGCTATAAATGAGGTGTAAAATAAAATGGAGGCAGTGACAGTGCGGATTGAAGAGGCAGAAGGGAGAATAGGTGAATTAGAATGTAAAGTTATGGAAAAAAGGGAAAGCTGAGAAAATGAGAGATAAAATGATCCAGGAGCATGAAAGGAGAATTCGAGAACTAAGTGATGCAATCAAATGGAACAATATCCATATCATAGGAATTCCATAAGAAGAAGAGAAACAGAAAGGGGCTGAAGTATGATTTGTACTTGAACAAATCATAGCTGAGAACTTCTCCACCTTGGGGAAGGAAACAGACATTGAAATACAAAAGGCACAGAGAACTCCTTTCAGAGGTAACTTGAATCGATCTTCTGCAGGACATGTGGTAGTGAAATTGGCAAAATGCAAGGATGAGAAAGAACCCTGAAAGCAGCTAGGGATAAATGGGCCTTAACATACAAAGGTAGACACATAAGGGTAGTGGCAAACCTATCTACTGAAACTTGGCAGGCTAGAAAGGAATGGCAGGAAATCTTCAATGTGATGAACAGGAAAAATATGCAGCCAAGAATCCTCTATCCAGCAAACCTGTCATTCAGAATAGAAGGAGAGATAAAGATTTTCCCAAACAAACAAAAACTGAAGGAATTCATCGTCACTAAAACAGCCCTACAAGAGATCCTAAGGGAGACTCTATGAGGGAAGTTGCAAGGAACACAAAGTACCAGAGACATCACTACAAGCATGAAACCTACAGATAACACAATGACTCTAAACCCATATTTTTCAGTAATAACACTGAATGTAAATGGACTAAATGTTCCAATCAAAAGACATAGGGTATTAAAAGGTATTAAAAAATAAAAAACAAGGCCCATCTATTTTCTGTCTACAAGAGACTCATTTTAGACCTGAACACACCTTCAGATTGAAAGTGAGGGGATGGGGAGCTATCTACCATGCTATTGGAGGTCAAAAGAAAACTGGAGTAGCCATACTTATATCAGACAAACTAGACTTTAAAGTAAAGGCTGTAACAAGAGATGAAGAAAGGCATTTATAATAATTACAGGGCCTAGCCATCAGGAAGAGCTAACAATTATAAGTGTCTATGCACCAAATTCAGAAGCATCCAAATATATAAAAAAATTAATCACAAACATAAACAATCTTATTGATAAGAATGTGCTAACTGCAGGGGACTTTAATACTCCACTTACAGCAATGGATAGATCAACTAGACAGAAAATCACTAAAGAAACAGTGACCCTGAATGACACATTGGACCAAATGGACTTGACAGATATATTTAGAACTCTACATCCCAAAGCAATGGAATACACTTTCTTCTTGAGAAAGTGGTACATTCTCCAAGATAGGTCACATACTGGGTCACAAAGCAGCCCTGAATAAACATAAAACAACTGAGATCATATGGTGCACAATTTCAGATCATAATGCTATGAAACTTGAAATCAACCACAGGAAAAAGCCTGGAAAACTTCCAAAAGCATGGAGGTTAAAGAACATCCTACTAAAGAACCAATGAGTCAACCAGTCAATTAGGGAAGAAACTTAAATATATATGGAAACAAATGAAAATGAAAATACAACAATCCAAACTCTTTGGGATGCAGCAAAGGCAGTCCTAAGAGGAAAATACTTTGCAATCCAGACCTATCTCAAGAAGCAAGAAAAATAACAAATACAAAAATCTAACAGCACTTCTAAAGGAACTAGAAGCAGAACAGCAAAGACACCCCAAACCCAGCAGAAGAAGAGAAACAATAAAGATCAGGGCAGGAATAAACAATATACAATAAACAAAAATAATAATAAACCAGTAGAACAGATCAATGAAACCAAGAGTTGGCTTTTTGAAAAAATAAACGAAATTGATAAACCTCTGGCCAGGCTTCTCAGAAAGAAAAGAGAGAGGACCCAAACAGATAAAATCACGAATGAAAATGGATTTATTGCAACCAATCCCTCAGAAATACAAGCAGTTTTCAGGGAATACTATGAAAAATTATATACCAACAAACTGGACAACCTGGAAGATTTGGGCAAATTCCTAAGCACCTACACAGTACCAAAACTCAAACGAGAAGAGATAGAAAATTTGAGGATATCTATAACTAGTGAAAAAACTGAATCATTTATCAAAAAATCTCCCCTCAAATAAGAGTCCTGGATCAGATGGCTCCCTGGGGAATTCTACCAGACATTAAAAGCAGAGTTAATACCTATCCTTCTCAAGCTGTTCCAAAAAATAGAAACGGAAGGAAAACTTCTGGATTCATTCTATGAAGCCAGCATCACTTTGATTCCCAAACCAGACAGAGACCCAGCAAAAAAGAAAGAGAACTACACGTCAATATCTCTGATGAATATGGATGCAAAAATTCTCAACACGATAGTAGCAAATAAATTCAACAGCATACAAAAAGAATTCACGATGATCAAGTGGGATTCATTCCTGGGTTGCAGGGCTGGTTCAATATTCACAAATCTATCAATGTGATACATCACATTAACAAAAGAAAATATAAGAACCATATGATCCTGTCAACAGATGCAGAAAAAGCATTTGAAAAAATACAACATCTTTTCTTAATAAAGACCCTCAAGAAAGTCAGGATAGAAGGAACATACTTAAACACCATAAAAGCCATTTATAAAAAGCCCACAGCTAATATTATTCTCAATGGGGGAAAACTGAGAGCTTTCCCCCTGAGATCAGGAACAAGACAGAGATGCCCACTTTCACCACTGTTGTTTAACATAGTGTTGGAAGTCCTAACATCAGCAATCAGACAACAAAAGGAAATAAAAAGCACAGAATTGGCAAAGATGAAGTCAAACTTTCACTTTTCACAAACGACATGATATTCTACATGGAAAACCTGACAGACTCCACCAAAAGTCTACTAGAACTGATCCGCTAATTCAGCAAAGTCACAGGGTACAAAATCAACATACAGAAATCGGTTGCATTTTTATATACCAATAATGAAGCAACAGAAAGAAAAATACAGAAACTGATCCCATTCACAACTGCACCAAAAATTATAAAATACCTAGGAATAAATCTAACCAAAGATGTAAAAGATCTGTATGCTGAAAACTATAGAAAACTTATGAAAGAAATTGAAGAAGACACAAATAAATGGAAACATATCCCATGCTCATGGCTCGGAAGAAGAATATTGTTAAAATGTCAATACTACCCAAAACAATCTACACATTCAGTGCAATCCCAAACAAAATTGCACCAGCATTCTTCTCAAAGCTAGAACAAACAATCCTAAAATTTGTATGGAACCACAAAAGACCTTGAATAACCAAAGTAATATTGAAGAGAGAACCAAAACAGGAGGCATCCCAAAGTCTGGGGACTTTAGCCTCTACTACAAAGCTGTCATCATCAAGACAGTATGGTATTGGCACAAAAACAGACACATAGACCAATGCAATAGAATAGAGAACCCAGAATTGGACCCACAAACGTATGGCCAACTAATCTTTGACAAAGTGGGAAAGAGTATCCAATGGAAAAAAGACAGCTTCTTTAACAGATGGTGCTGGGAGAACTGGACAGCAACATGCAGAAGAATGAAACTAGACCACTTTCTCACGCCACGCACAAAAATAGACTGAAAAGGGAGGAAGGACTTGAGTGTGGGACAGGAAACCATCAAAACGCTGGAGTAGAAAGCAGGAAACAACCTCTTTGACCTCAGCCACAGCAATTTCTTACTCGACACATTCTCCAAAGTCAAGGGAATCAAAAGCAAAAATAAACGATTGGGACCTCATCAAGATAAAAAGCTTCTACACTGCAAAGGAAATCAACGAAACTAATAGGCAACTGATTGAATGGGAAAAGATAGTTGCAATGACATATCGGATAAAGGGCTAGTACCCAAAATCTATAAGGAACCCAACAAACTCTACATACATTATTTGTTATTGAAAAACAAATGATCCGCGGGGCCTGGGTGGCTCGGTCGGTTAAGCATCCGGCTTCGGCTCAGGGCATGATCTCATGGTTTGTGGGTTCAAGCCCTGCATTAGTCTCTGTGCTGATAGCTAGCTCAGAACCTGGAGCCTGTCTTCGGATTCTGTGTCTTCCTCTCTTTCTGTCCCTCTCCTGCTCACGCTGTCTCTCTCTCTCTCAAAAATAAATAAAACATAAAATTTTTTTAAATAAATAAAAAAGAAAAAAAAAAGAAAAACAAATGATCCAGTGAAGAAATGGGCAGAAGATATGAACAGACATTTCTCCAAAGAAGACATCCAGATGGTCAACAGACATATGAAAAGATGCTCAACATCACTCATCATCAGGGAAATACAAATCAAAACCACACTGAGATACCACCTCACACCAGTCAGAGTGGCTAAAATGAACAAATCAGGAGACTAAAGATGCTGGAGAGGATGTGGAGAAATGAGAACCCTCTTGCACTATTGGTGGGAATGCAAACTGGTACAGCCACTCTGGAAAACAGTGTGGAGGTTCCTCAAAAAATTAAAAATAGAACTACCCTGTGACCCAGCAATAGCACTGCTAGGAATGTACCCAAGGGATGCAGGAGTGCTGATGCATAGGGACACATGTACCCCAATGTTTATAGCAGCACTTTCAACAATAGCCAAATTATGGAAAGAGCCTAAATATCCATCAACTGATGAAGGTATAAAGAAGATGTGATTTCTATATACAATGGAATACTACTTTGCAATGAGAAAGAATGAAGCTTGGCCATATGTAGCAACGTGGATGGAAATGGAGGGTATTATACTAAGTGAAATAAGTTAGGCAGAGAAAGACAGATACCATATGTTTTCACTCATATGTGGATCTTGAGAAACTTAACAGAAAACCATGAGGGGAGGGAAGGGGGTAAACGTTACAGAGAGTGAGGGAGACAAATCACAAGAGACTCTTAAAGATTGAGAACAAACTGAGAGTTGATGGGAGGTAGGGGAGAGGGGAAATTGGGTGGTGGGCATGGAGGAGGGCTCTTGTTGGGATGGGCACTCGGTGTTGTATGGTAACCAATTTGACAATAAATTATATTTTTTAAAAATAAAAAAAAGAAGGAGGTTTATTGTATTGGAGGAAGAGAAAGAAAAAGAAAAAAAAGAAAGAGGGAAAAGAGAGTAGAGGATTGATTTTCATTGATCTTCCTTTCTGGATTAATTTTGATATACATATAAAATGTCTTTTGATTTATTTTAAACCAATTAAGTATCTATTTGCTGTTAGGAAAACAAATCTCTAAACTGCTCTTTATGCTTTTGTCCTAAGTCAAAACATCTGTCTTTGTTTTGAGGACTGGGGTGTTTTTTTTTTCTTATTTTTCCTTCTTTTTTTCTTTTTGATAGTCCTCAAGATAGTCACCCCAATGCCACGGTGTCATTAACTCAGTTACAGCTTAGATTCTACTGGCTCTTCCCCATGGTTCCTCCAGCTGTTGGCAGCCCATTGTCTTACTCTGTAGAGAGTCTGGCAGAGACTGCAGCTCATGGGCTGTGCAATATGAAGAGATACCAGGGAGCCATCCTCCAGGCTTTCACAATGGGAAAGAGATCTCGCTGCTGAGAGCTTTGACATGGCAAGGAATCAGGAAAGAATGAGGCTTCTTCCATCTCTGCTACTCTGTTTGAGGCACAGTCTCACCAGTGGCCCAAGAGAATGAGGAAACCTCAGTCTTGACAGCTGAAATCAGCCACAGGATCTGGCCACAGGAGGTAGGCCACAGGAGCACCTACCAGGTGCTAGTCCTGTGCCGGTCTCTCCTTCTATATTCTTTCATTTTCCTTCTATTATTTTAAGATGAGGATACTCAAGCTAAAAGAAAGTGATGCCACATCATCAAGAGATAAATTCACATAAGGTAAAATTGTTACAGATAAATTAAGACTGAAAAGGGCCCAAGAAGCAAGATGGGGTGATGAGAAAATAAAAGAGGGGAGGCACCTGGGTGGTGCAGTCAGTTAAGTGTCTGACTCTTGGTTTTGGCTTAGGTCATAATCTCATGGTTTGTGAGTTCGAGTCCCACATCAGCACTGAGTGTGCTTAGGATTCTCTCTCCCTCTCTCTGCCCCTCCCCTGCATGTGCTGTCTCTGTCTCTCTCAAAATAAATAAATACATTTTTTAAAAGAAAGAAAGAAAATGAAAGAAAGGAGGAAAAAAAGAAAAATGACTATACTCACCATTAGGCCAGAATTTGGGTACCAGGGCATCTGTCTTCTGGTAACTTGAACCTGAACCCATCTTGTGACCTGGTGCTCAGGTGATGTTCAAACATCCCATGGCCCCACTCTTAACGTAGGCCTGGGTGAAGCCCCTATAATCTGGTTTGCTCACTTGCACGCCCATGGCTTGCTCTTTAGAACCAAGAACATTTACGTCTACTTTGTCCAATGGTGCACGTTGTCTCAACTCCTTTCTTCAGACTCCTCAGGGAAGACATAAAACTTCCCATTGGGGGGCCATTGGCTTAGCCTGAAGCCTTTATCCCAGATGGATTTGCATCTGGCTAACCACTCAGGACGTACAGGTGATATCCATATTTTCAGTTCACCCAGACCATCTGCTCACTTTGTAATAACGTTGTCCTCTAGTCTGTGCTAAGGGACCATTTAAGAAAATGCTGCTTTAGTAACTGAGCCCTTTGGTGAGAATTTAAGATGGATCCTTATTATAATTACCTTGATCTGATAGCCCATAAAACTATGGTGGGTTTCCAATAAAGTCCTAATTCTCTCCATGAAATGGAGACAAGAAGACATTACAAAAAGGTGGCCTTTTTTTCCCTCCTAGATACCAACTAAGTCATTCTTAAGTCCAGCATCAGAAGAACATTGTTGCCCAGTTTATTGATCTCCGCAAGCACGTATTGACTATCATGCATAAAGGTTTCTGATAAACACACAAAGGGAGACAGCCTTGATCAGATGAACTGAAACCCTCACATAAGTTTGGGGGGGGAACCAACATATGACCCTCATTATGCTAACATGGCAGGTTTTATTTTGCTGACTAGATATTTTTACTCTGACTAGAGAGTGGTTGTAGAAGGGGGGGAGGAAAGAAAGTGGACAAAAGTGCTGCCTGATATAGACATTTGATTACAATGTTGTGTGACTTATGATGGATTCTCACTTCCAATAAATACCTCACAAAACTTTTGAGAAAATCTACATTTTTGTCAATGTTTAGAGTTTGAGTTTTTTCCATGGGAATAGATGCACTGAAATGCTATGTTGGCAGAGACTTCTAAGGAGGACACAGCTACACGGTATTATGCAAAAGGAGATGAATGTGATTCTTGCCCTTGAAGAATCCATGATCCGGTGGGACTGATAAAACAATTAAAGAATACCATGGATATGGGGAGACTTTGGTCAGCACCCAAGTTAGGTGCAAAGTCAAAGCAGTTCAGAGCAGAGCATTCTGTTATTTTGACATTGCTTACATCATAAACATCAACTCAGTACTGATTTTTATTGTCCCATCTGGTGAAGTCAAGGGTGAAGAGAATAAGGAAGGGTGAAGATGTCTGTTTTTCATCTCACTTGATATAACCTAAAAATGTGTAGTTGTAAAAGTAATATGAGACAACTCACATAAATAATTCTATCCATTGAGATGGAGGGACTTCTAAGCAATATGCCAAAGTCATAAATAATAAAGGAAAAGACGGTGATATGACAATGATATCGCACAAAGCGCACACACACGCGCACACACACACACACACAAACTTAAATCTAGTTTTAAATAAACCTGAATAAATATTTGCGACATGTATCACACATTGTCATTTTTTAAAATTGGTTTACATTTACCTTGATTTTACGCTTGGATTCTTACCAAGCTCTGCCCTACGTCAATATAACAATGGTTTCTTCAAATCATTAATAAAAATATATGCACCTGAGAAACTTTCACTGACCAGAGAAGATACTAGGTAAATGAAAACTCAGTACAATGTGGAATCCTGGACTGGATCCTGGAACAGAAGAAGCATATGTACCCCAATAAGAAAATGAACAAAGCATAGGTACAGATAATTCAAAAGAAGAAATAAATAAAAGTGAATATAACAAATGAAATACAAAAAAATGTTCAATCTCACTAATCACCAAAGGAAAATTATTTAAGTTATACATACCATCCATATTACATGTAATATATATTACACATGCATGGATTGGCAAAGACAGATAGGTGACCTCCACTGTGACTCTGATATTAATTGATCAAATTATAAAATCATCCACTTTTCTGCTTTGATAACCTTATTATTGTCTGTAATTCGCACAAGTTTAAGCTAGTGTCATCTGTCACTTGGATGACTACAATAACTTCCTAACTTGTCAACCGTATTTATTCTTGCCTATTGATCAGTTCTCACCTCAACCAAAGTTATCTTTTTAAAATAGAAATATGATCCCTAAACCCTGTCTATATCTCCTTTTGCTATTGGAATAATAAGATCCTTGGTAAAATGTACAAATGCATCTGTGGCCTGCTCCCTACCCTTATCTCCAACCTCACCTCACACTGGGCTCCCCTTCACTTTCACACCAGTCACAAAAACGTTCTGCAAATCCCCTGCAGCTACATTTGCCCAGGCTGTGGTTGAAGAGCTCTTATGGCCCCACTAGCCTCTTTAACCACCACTCAAGCTTTAGGCCTTATCTGAAATGTCTCTTCCTCCAGAAAGCCATCCTTGAACTCCCCACCTCTGCCAAATCTTCTCTACCGTCCTCTCTAACAAGACTATATGTCTTTCCTTAGTAACACTTACTCCAAACTCCATAAGTCTGGGCAGGGATCACATCTGTTGTTATCACTATTGTTTCCTAAATACCTAGCACGTGGTACTTGGCACACACTTGGATCTCAATAACTATTGTTGAATGAACTATCAATTTTTCTGAAGACCAATTTGGCAACATATGTCAAAATTTTAAATATGTATATCTTTGACCCAGAAATCTGCTTCAGGAAATTTATCTTTCCTTTACTCTCTCTCTCTCTCTCTCTCTCTCACACACACACACACACACATACACACCAGGGAGTAAGTCCTGAGATTTTCCACTTTTTAAAGTATGTGCCTATTACTTACATAATCAAAAACAAACAAGATATTTTTATTCTTGGAGAAAATGTAAGTTAAGAGTGTCTTCTCTAAGTTGTATCAAAGTGTCCCCAGGTGAAAACAGTTGCATCCAAAAAGAGGACATCAAAACATCACCGTCATTCCAGAGACAACCTCAGAATGCTGTGGCAAAAGTCATAGCAGGTAGAGAATTTCAAGTAAGGATAGGGGATTTTCAAGGACTCAAGGATGTCATCAGAAAAGGTAGCGTGCAAGTCAGGTTATAAAGGAGAGTTAGGACTCACCTAGATGAAGAGGGGAGTGGTGGGGAAGAGTGTGTGTTAGCAAAAGCATCAGCACCAAGAGAGGTATGGAGATAGGAGCATGCAGGGCAGCAATGTGGCCATTTGGTTGAGTATAAGAAGCATAGAGAGAGGCAAAGTGCAAGACAGAAAAGGCAGGCTGGGGCCAGATCACAAAACCTTCAATACCCAATGGGAAACCATGGTGGGGGTGGGGGGGAGTTGAGTAGAGAGTAAACATGGCAGGTCCCATACTCTACTATTATTTCATTTCTTAGTTTTGAGATAGTAAAATATGCTATTGCTCCTAGTGCTGCAGTGAATATCCTTAGACATCTTTCAGGCGCAAGCTTAAATATAATTGTAGGAGACATTTTTAAACATGGAATTGATGTATGGAAGGGTATGAACATTTTAAATGTTGATAAATACTCTGAAATTGCTCTCTTTAGAGGTTGTATGAATTTACATCCTTAAAAAATGTGCAAATGTCTGTCTTTCTATACTCTTGTCAAAAACAAGTTGTCAAAAATGCATTTTAAGAAACTTTGGATATTAGGTGAAAATTGCAGCTTTAGTATACATTTGCTTATTGTGTAAGAACCTAGGCATCTCTTCAAGTGTCTTAGTACCATTTATATGTCTTTTTGTGAGTCATCTGTTCATGACCTTTACCAATTTCTCTAGTAGAGTGTTGGTCTTTTTCTTATTGATTTGTAGAAGTCCTTTATATTTTAACAAATTTAGCCTTTTGTCTGACATGGTTGTTATAAATATTTCCCCCTGATTTTGATTGGCCTTTTGACTTTATTTTTTGTCTTTCCTACCACACAGAAATCTTTGATTCTTAGAGACAAATTTATCAGTCTTTTCTTTTATGTCCCGTGAATTTTATCAAGCTTCGAAAGTTCTTTTCCACTCCCAGATCATTAGAAAAATGTTTTCCATTTTTTCCTAGAACTTTGATAGTTTAATTTTCATGTTGATAGTCCATCTGGCACTTATTTTTGGTTAAAGGAGTTAGGAGAATACAACTTTATTAATTTCCAGATGGCTACCCAATTGTCTCAACACCATTTACTGAATTTAAATTTTCCCCCACTAATTTAGATATGCTGCCTTTATCAAACACTAAGTGTTCATAAAAGTATTGGGATCAACTTCTGATTATATTCTATCTTTGTTCTCATTTATTATGTACCATTCAGCTATATTAATTATGGTCACTTTTTAATAATTTTTATATCTGTTAGAGTTTATTCCCCGATTGATTTCCTCTTTTCATAACTTTCCTGCAATATTTTATCATACTTATTTTTCCATAAGAACTCTCAGATCAGCTTATCTGGTTCCAGAAAAAATTTTTTAAAAGCCCTGTGGGTAATTTTATTGAGGCCTCATTAAATTTATAAATTAATTTGGGGAGAATTGGCAGTTTTGTAATAATTTGTGCTCTTGGCCTTTCCATTTATGAAAACTTTTTCTGTGTGTCTCCCTCATTAGCATTTGAAAGATTTCCTCACATAGATCTTAGGAGTGCTCCTCTCTATGAAGATTATTTGTCAACAGTTAGGAGAGGACTGACAGGAGAGGGCTGAAGCTGGAGGTGAGGTGGTCAGTGAAGAGAGAACTCCCCAGGCAAGACATAATGCAAAACAGAGCTCTAAGAAGTCAGTCAAAGTCAAAACAGCAATTTTTTTTTTTACTTATTGGAAGCTAGAAGCAAGGGAGAAAAAAAGGAATCAAAGTCTTCCCTAAGGTTTTGAGCTTAAGGAACGAGGAGTTCGGGAGGTAGTGTTATCAGAAAAAGAAAACAAGGGGAAGAACGAGAGTGTAAGCAAAAAGATGATATATTTGGCCCAGGAAATGCTGGCACTCAGGTTCCGGCAAGATGGCCTGGGTGGAAATGTCCATCAAGCAAGTGGGAACAAATGTCTGAAGATACAGACACAGGCTTGGAAAGTAAACCCATAGGGTGAAGATCAACTCTCTTCTGGGGGAGAGAGTTAGCTAGAAGCAGGAGGACAAGGGCACGACCTTGGAGACGATCTTGTGTGAGGAGAAGGAAGACGAGCCAACAGAAGAGTCAGGAAGTGAGCAGCCAGAGTAGGGGAAGAAATAGTCCAGTGAAGAATCAAGGAGAAGAGAAGAAACAAAGGTGAATGAAAACGCTACCGTATTTGTCCTACACCAAGCATTCTCAACCTATTTTAGAGACTGGTCATCCGAGGTTTAACTCTTGACTCTGTTACCTATCAGTTATATGGCTTGAGGCAACTTAATAAGCTTTCCGAGCCTCAATTTCCTCTTCTGTAAAATGGAGATAATAATAGTACCTGTTTCACTGGGCCACTGTAATGATTAAAAAAAGATACTTCTGGGGCACCTGGGTGGCTCAGTCAGTTAAGTAACCAATTCTTGGCTTCGCCTCAGGTCATGATCTCCTGGTTAGTGAGTTGCAGCCCTGAGTCAGGCTCTGCACTGACAACTGTGGAGCCTGCTTGGGATTCTCTATCTGCCTTTCTCTCTCTGCCCTTCCCCCACTCACTCTCTGTCTCTGTCTCTGTCTCTCTCTCAAAATAAATAAATACACATTAAAAAATAAAAGAAAATAAAAGAGATACTTCTGCAAAGATTGCGGGCACTCAGAAATACTAGCTCCCTCCTTTCTCCCTCTCTCTATCTGCTGGAGTTCATAAAGGTCTACAGAATTCCCAAGCATGCACAGCTAGTGAGCAGCAGAATTTGTGATTGTATGACACTAGAGATACTTCATTCTGGAGGAGTGTATGATCAGCAATAAGCAATGACATCAAGGAGGTTGAGAGTTTAGCAAGTAATTAGGACATCACAGGTGAGCCAGTATGGAAAAATTCCTCCACAACAGTTGGTACAAAAGCCAGATTCCAAGAGATTAAAAAACGAATGGCAACTGGGTACGTAGCTAGAGGAAATGAAAACTATTTCAAACAGATATGTGCACTCCCATGTTTCCTGAAGCCTTATTCACAATAACCAAGATACGGGAACAACCCAAATGCCAATCAGTGGATGAATGTATTTTAAAAATATGATATGTATATATATATACATATACACATATATAATGGAATATTATTCAACCACAAGAAAGGAGGATATTCTGCCATTTGCAACAACATGGACGGACCTTGAGTACATTATGCTAAATGAGGTATGTCAGACAAAGAAAGACAAATACCATGATATCATATTTATGTGGAATATGAAAAGTCAAACTCGTAAATAAATACAGAGTAAAATGGTAGTTACCAGGGGATCATGGGTGGGAGGATAAATTGATGTTATTTGAGGTTACAAACTTGCAAATAATAGTAAATAAGCCATAATGATATAATGCCTAGTAAAATGAATACAGATAATATTGTGCTATAATTATGTAATGTGCTATATATCAATACAATGGCAATCATATTACAATATAAAACTGTACCAAAGTAACACATGGCACACCTTAAATCTATGCAGTGTTATATGTCAAATATATGCAATTAAAAAAAAAAAGAAGTGAGTGGCTGATTCCCTCCTGTGGTCTCTGTTCCTGCTCTCCCATCAGCCTACTTTCTCATGTACCCTTCCTTATGTGTATACGCAGGTGACACGGATTCAAGTGTAGTACCCTGCACACTGTGTTCTATACCTAACTTTTACTAACAAATTTCCTGGAGCTTCTTCCATCTCTGTATATAGAGAGCATCTTCCTTATTTTATACAGTTACATCCCAGTGGGTGGATATATTATGATTTCGTCTGTTCTCCATTGATAAACATTTGGGTTGTTTCCAATCTCCTGCTTTCATAAATAATGCTGAAATGGTTAACTGTGTGTACATGTTGCTTCACACAGCAGTTCTATCTCTGGATAAATTCCCCAAAGTAAAGTTGCTACAGGACAATTTCTTCATCAGACTTACAAAGAGAATCGATGAATACATACAGAAACCATAATTCTTCTATGGGGTGTCCAGTTTAGCACAGGAGCAGATAACTAAAAATCCCTAAAGGAAAAATATGTCTTACTTCCTCTCTTTGCCAAAACAGAAAACAAACCCAAACACCCGTGATGAATGTGTTTTTTACTCCCCATTTAATGTGCTTTGCTCCAGATGTTATAGAAATCATTGGGTTTGATGCACTCCGCTATAATTTTTATTCACAATGCTGTTCGAAATCTCTTGAATAACATTAGGGAGGGTGGCTGAGCTTTGCAGGAAATAATATAGAGAAACCTGAGCTGGAGTTTGTTAGAGTGACAACTATAGAGCCCTTTTACGATGGCATAGCTTCAGCAATCATGTATCCCTAAATTGAGTTATCGGGTTAGTGGTTGGCAGGCATGCAAGTTCAAATTCATATTGTTCTCCCACTCCTTTCCTGGTGGTTTCCAGCACGCTGACCCCAGAAACAACTGTATAACCCTCCATTTATAACAAGAAGCCCGTTCTTCCATGAGGCTTCGAGGACTAAGCCAGCTATCATGTCCACGGCTGCCGGGAGTGGAGACTTGGCACTTTCAGTGTGTGGGATTGAAGAGCCAAAAGGGACTCAAGAGCCAAGGGGTGGCCTGCTTTACTTATTCCTGACATCAATCATTTCCTTCTAGATGATTCTGACAGTAAAAGAGCTGAATTTTTCCAGAGGAGCTCCATCCCCGGTCATGTCCTCATAAATCAGAACTAGCTCCCCTCCCACAGTTTCACTCCAAGGACTAGCTCTGCAGGCTAAGCAGAAGGCCAACCCAGACGCCCCAAAAAGCATGCAAGGGGCCCTTACTCAAGAGAGCTCTGTAAAACAGAAGAGGAACAGCTAAGCTAGGCAAAAGCATAGAAGTATTCAAGTGCTGTGCTTTGTAGCATTTTCTTATCAAATTAAAAAAATGAGTGTAACCACAAAGAAGTTAGAAAGCTTAGCCCTGAAGGAAGAAAGAACTGAGAGATTGTCAGACGGAGCGGGATGCAACCAGTGACATAATTCTGAAGATGGTGCCACCTGGTGAAAATTCAGAGTGAGTGTAGGGTTAAAGAAATCAGCTCAGGAAACTCCAGTGCGCCAGGAAAGCTGGGAGGAAAGGCATCAAAAATCAAAGTGCAGCTGCTCTTTTTGCTGTTTAAATCATTATATATTAGCTGAAATCTTAGTTTGTTGGCCAACACTCAAAAGTGACATATGGCCAATAAAAGGTTTGGTGGAGTTTTCCATCTGCTGTTCAACTTTACCCATGGCTTCCACGTGTACGGCTCAGTGTCAGGGCGGGCTGCGCTTCACAGTCCTTTCATGAACTGAATGCAGGCTGTTAAATGGGCACGATCCTACGCCAACATATGCCACCAACCCAGCAGGACATTTGACAAGTTGACGCGCATGGTGCCTGGAATTTGTTCTCCACTCAGATCCAACCAGCATCGGGGAGACATGGAGTGAGAAGCGCGTGAGTGGACCAGCCCTCTGGAGTGTTGCAGGTGCGGATGCCACAAGTTGTACAATCAGCGTTCTCCCGAGGTGTCATCTGGACACTCTGCAAAAAGCTCGGGGGACACAACATCACTCTGGGTGCTCGTTAAATTCCACTCCAAATGCAGAAGTACTGGCCAGTGCCAGTGGCTCAATTTTGGAAACCGTATTTATTGGGATTAAAATGCAAAGAGAAGAGGTTTCTTTTCCTGGCTTGGGGTTGTTTATTTCATCCACCTCAGAAGCAGAATTGCCTGCACTTGAGCAAATTGGCCCTCTGCCACTAATATGCAGGGACCCCTTGGTGGTCTTCCTGCACTCTCATTTTTATAGCTACCCCCAGTGGCGGACACATTTTGACTCCAAATCCTGGAATAGGAAGTATCCAAGATACTCAAAATCATTCTAATCCCTTTCTCATTGTTGTGCTCTTCAAAGCAGAATTGGAGAGTTACTGATATCTGCCGCAACTTCTTTGTTTAAGTAAAGGAACAAAAGTGGTCCCCAAAGGTGACTTCGCTGTAGCCCAAAGGAACACTAGCAAGAGAAACGGTGATGCACGCTACTACATCTGCTTGCATTTTGCATGATGCTCTCATCCCCCTTGCCTATTCTGCACCGGTCAGAAAAATACTGCCAGAGGCAGAGGGAGATTCGGGGCTAGACAAAGAAAGCCCTGTCGAGGACTCCCGTTTGGAATCTGTTGGCAGAGACGATGGAAGGGCAGGAGGGAGACAGGGGAGGGGAAAAAAGACTTGTTGAAATACTACATAGGAATTGATGTAAAAAACTGAAAAGTCCCTGAGTCTGTGAGGAGGTGGCACAAATTATAACAATGAATCATTTGCACAGAAATGGGCTCTCAGTTCTGACAGACAGCGAGGATTTAGGAAGACAGATTCCTCCCGGGTTCAGCAAGAAGCTAAGGCAAGAAAGCCAGTGGCGCTTGGGGTTTGGCAGAAAGTCACAGACTCTTTCTCCAATGTGCTGACTTGGCAAATACTCAGTCCTCGAGGAGCCAGGCTCTCCAGAGACTGTAATTTTTTTAACCCATGTGTATTTGAGGGAAAATTTAATCTCTCTGCCTCTGACTCGTTTACACTTAACTCATCAAAAAGTTGTTTGCTTTGTGCTATTTGATGGCCAGTAAGTTAGAGTCTAATTTAGAAACGGCCTCTGGTCCTGGGGAAAAAAAAAAACCCAAACCCAGATGACAGACTCAGATTGAGCATCTGCTTTGATTACAAAGTTGGGAGGTTACTTCTTTGGGTAACAACACTGCAGGGAAGGGGGTCATCATGTTTTAACTCCGAGTTCCCATGCTCCCAACACCCAGTGCTCACACATACACACACTCAGCTAAGGCAACAGGCCTGGTAGAAGGTGTTTGGAACTGGAGGCCTCAAGGCGCTGTCCCCTAATTAAATCAGGTCACGGTAAAGCTGCAAATAGCAACGATTAAGATGCATCCTCCTTCACCACTTACTTACAGGCACAGAATCTGGATGCAGATTGCCTTGGGTTCAAGTCCTCCCTCCCCTTATTATAGTACGTTAGGCAGGTTACTTCATCCTTATGTGCTTCTGTTTCTTCATTGGTGAACTATGGGCAGGGGTAATAGTGCCTGGGTCATAACGCTGAGGCTTAAATGCATTGATTCACACGTAGTGCTCAGCACAGCCTCTGCACAGAGGAAATACTTACTTGGTGGCAGTTTAAAATCAATGAACTGTAACCCTTCTCGCCAGGTGCAGCAGACACCATCAGCCACCTGTATGTGTCACCTCAGATCCCCTCAACCTCTCCTGACTTGCTGTCAGCGTGCCTGGCGCGATGCACAGGTGTCTGGCGGCAGGACTCACCGCACTCCCACGTCATGCAACTCTTACCTCCTCGGGCACCTCTCTACGGGCTTGGGTTAAGTTCTCCTAAAAGCGGATCCAGAGAGAATTTAGAGTGGTTGCTAGGAACACTGATGAGGGATGGGAAGAAAGCCAGGACTATTGGGAGGTGTTGCTGCGGTACCTGGGCCTCCAGGCCACTGGAAGCCTCTGGAAGAATGCACAGCACATGCCTTATAGTTGACTTGCCTAAGGGACGAAGACACCAGAGTACTTAGCACCAACTCTTAGTTCCCAGGAAAGTTAACTCCCTGGTATGTGGGCCAGACGTGCTTCTGCAACCAGAGAGAGACTCAAGCAGAGAGCTTCAAAATAGGGGGTGCTGATGAATGCCGGAGACCAAAGTGACCCCATCTATGACTGAGCCCTGGGGCTTCTCAGGATTCCACTCAGGGCCTACACATGCAACCAGGGAGCACAGGGAAACTACAAACCTGTGGATAACCCTTTCAGGGGACGGTGGGAAGACAAGAGCCAGTGGACAAATTCTTCCTCCTCTCTTGCCTCAGGTTTGACTGTCCTGGCAAAAGACCCAGTTTATACAGCTTCTTGGAAAATGGTGTCACGAGATGGAGCAACCCATCTCAAAGAAGGCGAGCTCCATAGTCCATCTTCACCCCACCACCCATATCCCTCCTCTTCCAGCCTCGGTTCCCCCAGCCCTCCCTCTTGCTCCTTGGAACTAAGTTGTTCCATTAAGCCTCTCAGGAAGCCTGGCTAGACAGTGGGGTTACTTATTAATTCCAGCCTCCAACACTGCACCAACCTCAAAGAAACTAGATCTTAGTTAAGGGGTACAGAGGTGCAATGTGACATATCAAATCACGTGTGACCTACGAAGAAGATTTAAGACCTTCTAAGCCATCTGGGAGAAAAGATTAGATCCTAGTACTTGTGTGTTCCTAGGAAGAGGGATATAGTTCCTACAGATTATGGTCCACCAAATGCAGGTCCCTCGATTTAGGAAAAGTAAAATTAATGCAGCAACGGAGGGGTCCCATTTGGTGACTTCTTGGAATGGCTGCATTCTAGCCGTTCAGTTTTGTCCACAACAACCACAAGCTGCCCCTGACGCTAATCAGCAGACAGCAAGGATCACCTGGTGGAAAATAGTCCTTAACAAACATAGATTAAAGCAGATACTGCAGTTAACTTCAAGTTAACTTCAAATGTTTCTAGACTAGTTTCAGTTTTTGATATGTTCCAGGTATTTTGAAAGAGAAATGAAGTCCCTTCTCTAACCTGGTAAAGGAAACAGCTGTCTGGACACACGACTGTCCCATGTCCGTGGCACCGAGGAATCAACCCCTGTGGTCCTCCTGCTCAGTACTCCTGGCACCAAGATGGCGGTCCCCATCCCGGGGCCTCCCTGCTGCCTGGCACCCAGAAAATACCCTCTGTGACATGAAGAGCACGTCGCTTTGCATCTGCAAGGATGCTTGTCAGTCTCTCACTCACCAAAGTGCAAATGGATATTCAGTGAGGATTGTGACCTCCATGGCCCGCCATGAAGGGGCAGAAGCAGCAATGACCCATGTGATGTGATTTCCGGATGCTCCTCCTGCCCAGAATTCACCACGGGAAGAACTTCCGGAACCTGCAGGAAAGGAAACTGCCATTTACCGAGAGCCTCTGTGTGGAGTCATATAGCAGCACCTTCCCACATGTTAGCTTGGGGATGGGCAAAATCTCCCTGTGAGGCCCAGAATGCAAGTATTGTAGGCTCGGTGGTCCATACCATCTGGGCAGTAACTACTCTACCCTACACCCAGCACAGCCTCCAAGCAGCCATAGTCAGTCAATACACGGGAGGGTGCAGCTGTGTTCCCATTCCTTTACTAAATCAGAATTTGGCCAGCAGGCTGTAGTGTGCTGACCCCCGGGCTAGCTCACATCACTTTCAGAAGCGCTCCCAGCTGTAGGCACTATGTTCCTGATGGAGCTTCTTGTCCAGTGCAGTCACTCTTGAGGGACATCACTCAGCAAATCTCAATGAATGCATGATTCAATCACCATCCACATTTCTAGAGATGAGGAGTGGAAGGAAACACAAGTCTTCAGGATAAATGCGAGTCTCAGGAGATGAAGAAAGAAAGTCAGAGGAACAAGAAAGGACGAGGTGACAAACTGTGAACTTCAGGGGTGGGGGGCAGAGTAGAGAAGGTCTGGGAAGGAGAAGGAGGGCTTTATGGACACCTTGCTGCTGGTTTGGACCATCCCAACTTTTCCCAGGAGGGCTGTAGGCAGTATCCCACCATGACTCAAATATGGTCTGGGATGGCTCAGTAGGTTAAGCACTGAACTCTTGATTTTGGTTCAGTTCATGATGTCGCAGTTCGTAAGTTTGAGCCCAGCATCAGGCTCTGTGCCAGCAGTGCAGAGCCTGCTTGGGATTCTCTCCCCCACCCCCAAAACAAATAAACTTAAAAAATTTTTTTCTGAAAGTCAACTGCTTTGATACAATGGATACTGCTTCTGACAGGTGGTGGGAACTTGGATAAATTGTTAGTTCTGGGCATCAGATTTCTCATCTGTCAAGTGGGGATTCCTAAGATTGAAGTGAGGATCCAATTAGATACTTCATGGAAAGTGCTTGGCCATGTGCTTGGTGTGATGTGAGCACTCACTCCATAATAGCTGACTGTTACTGCCATTTTTACCTGGAATGAGCCTAAGGAAGTAAAAGATCTCTGAATGAAAATACCAACCCTAGGTTCGCAGATGCCCTGAGTGGCTGTTCTATAGCTCCTCTCTCCTCATAAGTAAGAACCTATGGGGCGCCTTGGTGGCTCAGTCAGTTAAGAATCCGACTTCAGCCCAGGTCATGATCTCATGGTTTGTGGGTTTGAGTCCTGCATCAGGCTCTGTGCTGACAGCTAGCTCAGAGCCTGGAGCCTGTTTCAGATTCTGATTCTCCCTCTCTCTCTCTGACCCTCCCCTGTTCATGCTGTCTCTCTCTCTCTCTTTCTCTCTCAGAAATAAATAAAACATTAAAAAAAATTTTTTTTTAAAAAGAAACCTATAAGTGAGTCAGCTGGCCTGTCTGGGCTCATAATAATCATAAACAGTGACATACACTCAGACAGAAGTTCCTCCTTAAGCCAGCATCCATCACACTTTGCCCCAAGAAGTTTCCCTTCCCTGACTTTATACATTTAAATGTAGTATGTCTAGCAGTTGATCACTGATACCACAGGGGGTCCTTCTGTGGATCCAACCTAAATGCTGGGGCTTGTTTGTCCAGTCATTTATTTCAAGCATTCTTTCTGGAGGGCTTACTGGGGCTTGAGTAGAAATACAAGAAAAGATACAAATTAGATAAAATCTATTGTTTAGGATATGAAAACTAACTGCTTTTTAATTATCTTTGCATGAATTCAGACAAAACCCTGTTTGTGGCTCTTGAACCAAAGAGGTCAACATACAACAAGAAGATTAGAATCAAGAATTTAGAATAAAGTTTCTAAGAGAAAACAAAGCCACCACTAGAAAAATAGGAAAATGAGAATTGGAAATGGAATGTTTCCTGGGCTCAAAATGCTCATTTATTGTGGAGACCTCTGGCCTCATCAATCCTGCCCCCTCCCCCCCAGGATTTGCAGACTCACATGCTTTCTGCCTTCTCTGGGAAGCCTGAATTCACAGCTCGAGTTCATATTGGTTCCTGGCTTCTCTCGCTGCCTCTCAATCCTGGCTAAGTATTAAAAGAATCCAGGGAGATTTTTTTTTTTTTTTTTTACAAATAGTTTATTATCCAGGGAGCTTTTAAAAATGCTAATGCCCGAGGCTTCTCGGTGGCTCTGTTGGTGAAGCATCCGACTCCTGATTTTGGCTCAGATCATGATCTCACAGTTTGTGAGTTCGAGCTCCATGTTGGGCTCTGTGCTGACAGCACAGAGACTGCTTGGGATTCTCCCTCTCCCTCAATGTCTCTCTCTCTGCCCCTCCCCTGCTTATGCTCTCTGTCTCTCTCTGTCAAAATAAATAAATAAACTGAAAAAAAGTTTTAAATACAGAAGGGGCAAGATGGCGGAGTAGTAAAGAGCTCCGTACTTGCAGTCACGCCCATACATCACACGGAAAAGATCTGAAGTCATTGGAAGCCTTACAAAACCTGAGAGGTTGGGAGAAAAAAGACGCAGAATCCACTGAGAGAGACTTCTAATGTGAGTGCGAACCGGGGAAGATAAAATCGGGCCGGGATTGGAGACTCCAGGGTGGGAGGCGATCCCCCTCTACCCTCTATGGGGAGTGAGAGGGGGGAAAAGGAGTCCGAAAGAGAAAAACCTCCGCTCGGGGGAGAAAAACCTCCCCTCGGTGCATAGAAAGACCGTACTTGCCAATACCTGCACACCAGGTCCCCTCACGCCAACTGGTCCTGGGGGGAGCTGAGCACACNCTCTGGTCGCCAGCTTGCTTAAACAATCACAACAAGTCCATTCTGTAGTGGTATATTCTACACCTACCGACATTTTCATCTCTTTCTCTCAGGAGTAATTAGACTATATAGTTTCTCTGGATAATTCCAGCACCCTTCTCTCACCTATCCAACCATATTCTACCCTTTACCTCTTTGAAAAAAGCTTCTTATCCCTCCTGCCTGTTCATTCTATTTCCAATTTTGCCTCATCCCCGCCCTGTCTTCTCTCTCTTTCTCTATGCTCTTCAACCAGCACTGCATACACACGGCTATTTAACTGTAGCTGGGAAATCCAGGTATATGCTTTAAACCGTTCTTTGTCCATCGGTTTTTTTCTTTTTTCCTTTTCTTTTCTCCTTTTTGACCCTTTTATGTTTTTTATACTCTCTATTATTTGCTCTCCCTCCTCCGTCTTTTCTCTTAACTTTTTCGTTTTCCCTCTCGCTTTGCATGTTAGTTGAATTAGCCTGTGCGTTTGTGTGCTCCTGCTCCCTGTGTGTTTGTCTGTCTGTTTTCTTTTCCAGGGCTACCTCAAGAAACAAGCTAGAGTACACAAGGTGGAGAGTCCCAAATATCACTACGAATAGGAAAATAAAATAACCAAGGTCCCAACAAGAGAGACCAGGGGATACCATTCAAAAAACACTCTCTGAAAGGATAGGCCCTGGAAAGTCAAAGAGTCTTCTTGGATATAGCAGTGCTCATAGATACAGAAAGCATCTGTATCTATGTCGGTTAAGCANGGGTGTTATGTGGAAACTAATTTGACAGTAAACTATTTGTAAAAAAAAAAAAAAGAAAGAAAGAAAACAAAGGAAAAAAAAAGACAAACCAAAAAACAGACTCTTAACTATAGAAAATAGCCTGATGATTACCAAGGGGTAGTAGATGGGGGGAATGGGTAAAATAGGTGAAGAGGATTAAGAATACACTTATCATGATGATCACTGAGTAATGTATAGAATTGTTGAATCACTATTTGTACACCAGAAACTAAGATAATACTGAGTATTAACTATACTAGAATTAAGATAAATAAATAAAAATTTTAAAAAGAAAAAAAAGTTTTAAATAATAAACCCGATTTAGTTAGTCTAGGTAGGATTAGATATCATAATAGCTTTTAACTTCTTATTGAAATAAAATATTACTTTTGGAAAGTGTATACAAGTGTTCAGTTTGATAATTTTTCACAACGACACAGGCCCCTGTAACCAGCACGCAGATCAAAACTCAGATCCCCACAGTGCCCTTATGTATCCCTGCAGACCCCTCCCCTCCCTGGGGAAACACTATTCTGACTTCTAACAGCATAAGACACATTTTGTTCGTCTTTTTATTTGAGATAAATGGAATCATAGAGTATGATGTTTTTATATTTAAATAAAAGTTTAAATTTTAGAGCAGCTTATTTTTACAGAAAGGGTATAGACAGTACAGGGAGCTCCTGTATAACCCGTATGAAGGTCCCCCCCTGTTAACACCTTACATTACAATGGCACATTGAAGTATGATATTTTTTTTATCTGGTTTCTTTCACTCAACATTATACTAAAGAGAGTTATCCACATCGATGTGTACAGTTGTCAATCTTTCATTCTCATTGCTGAATGGTACTCCATTACGTGAATAGTCCATAATTATTTATCCAAACTACTGTTGATGTGCATTTGGAGAGTTTCCAGTTTGGAGATCTTACAAGTTGTGCTGCTATGAACACTCTCAGAGGCATCTGCATTTTTTAAAGAGCCCTCCAGGGATTCTAATACGCATCCAGAACTGGAAACCACTGATAGAATCTAGACCAAACAATTCATCCCTGCTTGGATTGTCATTCTGTTATTTCTCATCCCTGACTCTTCTCTTCCATGTTAGGAGGAAGAAGGATGGTGTTCTCATACTCCTCACGATGCACGGGATAGTGCTGGAGACAAAACGGGTCTTCAACAAATGCCTGTTTCTTGATTAGTCAATTGATCACACTTTCATATTTCACATCACTTTTTGCTCCAGGTTTGAGGAAACCATCTCTGTGAAGCAGCACCTGTCTGGCTGGTGGGGCAAGCTGTGTGGTGCCCACCTTGACTTCATCTGGCCTGCTGTAGACCTGCCCTCTGGTCCTCACAAGCTGGGTCCTGGACATGCATCTTCAGGATATACTTGAAAGACCAAATTTTGAGTACAAATTTAAGGGAGGCAGGATACACAATGAGCCCAGGTCATCTGGGATGTGATTTATCAGAATCTTCTTTTGTATATTAATTATTTCTCAATTTTCCTCACTTTTCCAAAAGGCATTTATCTTTTCTTTACTGATTTTTTGGCAGCAGCTTTTCATAGCGAAGGAAATCAACCCCTGTTTTTTTATCAGAGATGTACCACTTATTTTCAGTGTGTTTGCCATGGGCTTTCATATGTAGCGCCCCCTGGAAACCCTGTAATCTAAGCTTTTCTTTTCCTTCCACAATCCTCTCCAAAGCTCCGCCAATGTGCCCGGCACTGTGAACATTCCAACCTGTTCCCAGAATGGGACATCAGACCCTACTTCTTCCTGGAAACGTGACTGGGATGCCGCTGAGTTTAGCTATATGTTAGTTCTCTAGGGTTACTACAACAAACTACCATAATCCAGGTGGCTTAAAACAACATAGATATGTTCTCACAGTTCAGGAGGACAGAAGTCCAAAATCAAGAAGGTGGCAGGATTGATTCCTTCTGGAAGCTCTGCGGGACAGACCATCCCATGCATCTGTCCTAGCCTTTTCAGGTTGCCAGCAGTCTTGGTGGTTTTTGGCTTACAGACAGATCCCTCTAATCTCTGCCTCTATCTTCACATTATTTTCATCCCTGTGTGACTGATTCTCTGTTATTGTTAATTTTATGTGTCAGTTTGGATGGGCCATGCTCCCCAGATATTTGGGCAAACATTATTATTCTGGATGTTTCTGTGAGGTATTTTGAGATAAGGGTAACATTCAAATTTGCAGACTTTGAATAAAGCTAATTGCCCTCCATCAAGAAGGTTGAGGCTCGCTCAATCAGCTGAAGGCCTAAATACAACAAAAGATTGATCTCTCCACAAACCCAGTTGGACCTACAATCAGCCCTAACCCCTTACGAAGAGGAAAATCCACCAGCAGGTGACCTTGAACTGCAATTTCAGCTCTTCCTTGGACCACCAGGCTGATGGCCCACTCTAAAGATTTTGGATTTGCCTGCCTCCATATGCATAGGCCAATTCCTTAAAATTAATCTTTTTCTGGGGTGCCTGGGTGGCTCAGTCAGTTGAGTGTCTGACTTCAGCTCATGTCATGATCTTGCACTCTGAGGGTTCGAGCTTCACATCGGGCTCTGTGCTGGCAGCTTAGAGCCTGGAGCTTGCTTCAGATTGTGTGTCTCCCTCTCTCTCTGCCCCTCCCCCACTCACCCTGTCTCTCTCTCAAAAATAAATAAATATCAAATAAATAAATAAATCTTTTCCCCCCTCTCTTCTGGAGTATGTTCTCTTAGCATTTCTTCTCATCACTCTGTATAACCCACCTATATTCATCATAAAAGGACCGTTCACACATCCTGCCATTGTCCGCCATTTTCACATGCCTTGCTGAGTGGGGCTGAGTCATACCCACACAGCTCTGAAGGCATGAGTTAGCTATGCCACAAGGCTCCAATATTGGAAACTTCATCTTGGCCCTTGTCTCTACTACTGTACCCACTTATTGTACAGGAATGTTTCCATCCTTTTGGGGATATAGAAAATCTACCTGTAAACTGACTATGTTGACCTGCCCAATAATAGAAATTAACTAAGTTCGTAACTACTGGAAAACAAAGACATAAACAACAGAGACATGATGGAGGATCCCAAAATGTCTGAATTCCACCCCCAGAACAGATGGTAATGCAAGCAGGTAGTGTCCAAAGAGTAAGCCAGATGGCTGGATAAGTTTCTTAGAAAGCCCAAAATATAGGAAGACAACTGGCATCAAAATTCTTTATGCCTCTGATGAGAGGTGCTGAAGGATTTTCTTTTAAGTATATTCCTGGATTCTTGGTGCAGTGATGTTTAGGACTGCTAACCAGTAAGCATGGTGGAAACAAGCAACTCTGACTTCTCTCTACAAGCCACGCTCTGCATTGTGACCGAAGATGTTG
Source organism: Crocuta crocuta (assembly GCF_008692635.1). Classification (NCBI taxonomy): domain Eukaryota; kingdom Metazoa; phylum Chordata; class Mammalia; order Carnivora; family Hyaenidae; genus Crocuta; species Crocuta crocuta. The sequence goes on along the minus strand of NW_027530019.1, from coordinate 6,167,841 downwards.
TTCTCTACTCTGATCACACCCCTGTACTGATTCAAATGGCTCAGGGCTCCTCCCTCTATCATACAGGTCCAAACATAATCCAGGCCGAGACTTCCTCTAGAGAAATGGGTCACTCCATGCTCCTCACCCACACCTAACCATGCCACTCTATTGTCCATTACACAAACACACGGGGCTGTCACTCTTCCATGCCTTGGCTCATGCTATTCCCATGTGTGTATTTCCATCTTCCTGTATTCTGCTGGAATATATATATACATATATACATATATATATTATATATACATATATATACATATATTATATATATATAATACATATAAATATGTATATGTATATATATACATATACTATGTATGTATATGTATATATATACATATATATATATTTGGGCATCAGTGGCTGGGATATATATATGTGTGTGTGTGTATATATATATGTTTCCACTATACTACATTGCAATGAATAAATCAGAACTTGAAACCATGGTAAACTTGTTTTAAGGGGGATGGGGATGTAAAAACAAGTGTTACAAAGATACTCATAGCCTATGGGCATGGAAGAGCTTCAGTGAATTCTGGAAGCACGTTCTACAGCAGCCTCCTACCTTCCCCCTGTTCACACTGCTTAAAGTGGGGTTGCCGTTCAATCCCACTGGTGATAAAGGCTGGAACACATAATGCTTTCAGTGCTTACTCACCATTAGGGCTTAGTCACGAACTCCCGTTATATTACCTTAGACAACCAAATGTCCTAATCAGATTCCAAGCTTGGCTGTCACTAAAGCTTTGCTTCACATAAAACACGACATTATGAAGCAGCCAATTTGAGTTTTAAAAATTGGATTTGAAAAACTCGTCTGCACAACACACAGTCCTGATTGTTACCTCATCTCTCATCCTACCCAGCCTTGGCTGCTCACCATCCTTGCACCTCCCTGAGCTTCACAAAGCCCTTACTCCCACCTTCTCCTTATCTCATCCTTAATAGGGTGAGTATCAGAGTTGTAAAGGAAGGACTGGTTATAAGGGAAGAGGTGAGGCATGCGATGATGCATTGTGCTCAAGTGTTATTTGATAACTTCTTTAAAGGTGAAAGTGTAGTTGATTGTTTTATAGTCAAGTCAGAATGCTCTCAGATTGGAGCACCTGGGTGGCTCAGTCGGTTAAGCATCCAACTGTGGCTCAGGTCATGATCTCACAGTTTGTGGGTTCGAGCCCCACGTCAGGCTCTGCTGACACCCAGCTCGGAGACTGGAGCCTGTTTCGGATTCTGTGTCTCCCTCTTTCTCTGACCCTCCCCTGCTCACACTGTCTGTCTGTCTCTCTCTCTCTCTCTCAGAAATAAATAAAAAACATTAAAAATTAAAAAAAAGAATGCTCTCAGATTATCTGAACCGAGATGTCATGTGACACAAGGCAAGAAAATAGCAATTGCTGTGGCTAGGGGATGGAGATGGAAGGACCTTCACTTTTCAATATATATTATTAACACCATTTGCATTTTGTATTATGTGCATGCATTACCTCTTACCAAAGCATAAGTGAATTTTCTTTATGACTATATATGCCATTAAGGGACCCCTTGCACTGGGATCCTAGAGAATAGCGTGTGACAACTCCAGGAGGGGACAAGGTCAGTTAAAATTCCTATTAATTCCATTGTAGTTGTACCATTGCTTTGGTGGAGATGTAAATTTGAAGGTTCTCTTAGAAATGTTCTCTTTTTCTAATATTGGAATTGGAGTCTAGAATTGGCTGTGAACTTGTAAACAACAACTGAACATAGGACATAGGCTCAGTATCACTCCTCCTACAAGAAGCTGAAGAATGATACAAATATGTGTCTGAGAAGCAAGGGCATATTGAGGGATGCAAACTCATGCTTCCTGATTGGTGAATAAATATTACAATCCTGTAACTCAACATACAGCCAGTAACCTCCAGTGGTAGAGTTTATTGGCTTATTTATCTTTCAGAAACTAAACCAGCAGAAACAACATGCTGCAAATACGTTTCATTCGCTCTCTTCAGTCAACTCCAGGTGAGTTATTAAGAATGTTACTCTTTTATAGGCTATCAATACTTTTTCCACCAAAAAGCTATTTTAATTCATTATTGATGCTTTTAAAAAATGCCACTGGCTAGCCACCACCCCATCGATGGCAGAGGATAAAAGAAAACATCTAAGGAAATGGATGAGTACAATCATTGCTTTTGTTTTAATATGGCTTGTTAAATGATCTCTCCTGATGCATGTGAACTCAGTGACGTCTCCATTACCAACCACAATGCTGGGAGTGCTCACAGAAATTTACCATGCACACCCTGCTCTGCTCTCCTAAAAGCAGACACTCAGTGTGGCATAAGAATTACACCTTAGGGCTCTAGAGCCAGACTTCAGTGCTTCACTAGCTACTAGCTAATAACCCTGGCTAATTGTCTTAACTTCTCTGCCTAAGTCTGCCCATCTATAAAATAGGGATAACAGCCATATCTCCTGCATAGGGGAGTTATGTGCAATAAATAAGGTAATGCATGTCAAGAGCTTGGCAGCAAGTGAGTGCTCCATAAATATTAGTTATTATGATTATATTATAATAGGAGAGCCAGACTCGGTGCTATTATATCTGGAAATTTTTCTATCCAAGTACTTCTTCATTTCACTGTTGCCATATCGATGATCCAAAATGAGTGTGGAGAACACACATGTGTTGGTCGCCATATTCCCCACATTTTGTTACCTCATTGTGTCTCAGGCCTTCCCCGTGTTTGGTATTCAGCAATTTATAGCTGAGCAACCTGGAGACACTGATTCTCTTCTACGCCCTCCTCTTCTCTGCTCTGATGCTGTCCTTAAGCACAGGCAGGCTGGTGAGGGCCAGTGGAGTATCATTCCAAGGCCTAAGGGAGCCCTAAACCTCCCTTTGTCCCCAGTCATACATGATCTCTGGAGAATGCCTGAACTCACACAGTTAAGTCTTCAGCTAAAAAGAATGAAAAGGAAAAAGGAAATGGAATGAAAACTCTCCTAAAGAGAAATGGAACACAATCTTAACTTGTTCCAGTCTACCTCAAACTCAGGCTTAAGACATGATAGAAAAATATGGTGATTTGGGTTCCTCTGAGTTATCGTAAGAACCAAATCCATAGGCTTGAGTTATAAAACTTCCTGAATAATAGAAACATAAGTTACCTTTTGCCCTGGGCCCACTCAAATCCTCTGCATCATTCAGGACTATTCTATACAGATTCTGTCCAGGAATAAACTCTTCGTGTTCTTGAATGTCCATCATGCCTTGTAACTTAACTACAGCCCTTATTGATCCCTGCTTTATTTTAAGCTTATGTGTTATGCATGTTGGTGACCATGTTCTAACTCTTCCATTGAGCTGTCAGAAAGCTGAGGTCAGGGCTCCTACCCTTATTTCTCATCCACAGCTTGTAATCCATGTTCATTTTCATGGTGTGCCATCCTAATCACTCCAGCCTACACTGATAGCCTCATTTGATGCATAAGCAGTAACATTAGAGATTCAAACCTATAAGTGACTTTATATTCACACAGCCTCAGAAACCATGACATAAACCAAGGAATAATCAATGGCATCATTTTAAATAGTGAGGCTAAAAATGGATTACTTGCTCCTACACAGAGAGGAACAATTATAGCTCGCGCTGCTATAGAGAGGAGGGATGATGCTTAATAATGTGATAGAGGAAATCTCATGAAGCTATAGAAATGCTCAGCTCCAACCTGGAAGCTACTTTTCCCACAAAGGGTTGCAGACCTTATTAATAACCACAGCCCTTAAAAATTCAGATTCTGGCCCCCCAAGTCACTAATCCTCATAAAGGGAACGGGGTAGCCCAAACAATCTCATTTTCGATCTGTAAAACTCGGGAATTTATATGACCATTGGCAGCATGTTGGAGAAGTACTGAAAAGGAGATAAGATCTCAAAAAAAAAAAAAAAAGTACCTGACGGACTCTGTCAGAGCCAGTGATGTCAGAGCCAGAAACAGCATTTTGTTTTCATCAACATAAATCTACCTCAAAGCTCATGCCATTCAGGGCTAAAGATAGACTGCCTCTCAGACTTTCCCTCCAGTCCCTTTCCCCTCCACTACTTGGAAGATTTACAAGAAGCCCTGAAAACAGGACAAGTCCTCCTTTCTCCCCACAGCTCCCTCTGGCATCTTAGAAGTCTATGTCCACATGGTCCCTTGAAGTGTGACTGCTCTGAAGCAGAGAGTTTCCGCTGGTCTTGCTGGTGCTGCGGTGGCCTCTAACCTTGCAAGCCTTGCCCTTCCCAGAACACTGCTGTGGAGAGCAGGCTGTGAGTCCCAGCCACGCCCCAGGCTGGCCTCCAGACCCTTCTTAACACTCGCCTCAGCATGTCCTCAGAGGAGCTCCCTCCACATTCCTCTTCTCCAAAATACCCAAGGCTGTCTCCAACGAGTTCAAGATTGTATAAAACACCAGAGGGACTGTTGTCCTCAAGCAGCTTCTCCTCACTGCCCTGCAAAAGTTTCCAGAACAAAGAAATGCAACAACCTTATTTTTTTAATGTTATTTATTTATTTATTTATTTTTTGAGAGAGAGAGAGAGGGACAGCGTGGGCAGGGGAGGGTCAGAGAGAGAGGGAGATACAGAATCTGAAGCAGGCTCCAGGCTCCAAGCTGTCAGCACAGAGCCCGACGCGGGGCTCGAACCCACAAACCGTGAGATCATGACCTGAGCCGAAGTCCGATGCTTAACCGACAGCTACCCAGGGGTCCCAGAAATGCAACAACCTTGATTTCCATTGTAAACAAGAAAGGAGGAGGGAGGAAAATAGAAGAAAAAAAAAACAAACAGAGAAAACCTGCACCAATTAATATCTCAATCCTTTATTTTTGCCATAAACAAAGACTTTGTAATAAAGGCATAAGCAGGACACCCTGGGGCAGACAGGACCTTTTCAGATAAAAGCAACAGGAGAAATGCAGAAAAGAAACTAGTTTGGACCAGAACTAATCTAGTGAAAGGTTATCTCCAACTTCCGCAGTGAGGAGGGAGCAGAGAAAAGGGCAGAATCCGCCGCATATCTTCCTTTGCAGCTTGAAGTCGATACATAAGAACAGTGAATGGCGTTTCAGTTCATTTTCCACAACGTGGTTACGATCTTCAGAAAACCCAAGATGCAGAATCCTTTCTAAAAGTTTTAGAAATAGACACTAGATTCTGGAAAGCACACTTGAACACTAGAGTCAAAGCAGTAGGTGAAACTGAATAAGCAGCTCCCCCAAGGAAGACCAGCCTAAATCCAGATTATTTCCATCTGTATGTGCAGAATATGAAAATCACACACAGTTTCTCAAAAGGAATCCAGGTGTCCGGGTGAGACTTTTGCACAGCACAGAGGACTTGAAAAATAGCAGATGCTTCCATCCAATATATTACACTGCTCAGTTACTGAGGAAATGGAAAATCTGGAAGTTTGCCAGCAATGCTTAATCAAAAGATACGTGCTCTCCAAAGAGGAGCAGAGATAAGCCTGGCTTATCTTTTTCATCACCAATGTGCCCTGCACAAGGCAGAAGTTTTCCAACCATAATACATGGTCCCCAAACTTTTGTTTTTCTGTTTTCCCGAGCTGTTGGCCAAATGGTTCCAAATGGAATAACAAAAGAATCTTAAAAAGGTGTGGTGAACAGTCAACAGCCAGTGTGCACACGTGTGGGGAAATAATGTATAACCTTATATTGCACAGGTCACGGAGTAATACGTGCTTATTGTTTAAAAAAAAAACCAAAACACTAGAAGTTGTATAGATAAGCCAATAGTAAGAGTCAAGAATTACTTACTATCCTACCACCCAGCAATAACCACTATGAACATCTTGGTAGATATCTTTCTGGACTTTGTTTGGACATACACAGTAAGTAAACTATACATGACATTTTTACAAGACTAGAGTCATTGTACATATTCTTTTGTAAACTGATTTTTCATTTAGGAACAAATTTCCATACAAACAAATAAACCTCTGCTTATTTCTTTTAGCATCTATAGAGCTCTCCATTGAACCATTATTATTTTAGGAGAAAACGTAGGTGATCTCTAGCTTTTCAGCATTATAAAAACTATGCCAATGAATGAATATTCTAGATGCATGCCTGGCCATTCCCTTATGACAAATTCTTTAAAAAGGAACTTGAGGTCAGTGCTGTGCAGATGTCGTAGGTTGTTTTGATGTACATTACCAAGCTGTCCTTCAGAAGTGCTGTTCCAACTTATACTCCCACCTGAGTGGTGTGGGTGAGTGCCCAAAGCATTAGGCCTCATGCTGTACAGTAAACTCATTGACAACCAACTTCTCATGGTTGTAAGAATCTGCAGCCCTGTGACACACTGTCCATCGTGTACACACAAGGACACGTAAGGACAAAAACGTGTATGCTGATAAATAATACAAATGTCACCTCCTCGGAGAAGCCCCCCCAGACCACTCTTCAAAATTGTCGTCCCTGTCGCTCTCTACACTTCTCCTGGGATGTATTACTGTGGGTATTCTGTTAGATTATTTGTTGATTGTCCTCCATCAGCAAGGAGACACCAAGAAAGTAAGGTCTTTGTCTCACTAAAGAAGTTGCCGGCACATGTTAGGAACTCAATAAATATTTGCCACATGCATGAGTGGGAATCGTGATGGTCCCTCTCATCGGGTTACAATGAGAATCAAATGAATAAGGCACAAAAAGTGTTTAGCATTTGCTTAGCACATCAAAAGCACACAATATATGATAACTAATGGTTCTAATAGTACTAATAATAAACATTCCTTTTCCAGACTCATTTTTTAAATTCAATACTGAAAATATGACTTAATATAATCTGGTTTCACATTCTTTAACACATAGCCCAGCTTCTCCCAAGAAAAGACTTGAGGTAGCTTACAAAAAGATGTAAAACATACTTTGCCAACATAACTTACATCTTTCTGGAATATTTTTACAGTTGTTGATAAAATATTAATGCATTTTTCTTTTCCCATGCATATATTTCATGGCCAACATAATCAACAGTCTCATTCTTCTCATAGGCAACACTTACTTGAGACCAGTGATCAGCCTTCACAGAAAGACGCTTACAGTTGTCCCCAGCCAGGTTACCCATAGTGGCCGGTCTTGGCCCCCAGCGGTGCCGGTGCCTTTGCTGAGGTGTCCTTGTGTATCACTCTCTGTCCTGTGGGTTCCACATTTCCATGTGCAGAAAACAACTCTTGTAAAATATAGTAGGTGTCTCAACTAGCATTCTGGAATAAACTTCCCCATAATGACAGTATTCATGCACTCCCTCAATGTATTTAATGACCCTCTAATACCGTGTATTGCAAAGCTCACAGCTGTCACACGTTTCCTCTGTTTTTCCTTTTCCTTTTGTTTACAGTGTGTAGATTTTTGTGCCCCGCATTCCTCTGTGGTTAGTCCTGTACAGTTTCCCGTGCCCTCTCACTTCTGTTCATCCTTCTTATTCTGCAGTGGCCTCTGTCCAAATTTGTCATCTTGAGCTCTGCTTTATTATTGCATTTGCATTTTTAATAAGGCTCCCAGAGTCCTTAGTCATGACTTAGTTTTTTTAATTCTTCTTCAATTATTTGATTAAATAAACATATGCCCCCCAAATTCATAAGATTCTTTAATTAAATGAATAAAGGCTCAGATAGGACCTTTTGATTTAATTGATAATGCTCAAAAATGTGTTTACCTTTTGTAAGCAATTCTTTGCTTGGTATTAACTCCAAAATAGGTGACATGTTTAACATTTTGTGTTGTAGGAATTTCAAGGTGAACTCAAAAACATTATCCAAATAAATTCTGAGACATATGTATTGTTTACAAATGGTAATAATCTAAATGTTCAGTCTTACAGTTTATTAAATAACAGGTTTGCTTTTACATGATCACCAGAAGTGTGCATCACTTGAAATGGTCAAGATAAAATTCCATCCAGCTGAACCTTGGGAAAACACACTTTACCATTAAATATTCAAGAGCTATTCTAGAAGAGAAATGAAACATGAGAAGAAATCACTGAGTTGAGGAAATTAGGAAAAGATAACAAGATAAAGCAAAGGGTAAAATTATTCCTAAGAAATAGATACCGTATTTTTCTGCATAATTGCTGACGGTGAGCCTGAGCCATGAATTTGGCTGTAACAGGCAAAGGAAAGAGGAATACATATTTGCTTATGAGGCTCACAAAATGTCTGTTCACTTAAGAGAGTCACAGGTCTTCCTAGCAATGAAATTTTAGAAAAGTTTCCCTTGTGGGTCCTAATGAAGGGAATACTGTGCAAGGGAGTGAATTACTTCCTCAGCAAGCCCTGTCTTAAATACCAGGGAGAATTAAACAGGAGTGCTTCCATAGCAGCAGCAAATGTCATTACCCACAAGGCAGCTCACAGAAAGTGGTCCATAAGGAGTCAAGACGATGGTTCTAGGGTATGCTCTCAATTCTGGAATAACTTCTAGAATTTTTAAAAGAATGGACTGATTTGCTCATTGGGTAAACATTTATTGAGTATTTTATGGGTCAGGTGCTGAGCTGAGCGTTAGGGAGGAAATGGTGACAAGACAAATGTAGTTCCTTCCTTCAGAGAATAATATACTTGTTGGAAAGATAGACCAACAACCGCAAAACATTGAGAGGTGTGCAAAATAAGGCAACATCTAAATGCTGAATTTTCAGCTCCTTGACATTCTCCTCCCCAGTTGCTTTACCCTCCATGGTATTACACCTGAACCCATCTTCTCATCACACACTACCTTGTTCTCACTGCAACCACACCACCTTCAAATCTGTTTCATTCAAGCCTGTCTAACCCATACCTTCTCCCCTAACTCCGGCTTACCTACACAATTCTTTAACCTCACTGATATCTCTACACCATCAACCGCATTCCCGTTAGCTGCCAGTCAGTCCCCTATTTTTATGTTCCTTCTGAATCATTTAGATCACCTGATCTATAATTATTATCACCTCCTTGAAAATTTCCTCTCCTCCTTTACATCTTTTCTGTCCCACCTGCATGGAATAAAGCCAAGCTTGATGGAGTCCAGTTCATCCACACCTGTATTTAGAAAATAGAATATTCCTGGATGAAAAACACACACATGAAATATAGCTGATCAGTTTCACTCTAAATTCATGACCAGAAACCTGAACAAAACACTCAACACTCTTCTTATGTTTCCTCAGTAAATTAGCTTTTCCAGACTCATCATGATTAGTTCATAACTTCTATAGTCTCTCTTCTCAAACATTCTTCAAATATGAGTTAAACATGATTTTTAAATGTTCTTTATGATTAAAAGATAGAAGCCATCAGCTAAGAATTTGTACTCTTCCTCCCCACCAAGTCCATAAGTCTGTCTTATCTATGCCCATCTTCTCCATTTCTCTTTTTCTACAGGAGGAAGCAGAGCTCCCCCAACAATGGCCCAACACCCCCTGGAGCTCTGGAGCCCTGATACCCGGCACCTTCTCAAGGATCCCCTTGTCTTTGCTACACTTTTAGTCTCTTGCTTGTCATTGGATCATCCTCATCAATGCATAAACATGCTATAGAATCCCTGTGGTAAAAACAAGTAAACAAATAAAAACCCAAATCCCTTACCCAATATTTTCCTCCAGCTGCTATTCAATTTCTTTCTCACATAAAACAAGCAAACAAACAAAACGAACTGCTTCTTTCCTTCTCAGGGTTTATTCACATTTTACTTATCCACAGGACTCTAAGAAAACTTCTTGGTTAAGGTCACCTGTGATCTCTGTGCTGTCAAATGTAATGGACTGTTTGGTATTTTGCCTTAAGTTTAACCACTCCCTGCTTGAAAACCAGCCATTTTCCACTCTGCAAAGCCACAATCCTCTGACTTTCCTCCTACCTCAGGGACTGGTGTGCTGAAATTCATTCACTGGATCCTCCTCTTCTTTCAGGCTGCACCTCTGAGCTGTGTACTCTTATATTCAATCGCCTACTTGACATACAAGAATAGTGGGCAAGAGAGATGACACCCTTGTCAGGAGGCCATTCTAGAACTCTGGGCAACAAATGATGGTAACAACAGATATGGAGAGAAGTGTGTTGACCCAAGAGACATTTAGGAGAAAGAAATATGTGGATTCAGAGATTGAAAGATATGGCAGGGGATGGGAAAAGTAGGAAGAGTCAAGGATGCCAGCCAGGGTGATGTCATTCACTAAAACTGGGAACGTGGAAGGAAAATGGGCTGCATGTCATACATCCTTCAGAAACTTTCCAGGAACCTAGTTTCTCCCAGCTGAGCATTTAAGAAAATTTAGGCAGTAAGCAGAGGGTGTGAAATGTATTCCCCAGCCAAAAATGTTGATGTGCAGGTACTGGCCCTGAAGAACCGTAAGTCTTGGCCGTCTGTGACTTCCAATAGTGCAGGGATCAGGTCTGCTCTGTTTAGCACTCTGTCCTCCAGCGCTGGCATTGCATCTGGCATACAGCAGGTGCTTAGGGAACAGTTATTGAGTAACTGAAAAGAAAATTTAACTATCAATAAGATAAAAACATAACCCCCCCCCAAAAAAAAAAGAAAACGAAGAAGGGAAAAAGGAAAACATAGTTAGCAACTTTTTATGAACAGTTAAAAACTGAACCAGGATGGATGCTTCTGTCTTTTGCCTCTCTTTCCTCATGTATAACATGGTAATATTGGTAGCAACCTTCTTTTAGAGTTACTGTAAGAATTAAGTACAGTAATAACTGTAAAGGCTTAGAACAGTGCATGGATCATAGCAGATGCTCAATGAAAGCTATTTTTATTATTGATTTTTTAACAGAACCTCTACTCTGCCGTGTAGAAGTACCAAATGACTTTCATGATTTTTTTTAAAGAAAACCGTAAGTCTTAAAGAAAGAGAGGAAGAATCCTGGCTAGAACTTCTGAGCCCTGCTTCAGTTTCCCAGGCACATGAAGACCTGGACTCCATAAAACAGTCAGCTGAGAGACTCTACCTGCATGGCAGCCCTTTTTCTATTTCTCTTTGTGACCTCTCCTCAAAGGAAGACAAGTCTCCTAAGGGGATACTGAGTGAATGCTAAAAGTTGCAGCAAAATTCCTTACAAAAGGAATCCAAGCTGCTGGTGTTTTAGGGTTCTTCCATGTCATACCTCCCTCTGACATGAGTCTATATGCAGGACAAATTGATGGCTGCACAAGTCACACTCAAAAAGTTAAGGACACAAGGCCCAGAAAGAGAGGTGACCCTTTAAAAACAAACCTCTCACTCCATTTGTTTCTAGGAGGAAAGTCTGAAAACCTCCACATTAGAAGGATCCACCAGAGCTGCTTAAGCTCATGAGCAAAAGGAGACCAGAAAGCAATACAGACCAGGCTGAAATTAACATATTTTAACTAGACAAAGCCATTTCTGCCATCTTGGCTGCAGGTCCCCTCCTGCCTAAACAGCCTCCCAAAGCATCTGGGAACAGAGTTGGCTGAGGAAGAGACCCAGATGAGACCAGGCCCGTTGTTCAGTGGACCACAACATGGTGGTGTTCATCCAAAGAGCAACAAATGCAAGGTTTGCCTAGCACTCTACAGCTTACAAAGCTCTGTAATATAGATACAATGGGGATAATGTTTTCACGATCTTTCAAACTCTTTTTTTTCCCATTTCTTCTTGCCCTGTGACTGGCCACTTATCCATGGAATCAATGGCATTCATGGCTTCAAGGAAAGGGGAGACACAGCCTACAACAAAGAAGCCATTCCTCAGCTTTGAGTTTCAAATTCAACTTGTTTTTTTTCTACCCTTGGACAACAACATTTTTGAAAGCCAAGATGAGTTGAAGGGGGAAAAAAGCAATTTCTAAAATCTAAAACTCACTGTTTATACATGAAGAGTAGAATTCTCCCAAGCTACAGACAGGTGAGAGTCTGCATAGGTAGGTCTCTCTGAACTGTCACTGAGATGCAGTCGGGGTGTAAGACGTTTACTGGGATTCAGCATCTGTGAGAGGAAAGGGAGGAAGTAGGATTTAGGGGTGGAAGAAGTCGAACTTCAAAGCAGGTGAATGTAGCCACAACCAAACCAGTGAGAGGCTCTGAAATGAGCATGAAGCATCCAAGTTGTCTACGTCTGGCTAAAATGTCTGAACTTCTACATGCCAGCCTTATTTGGAGGTGGGCTGTCCTGGGAGCAGTGTGATCTCAGATGAGGTGGCTCTTTGCTGCTCAGACAGCTCCTCAAGGGGCTGAGAGGTGGAGGCCATAGGCTGGAGGCCACCCCCAGCACTGGGGCAACAATCCTCCCTTCCGTGTCTCCTACAGTGACCTTCCAGTTTGGAGAAGAACTGGAAAAAGAGGCAGAGAAGGAAAAATAGTGCGATATGCATGTCCTTAGGTTCTAGAAAATGGTAATATTGTTCGAGCTCCTTGGGAATATCTAGTCAAAGACAGAGCAGAGCAAGTAGCCCAGTGGTCTGGAAAGCAAGGGCCCTTTTCACAGAGACTTGTGCAGACCGTGCCTTCAAGAGATCAATTGACAAAGACTGACCACGGCCACAGTCCCAGCAGCATGGGCAGTGGTCGATCCTTTTGATCCACTTCCCTCCTTCTCCCCTAGCTCCATACTCCCACCACCGCAGTGAGCTAGGACACCCTCCTTCTCTGTGTGCTAAGGAAGGACTTCAAAGCACATGGTATGATCTGCAGAGCCTATCCCAACATGGAGAGAATTACAAAGCACTGACTGGCTTTCTCTCTTCGGGGCCAGATTCTCTTACGTTCAGTCCTCATGAGCTCCGGGCCTCACTCTAGGGCTCTTGAGTTCCCAGCCTAGGGCAGAAGCTCTAAGGCCAGCAAATTTTGAAGAATCCCTGATAAATGCCTTCATTCCGATTATTTATGGTAAAGGAGGCATCAATCTCCTCACGTCGTGTTGGCAGCCTTCAGAGAGCAGACTAAGGAAAAATGATGATGCTAAGTCAGACCCTGAGGGGGTTTATTATATTAAAGCGAAGAAAATAAATCTTCGCACTCCAGCATATTTTAGTCAGGGCCTCTCCACTTCGTGTCTCATGTGCCACCCCTTCTGAACACCTCAATGAAATAGAGCCAGAGGAGGAAATGCGACGTCAGGCGAAGGCAGGTCTTTTTCCAGATCACTCACTCATTCAACCACCAAGTACTGAGACACTCCGGGAAGGCTTTTCTTTGGAGTCTGAGGACAAAGACAAAGAAAGGTTGCCACAATTAAGTATCACGAGGCAGGCTAAAAGCAAAATTGCAATTTGTGTAAATGTAGCTAATGAAAATCCCTCATCATTTTGCTCCCCAGCCGAGAGCCTGCCTGACGCGTCCCACAGCACTGCGGGCTGAGCACTCTGCCGAGTCCTGCTAACAAGAAACGTGCTCTCCTGGGGTTGCAGTGCAGAGGGGGAGGGGACAAATATTCTAGGTCTGTCATCATGCAGCCTAAAACACATGTGGTATTATCCCTACTCACTGCAGTTCAGAAAGATTGAAGATGCGGAGAATTAACGGAGGTTTAATTAATTCTAAAATTATTTTCACTCCAAAATGGCTTTCAAAATTTTTTTTTAACATTTATTCATTTTTGAGAGAGAGCTGGACTGCGAGCAGGGGAGGGGCAGAGAGAGAGGGAGACACAGAATCCGAAACAGGTTCCAGGCTCTGAGCGAGCGGTCAGCACAGAGCCCGACATGAGGCTTCAACTCACGGAGCGGTGAGATCATGACCTGAGCTGCAGTTGGACGCTTAACTGCCTGAGCCACCCAGGTGCCTCCAAAATGGCTTTGTAAATAATATTTGGTCTGAAAAAACTTGAACTCCCCCTTTGTACTCAGAGAGTTGGAATATGCCCCCCAGGAGAAGGGGGGGAGATACAAATTTTGAAGACTGTGAATTGAGAATGTTGTGAATAATTCTCACCGAGGATTCCCAGGCTACTCTCTTAAGCAAGCAGCCTGAGGGAGGGCCACACATAGACACCAGCAACTGAGACACTGAAGCCTGCCTCTGACAACGCATCACATTCAACACTCACTCTATCCCAACCCCCTCCCCCAGGTTGTTCTGAACATGATGACAATCAACCCCTCCTCTTATTAAGGGTTACCTGTGGGGCTTGATTCTTCATGTTTAGACTGCAAAAGGCAATGGCAAAACATATGCACTTTTCTTATGTATATTATATATAGATATTATATGTGTGTACATATTTTATGTGTCTATATTACATAATATATAATAAAACGTTTAAAAATAAAAAAGTTCTATCAACAAGCTGGAGTCAGAGCATGGGGACAGCCTTAGCCTTCTGCCTCATTCTCTTCCTCTGTCCTCACAGTAATAGGGGTAGCCTATGAAAGCTTTCATTTAAGAGTGCAGATACTAACAGGCAGGGGGTGGCAAACATCCCTAGCTTTCATTCTATGGAGGAGAATCAAAATATCTTTTCAAATGACAGATTTCACAGGGCTTCTATTAGTAGATTTTTCCTATTTCCTCCCACAGGAAGTTGGAGAGCTCAGCCGTGTTTGAAGCATCAGCAGGTGGAGCTGGAGAGCTAATGGAGCTGCACGGTTTGGGCCGCTTCACACAAATGCTTAGAGAACAGAGCAAAGGGCCTTTGGATGAGACAAAAGAGCCCGTGTATTCTTAGGAGGTCCCAGGGATGTTGTCAAGGAAAAGTCACTGTGAAATTCCTTATGGGGGCGGCTGTGTGGCCCAGTCGGTTAAGCATCTGACTTCAGCTCAGGTCATGATCTCACAGTTCATGAGTTTGAGCCCCACATCGGGCATTGTGCTATTGGCACAGAGTTTGGTTCAGATCCTTTGTCTCCCTCTCTCTCTCTGCCAGTCTCTGTCTGTCTGTCTCTCTCTCAAAAATAAATAAGCATTGGATCACAGTTCAATACACCTCTGTCCTGATTTTAATGGGTTACTTACTTGGCTATTTAGAAACAGCCGAGTAAGTATGTATCGGACCTTACTGTGAGGTCCACCTCAGGTTGGTCTCATTCACAGCTGTGTGGGTGCAACTCAGAACCATTCAAAACATTTTCAAGACAGCTTGTTTTGGAGGTTCTCTATCTGTTTGTTTATTTTAACTTCCATTCTGAGTACGAACCACCAGTCAGAGTCCAATAATGTTGAATACTAGCAAGGGCTAATTAAGAAGATATCCACCCTAGGCCTTTCAAAGTACAGATAAGCCCAAGGAAACTGAAGAAGTGAAGTCATTGTCCCCAGCTCAGACATCCCATAGGTTCACGATTTTGTTTTGTTTGCACAGCGTGAACCTCGGCAACAGTTCAGCTGTATGCAACTTTACATAATAGATGAGTTTCCTACTGGTTGTATGCAAATAGGATCTTTGTCAAGGAAACCATATGTTCAATGTGCTAAAAAAAATTCTGGTTAAAAAAATACAACCATGGATTCTTTTGGTTAAAAACAAAAAGGTATTTCAAGAGACAGGAGTGGCATGGTTTTGCAGTCTTCCCAAATCTCTTAGTAACAGACCAAACAATTAGATAGCAAAGACCCATTAACAACATTTAAGATAAAATTGTGTCGGGGTGCCTGGGTGGCTCAGGCAGGTAAGTGTCTGACTTCGATTCAGGTCATGATCTCACAGTTTGTGGGTTCAAGCCCCTCATTGGGCTCTGAGCTGACAGTGCAGAGCCTGCTTGGGATTCTCTCTTTTCCTCTTTCTCTGCCCTTCCCTCACTCTCTCTCAAAAAAATAAAATAGAACACAATAAAAGTGTCAAGCTACCATCACCGCCAGCCCCAAATACAAATGAATGAGGACAAAGAACCTTCAGGACACCAAATATGCCACCAAATATGCACGATATCAGCTTCTATGTGGGAGAAAGTACAGGAAAGTCATAGGGAATCTGACTGACCTGACAACAAGATGCCCCAAAATAACAACAGAAGTTTGATAAAGTACAACAGGACTCTGTGAACAGGAGTTGAAACCAAAAATGGTTTGGCTCAGTCCAGTAGTAGTTGAGTCCAACGAGTCACAATAAGGTTTGATACATATGAACTCTCAAAACTGATCAAGCAGGGGTCCCTTCTAGGATAGGGCTGATACACAGAGATTTGAAACCACGTATTGAAACTCTTGGTCATGCGATAAAAGCTAACCAGATCGAGACAATCGGGAGAAAAAGGAAAGCGAAGGCCCCAATAAAAGTAGGAATGAAGAACAGAGCCAGTTAATTTGAGAGAGCAAGCCATGATATGTTTGAACACTACAAGAAAACAATAGAAGAGCAATCCCTGCAAACTGAGGGAAGCTACACTGAACACCACCTTCTTCTTAAAGTTTAGGAAGAAATGGAGGCAACTGAGTGGCTCAGTTGGTTAAGCCTCTGACTCCTGGTTTTGGCTCAGGTCATGCTCTCACAGTTCATGAGTTCAAGTCCCTGCTTGGGATTCTGTCTCCCTCTCTTTCTGCCCATCCCCTGTTCTCTCTCTCTCTCTCTCTCAATCTCAAAAATAAATAAATACACATGAAAAAACAGTTTAGGAAAAATTAGTTTCACATAAAAGTGAGAAAAAGAATGATGTGGAGGTCAAATCCCACACAAAGTGACAATAAGAATTAAAGAGAATAAGGGGCAAAAATAGCACTGTTTCCGAAAGGGTGGCATGCCAGGTGACAACAGATCAAATTATATTAAAATCTAAAAGACATGAAGAAAATCATACAAGATAAGAAGAATCGCATAAATCAGAATTAGAAAGAAAAAGACTCAGCAATGAGGTGGTAGCCATCCAGAAATACTAGATATAAAAGAAAGGCTTCTGAAAAATTGAGTATGAAACTAGAGGGAACACAGGAGCAATAAACGCAGCACAGAGTGTCTTAAAAGAAATAGAAAGCAAAGAATAAATCTTCTAAAATCAAGAAGAAACGAAGAAAAAGATTAAAAAGATCTATGACCAAGTAACAATATTGAAGATATCCAAAGAATATCCAACATAGAAATAGTGGAAGTCCCTGAAAGAAAAAACAAACAAACAAACAAAAAACACACAAAGAAAGAGAACAGAACTAATACAGAAAACTATAATTCAATAAAACTTTCCTGAAATAGATTTGAAGCTACATATTGAAAGAGCACATTACGTACCTGAGATTATTGACTTAAAATGACCAACACTGTGATATATTCTAGTAAAATTACTGAACTTTAAGAAAAAAGAAAAAAGTCAGGGTATTCAGGAAAAAAACAACAAATGACATCTAAGGGGAAAACAATGATATAACTATCAGCTAGTCAACAACAATGCTTTATGCTATAAGAAAACAGAGTAACATGTTTAAGATACTCAAGGGGACAAAATGTGAGCCAGTGATTTTATATCCCGCACAGCTGACTTTCAAGTATCAAGACCACTGACAAATCATTGTGACCTGAAAGAACCCAAGGAACACTGTTCCCATAAGCTCTTCCAAGGGATTCAGTAGAAAGCATCAAAATGTCCAGAGAAACATCAAGCTTGGAATGATGGAAAACATTAAAAATGTTGTTACTTGTGGTACCAAGACTAAGTAGGGGTTAAAAGGAGTCATTTAATGACTATATGCTCAGGCAATGCAGATAGGTTATGGCTCTCAGAATAGAAGGAGAAGAGAAAGGGCATAAGCAAATTTTTTTAACTTCTCTCAGTAATTACATTAGTGGTGGTAGAATCAATTTCATTATTTTGAGACTCATATAAGTAATGTTGGACCAGTAAATCAGTAATTATGAAATACTAGATATTCTAATTGAACCATCCCCTGTGTCCTTGAGAACTAAGAGAAGTAGGATCGTTGAATGGGAAGTATGAATATGAACTCATGGGGCATTTTTTAAAGAGATATCGTGGGGGTGGGGCAGGGAGGATTGCAAACAAGGAGTGATCCAGTAGCAATGAGCATTCCTAGCAATCCAGATTCTTAGATCATAATCTTGAAGTACTTTCCACTTAAAAGAAATGAGGCATTTTGGAGAAATGGCTGGCTTCACGCATGAGATGAGCCTGGAACATCTCTTTCATGTCAGGTAATAAAAAAAAAAAAAAGCTATCAAAACTAAAGGTCACGTCAAAGGCTCTCAGAAGTCAGCCTAAAGATAAAGCTCCCACCAGCTAAAGATGAGACAATTTGAAATTCAAAAAAGATAATAGTTGCAAATGGAATCCATCAAATATATTTAAATACATTGATTCATAATAACTTTTTAAAATCTAGTTGGTTATTTTTGGAAGAAAATTGAGAGCCAATTAACTTGAGAACTGTTCAGTAGAGGAAAAGAATCAGGCATGTATCTTATCCTTTCTATATAACCTGGATACCCCAAGAGTCAATGATAGAAATCATCTCACTGTAAAATATTCCAAGTAATAAGTGAAGAAGAAATTATAGAATTAGAATGTAACCGTTTTTGCGATCTCTAAGGAAAGAATAGCTGCTAACATCACAAAAGGAAAGACAAGCAAACTTCGTGAGCTTTCTGAGGAAAAATCACACCACCCACCCCCTTAGGTCATGCCAGGGGGACAGAACCCAGTCTGATTAAGCTTCTGCATCTAGCTGCCAATTAACAAAAACAAAGGAGACCAAAGAACATATTGAGCTGTACTCTATTACACACTCAACAGAATCAGAACAGATTCAGTGTCCTGGGGTTTTTCAACAGACAAATTGTAAGGAAGAGAAAAAGAAGGAGGGGAAATCTGTAAACTAAAAGAAACAAAAGCCTTTTTTCCCTAAGCCTCCACTATAGGGTTCCTCATTTAGGAGTGGGCAATAAACAATTAAAAATACATACACACAGAAGCGATCACTATGGAAGTCAGTAGATGTTCACTTTCAGAGAAAAGGAAGAGATGGGTTTGAGGCACATGAAGGGGCATCTGGGGTGGTTGACAAAGTTCTATTTCTTGATCTGGGGTGCTTACAAAGGAGTCCCTCTTATAAAATAATAATAACAATAATATAACTATAAACTATGTTTACTTCCTGTGACTATATCTGTGCTTTATTTTACGATACAAAGCTTTTTTTAAGATCCTTTTGGAAAATGAAGAATAAATGTATAAAGCAAATCTAATTAGCCTTCTAAATTTTTTTTTTTAATGTTTTATTTATTTCTAGGAGAGAGAGGGAGACAGCGTGAGCAGGGGAGGGTCAGAGAGAGAGGGAGTCACAGACTGAAACAGGCTCCAGGCTCTGAGCTGGCAGTCAGCACAGAGCCTGACGCGGGGCTCGAACCCACGAAGCACGAGATCATGACCCAAGCGAAAGTCGGACGCTTAACCGACTAAGCCACCCAGGCGCCCTCTAATTAGCCTTCTAAATATTCTTTCCTTGGTAAATTCATATTTGTTTTTGGTTTTTTTTGTTTTTTGTTTTTTTTATAGTTTATTGTCAGGTTGGTTTCCATATACCACCCAGTGCTCATCCCCACAAGTGCCCTCCTCCATGCCCATCACTCCCTTCCCCTCTCTCCCATCCCCATCAGCCCTCAGTTTATTCTCAGTATTCAAGAGTCTCTCATGGTCTGCCTCGGGTAAATTCATATTCTATTTTATAGTTTGCCCAGAGCAAGTTCTGGGAATGTGTTTTTAAGAATCATTACAATGTAATCAAACAGCAAATGTTTATTAAGTACCTACTATGTGGAAGATGCTCCTGTTCCATTGTAATTGGCTTGTATCTTTGGATATTTGTTGTTTCTTGCATTAATATTGTGCATTGGAAATATTTACTGTGGGTTTGAATTATTGTACTATTTTGTTTGTTTATAATGTTTAGTCTTATCAATTGGTTGAACTACTGCGTTTTGGAGAGGAAAGGTTCATAAGTCACTTCTACTCAATACAAATAAGTGGCCTCTACCCCGGGCCTTAGCCACTGCTGGCACTGAGGTTACGGTCCAGTGGTCCAGGGCGCCACCTCCTGTGGCGGTCAGCAGCCAGAACGCTGTTTGCTGAGCGTCTGCTATGTTCTGGGCTACACTTTGGTGACTCATCATCCCAACCTCACAACCACACCACACATCTGGATAGACAGTTCCTAGAAATGACAGTTTCAGAGAGGGTTATAATGGCTACCAATTCCCAGCAGAAGGAAAGGGCATTTGAGAATTTTTACCAGTCTAACATCATCAACCTCCAGAAGCAACTTCCTCCTTTCCACCAGAAAAACACAGTTTCTAAATCTAAACCTTAGCAAACACATCTATTGTTATGCTTTTTCTGCAAAGCAAAAGAACTGTGAGAGTTGGAAAACTTAAAATAAAGAAGCCGTTTGGACAAGAAGCTTTTCTCTTAATCGAGCGTGATACATTACTAATTATAATATAGATGGATGGTAGATAGATAACATTGACCAAGTGGCAGAGATGACTCTAAGCAGATTACATGCGTTCATTTATGTAATTCTCCCCACAGAGGTGATGTGGTACTAACCTTCCTTGTTTACAGATAGTGGAACTATCTGAGGAACAGAGAGGTTAGATAACATACCCAAGGACACATCACTAGTAAGCAGCAGTGCTAGGATTCAGACCATGCGGTCTCGCTCCAGAACCTGTTCTGTTAGGCACACGTTACTTCACATGTTACTGCCCTAAGTTCTTAACACCTTGATAAGCATGCTCAGTCCACGGATAGGGAAGAGAGCAGTCTGTGTTTGAAATCCCTGCCTTGTCAACTGTGCATTTTAGAATCCCTGGCAGAGCTAATCAATGATCCCATAGCATCCATCATGTCTCCACAATAGTTGTGGAAGCTGTCCACTTCTCTCCAGGCCCTGCTCTGGCTCAAGCCACCATCATTTCTCCACCAGATTATTGCAATAGCCTCCGAAGTTCCCTTTCTGCCTCTGGCAGAAATTGGGAAATTTATTGGGGAAGAGGAGGACAGGCCAAAAAGAAATGTAAAAAGCTGCCAATCTAGCCAAGGAACTCACACACACCAGCCCCAGCGACTTCTAGAAGTGAGAGCTGGAGAGAGGGAGATAGAAGCAGTTGCAAACCCCAGGCATTCCAAATCTAGAGAAAGTCACAAACACGGCCACTATGAAGGCCAATAAATAAAACCGTGCCTTAGAGAGCACACCGCTTGGACCTGCCCTCAGGGACTGCAGCTGTACGCAAGAATTGTCTGTTCTCCTCCCTCCCCGCACCCCCTTCCAGCCTCTCTGAAGCTTGGGGCTTCTGATCACAGAAGCTTGTCTGGTTCCTTTCACCCTCCCTCTTGCACAGGCCTTGCTGAGATGCGTCCTGAGCAGGGCAGCGAACAGGAAGGAGACTCCTCACATGATCCAGCTTAGTCTCCCTTTCCCCCTTCCCAACCCGGCAGGCTGAAGCGAGAGCACGGCAGAAATGCAGACCGAAGGGGGCCGTCGGTGGGCCAGAAGGGCTCTGCTCCTTGGCATCTTCTGGGCCACCGCACACCTGCCTTCCCCGGGTGCCCCCCTGTCGCAGCGCCTCCCGAGGGCCACAGGTAAGTGGACACTGGGGTCAGCTGCCCCTGCTGCTGCTGTCACGTACGGATGAAGGGACAAAGAGGAAAATTCTCACTTGACTCACTTCGGCTTATGCTTCCTCCTCTGATTTTTAGCATTTGAAAGAATATCAAGCACTTTTGATGCCTCGAATAAGTTCTCACAGATAGCTCAGAAATAATTCACAGACAGAACGAAACAGGCGGGTGTCCAGTTTTGGGTTTGTTTTTTTTTTATTGTTAGAGACTTCATCCTGAAAAGAAAAATCTTTTGTCTTAGAAATGCTCCGCAATAGTGGAGGATTCTTCGCAGGCCTGTGAACAACTTTGGGCTCTGAGCTGGGAAAATGAAATTGTACAGTTATTAGAAATCTTTCTCATCACAGACATGGTGACCCTTTGAGGAAGAGGAGGGGTTCAGAATTCCCTTTCAGAAATAAACCAGAAGAAAGAGTGATTTCATGATTTTTCTTCTTGTAGTTCTCTTACTATCAGCAGCTTATTTCATTAAAGCACTTCTTTTGGGTCCCAAAGGTTATATTTTTTAATTTCTACAACTGCATCATATTCAAAAGTGTTTTATACATTTTCACAAGCGTTCTTGAAATTCTACCATTACCCCACACTTAAAGAGTTTGCTTGAGGAATCTCTCCCTGTGGGCTTGGATATTTCAAACTTCCTCCTTCTTTTTCTTACCAGGAAATAGCACCCAATGTGTGATGCCTTCGTCCCTGGAGTTTCCTGAAGGGTTTTTCACGAAACAGGAGCGCACAGATGGAGGCATCATAATCTACTTCCTAATTATCCTGTACATGTTCATGGCCGTGTCTATTGTCTGTGATGAGTACTTCCTACCCTCCCTGGAAATCATCAGTGAATGTAAGTGGCTGGAAATCTCCCCCATCATTTTCCAAATTAGTTGTGCCACACATATGTGGCTGTCTTTAAAAAATTTTTTTAATGTTTATTTATTTTTGAGAGAGAGAGACAGACAGAGTGGGTGTAGGGGAGGGGCAGGGAGATGGAGGGAGACACAGAATTGGAAGCAGATTCCAGGCTCTGAGCTGTCAGCACAGAGCCCAATGCGGGGCTGGAACCCACGAACCATGAGATCATGACTTGAGCTGAAGTCAAATGCTTAATGAACTGAGCCACCCAGACGTCCTACATGGCTGTCTTTTAAACAGCTCAGCAACCGTTCTGTCCATCTCAGCTGGTTTCAGAGCACCCCCTTCTGTGTTGTGGGGCCCCTACCTTCCGGAACTGGCCTGCCTGTGGTTTTTCTTGGTGGTTCACATGCAGCAGAACATCTTTAAATGAGTACTCAGCACTTTTTATTTTACTATCTCCAGAAACTCTTTGTCTACTGTACTACCTGACTGGTGGTATGTTGTAAAACATTCCAGGTTTCCACATATGTGCACTTGGTGTGCACTCCTAATACAAGGGACTCCTAATACTTGCCATTTTATACTTTCAAAAACTTTTTTTCAGTTTTATCTAAACTTGTAATTTTTTAAAAGGTTGACGGTAAACAAATGACATTAAGGACTATCTTCCTCCCCTCTTCCTTTCTCAGCCTTCTTCCAGTAAGGAAAGTAACTGATGCTTATGAAACAATAAATAAATAAATCCTGTGTCCTATGTAAAGTGACCTCAGTCATCTGATAATTGTAAATTTAGTTATTAAAAATTAAGCTCAGGTTTCTGAAAATAAGATCTTCCAGGCTAAGCCCCTTTGTTCCATCCCTTCAGCCAGGTACATGGTCCACAGTTCTGAGCTAGCAACCAGTGTGTGTATGTTTCATCAGTATACCAGTCCCTAAAATCAGGAGATCAGTGATGATTCAGACCATATAAGCAAAGGGCCAGCAGAAGTTTCCAGTCTGTCTCCTGCCTGGTTAGTTGCATTGGTTAAACGTACTCATTTCAGAGAAGGTCAAAGTTCAGGGTTAGGTTTCCTACTGCATACTCACAGAATTGCCCAGAAACTGCATCTTCTCCCCCCCAAAACCCATGCACACATATGCACACACACATACACACACACACACACACACACACACACACACACACACACACACACACACTTGTTACTAACATTTCTTCCCAGAGAGAGAGAGCTAGAATATTAACTCTCTTTTTTCTCATGGCCCCAGCTCCCCAACCCCACTAGAAATGCTAGTTCTTTTCTCTCTTGTTTGCTGCACCATAGCACTACTCTTAAGACCTAAAACAGGACCTGGCAAGAACAGAGGTTCTTGACACATATTAGTTTAAAAAAATTTTATAGAAAAGGTAAGCATGTTTGTTATTATTTTTATTTAACTTAAGTAGGTGTAAATATATACATTTTTATCTTGACATTCCATCTTACATTGCCATCAATATTTTTCTATAAGAGAGTAAATTACTTTCACATTATATTTTTACTTTGAAGAAATGCAAGAAAAATAGAAAAAAAGTAAAAATCACCTACATTTTCATCACCCAGAGACACCCCCTCCCCCGTTACCATTTGGTGTATTTCCTTTCTATCTTTTAGATCTAGCTATATATATAGTTTGAGGTACGCTCAAAGGTACACACATTTTCCTCATTTAATATTTTATTCTGCACATTTCCCCATATTATTAAATACTCTTAGAAACATGATTTTTAATGGTAGTATGATTTTCCAAATGAATGAAGTACCTAACACTGGGTTTTATACATAGTAGGTACCCAGTAGATATTTATCATAATTTAAAAATTTTTTAATCTCATTGGACATTTTTTTCATTCTAAGCAATGTTGTGCCCACACGTGTACAAAATCTTTGGAAACCTCTCTGATCATTTTTTGTATTTTTAGTTTTAAAAAAAAATTTTTTTTAATGTTTTATTTATTTCCGAGAGAGAGATAGTGTGAGCAACGGAGGGTTAGAGAGAGAGGGAGACACAGAACCTGAAGCAGGCTCCAGGCTCTGAGCTATCTGTCAGCACAGAGCCCGATGTGGGGCTCGAACCCACGAACTGTGAGATCATGACCTGGGCCGAAGCCGGATGCTCAACCAACTGAGCCACCCAGGCGCCCCTCTCTGATCATTTTTTGATAAAGATGCAGACCTATGCATATTTTAAGCTTTATTTTATACATTGCCAAAAGCACTTCGTAAAAGGTATGCCGACTTACACACCTCCAGAATGTGAGATAGCTTCCAGTCCAGAAAATCATGAATAATATCTTTTAAAGTGTCTTTGTTA
This sequence comes from Crocuta crocuta, assembly GCF_008692635.1. NCBI lineage: Eukaryota > Metazoa > Chordata > Mammalia > Carnivora > Hyaenidae > Crocuta > Crocuta crocuta. Next base: position 6,143,029 of record NW_027530019.1, on the reverse strand, counting down.
ATTGCTTTAAAATGGAATGTCACTTTATAAAATTTGTATTGATCTTATTATTTGTGAGGTTGAACATTTCATGTTTATTTCAATTTATGGTTTTGCTTTTTTGCTTTTTTGCCCATGTTCTGACAGGAGGGTATTTGTCTTTTTCTTACTGATTTCCAAGACATTTTTTAATATTAGGATACTAACCCTTTTTCTAATATCATTTCTACTTCACACTTTTTCATAGTTTGTTGTTTTTGCAATTTGTTTATCACATTGAAGTGTATATATTTTTAAGTAAATTTATAAACATTTTCCTTTATGATTCTCCTTTTGGTTTTACACTTAGAAATTTTTATCCCCAGGTCAGAAAAATTGTCATAATTTCTTTTACTTGTAGTTTCTTTTCTTTTCCTTTCTTTTCTTTTTTTACATTTCCTTTTTTCTTCCACTAAGAATTTGTTTTGCTATCAGATGCAATGCCATTTTTCAGAAAGTTTATCAATGTTCATGCATTAAATTCTTATATATATGTATATGCCTCTGCTTCCAAACTCTTAGCTGTTCCAAACTCTTAATAATTTGTTTATCCTTGTGCCAGTAGTGAACCTGTAATTAGACGACCTACATAGATCATGTTAATTATATCATGCTAAGAAATTTTAAATTCAAGGTACTATGTCCCACCTTGAAAATTTCTCTTCCTGGAAAACAGAAAAGTCAATTTTTTTTTCTTTTACGTTGCCAAACAATGACTTGACTAAAAAAGTAAATTCATCAAGAATTTTGTTTACAAAAAATTGCCTTGGCAGTGGTAAATAAATAACTTTTCTAGCCCTGCAGAAGCAATTGCATTAAAATTTAGACTGCTACTTCAAAATAATCTTCATTAAGTGACTTCATCGAATATTTATAATAATGACTTCCACCAGGCCACTTGTGGAATTACTTGGAAACATCATCAACAGACAAGTGAATGGCTCTTTGCTCTGAAATGTAATACAGTAGCTATTATGAATGTGTAAATTGGTATTCAGCCCAGAATTGGGTCCACAATTCCAATGTGTGGGAGGTCAGGAGGGGGGTACAGTTTCCCCCAACAGCAAGCAATTCTGACATTATCTACCCATAGACAGTATCAGATTCCAGACTGCCCTTCCCATCCCCAGCCCCCACAGACCTCAGATGGCATTTGCAAGCCTAGATTATTAGCTGTGTTTCTAACTAACTGGTTATGGATTGGGAATTCCAAAGATCCCCTTTTTGGGTTTCAGATACCAGTCATAAGGCTAAGGTTGTTATCTATACTTCTGACTAACTGACTATAAATCAGAGGTTACCATGACCTCCTTCTTGGGTTCAATTAATTTGCTAGAGTGGCTCACAGAACTCAGAGAAACATTTTACTTACTAGATTACAAAAGGATATAACTCAGGAACAGCCAGAAAAAGGGAAGAGAAACATGGAGCAAGGTATGAGGAATGCCCTCTACAGACATGCCACTCTACCGGCTCCTCAAATCCCAGCTTTTTGGTTTTTAATGGAGGCTTCATCACATTGGCATTATTGATTACATCACTGACCATTGGCACTTGGTTCTGCCTCCAGCCCTCTTCCTTTCTAAGGAGACCTGTGGGTGGAACTGAAAGTTCCCTCCCTCTAATCACATGGTTTGTTCCCTTGGAAACCAGCAGCCCCTTACAGTTGGTGCCCAAAATATACCTCATTAATGTGACAAAAGACCCCTTTATCAAACTCTACAGATAGGAATTTCCAGGGCTTTTGGGAGCTGTGAGCCAGGAATCATGGATGAAAACCAAATATCTACTTTTTTTTTTTTTTTTTAATAAATCGCAACCCATCTCCTGGTCTTCAAACATGTATCCTCCTTATAGCAAAACAATCATACAAGTCCAAAGACACTGGCACGTTACTCTCATTCAATTCATTAGTAACTACTCAGTCCCCTTGCTGAGCTAAACTGTAGGCAGTAATACTAGCAATAGCCCTGCCTTCAGTTCATGCCTGATCGTGCAGTGTGAGGTCACCCAGGTGCACAACTAGTGAGCTATTTTTACCACAAACAATATGTCTGAATTCACTGTTAATCTCAATTTGGCAGATGGGACGAAGGTCCATCTCATCCCACCAGGCCCCCAGGAATTGTGACATAAAGGTTGAAGACAACCATTGCTTAGCAATCCTCCCTGTTTCCAGTCCTTGTAGCTAGCTGCAGCCCCACTCCTTTGACGACTGCATCTAGCAAGGGGACAAAACAACAAAAATTTGAAATGATGTGAGGAAGAGAGAATACCAACACCTTCCCCCTCTTGCTTTAACCCAGATCCACCAGAAAACAAAAAGCCCTTTAGTGGGAGACACTCCTCTTGGATACCTCATGTTCAGGGTGAGGTGAGCACACACTGGTGAAGGCTGTAGGCCAACTCTTAGTGCCTTTATCTCCCCCCGTTTTCAGTAACCAATATTTCAATTGCCCACTCCAATTCTCTAGCAAACTTCTCTCTCTGCCCATTGTTAGATATTAAGGACTGTAAAATGTGTTCCTTGGTCTGAAGAAATGATGGTCAGCAATCCAAATCAGTGCAATATCTATAGCTCCTGTTCTTGTATAGTATTTTGAGCACTTGCATCTAATACCAGGGAAGCAAAACCCATTTCAGAGGCAGTGAATACCACTGTCAGGACCCACTTGTAAGCACTGAAGGCTACTAGCATCAATCTTCCTTCCCAGCTATGGTCAGGACCTTCCTGCCAGGGAATCTGCCACATAGCCATCTGGAGTCTCTGTCTCTCTTGTTGGCAGCTAGAACAGTTCCTATTGGCATTCCGTGCTGCTGGAGATACAAGAAGAATGTGTCTAGATTCAGCCCATCTTTGTATTGCTCCAGACCCTCATGTCCACCCATTCCATGAACCCAGGTAGTCATCTCAAAGGAGCACACAGGGATATCTACTTACGTATTTCAATTGCCTTCCAAACATGGGAGTTCTTATGGGCTGCCACTCTCATGCACCTTTCAAACTTTCATAGTGATTTCCACAAGGTTATGCCTTAAATGGGCACACCTTTAGCACCCACATTTCTATTGCCTTTCTAATCTGACCATGTGGCCACCCAAATAACAAGTTCCTTTTATCCTTTCTCTTCCCAAACCAAATGCTTCTGTGAGCCAGGGCCATTCCAGCAAATCCCCGTTTACTGACACCAAACTAGGTAAGTTCTGAACCCCCAAAAAATTCTTTTGGTCTTTACAGAGGCTTTATTATACAGGCATGATTGAGTCAATTGGTCAACCTCCAGTCCCTCTCCTCTTCCTAGAGGTCAGGGGTGGAACTGAAAGTTCTAACCTTCTAATTACAGGGTAGTTTCTTAGGTAGGGTCCCAAAGTCACTTTGTTAACATAACAAAAGATGCCTTCATCACTCTCAATTCCTAGGAAATTCCAAGCGTTTGGAGAGCATGAGTCAGTAACTATGGCTGAAGACCAAATATATATGAGAAATATATTTTGGTCATCTGAATGACCAAATACGTATTTCTTATAAATCACAATATCACATGTGTGATTGATGGATGCCCATGCTGCTGCTAAATCTTCTTCAGCTGCTAAGAACTGACCCTGGTCTTGAGTGCTGAAAATGCTGGCAACAAAATGAGATAGAAATAGTGCTGGCTCGATTCATTTTTTAAGTGCCTATAAATTAATTCTGTCATTTCTCTTTTCAAGGTCTAGCACAGTCTCATCCAAATTAGGACATCAGCAATAAAAAAACAATTTCCCTGGAATTTGTTTACATCCACAGAAACTAGCTTCACAAAAGTCTGCAAACGCTTTATGTTTCCCCATAGTTCTTTTGAGGAGCATTGGGTCATAATAATTCCACCCATTTTGTCAACTAATAAGGATTAATGTAATCCTGAAAGCAGTTTACTGAAGCATTCCACAATGCGCTGGAGTGTTTTTGTTTATTTATATATTTAGTTATTAGCTATTTGTCAAAAAACAATTATAGAAGACCAAGCGTGGCTCTAAATTAAATAGAGATGGTTTCATTTGGTGTTCACAGAAACCCCACAAAGTCAGGTCTATGAGATTGGTTTTACTGATGAGAAGCTCAGATGATACATAACTACTTAAGTCTAGGCAGTAGGACACTGCAGAGCCTGCTCTATCCAGTGCTAACATCCAACAATGTTCTCAACCATATATTCTCAACCAACATCCAACAACATCTCAACCAATGTTCTCAAGTGCTCTGATACAATTTGACACATCCTTCTTTGAGGCTAGTATCCATAATATGGTTGTTTCAGAAGGACTGTTCTATTTGAACAGCCTTTTTTTTTTTTAAGTTAATTTATTCATTTTGAGAGTGAGAGTGCGCATGTGCAAGTGGGAGAGGGGCAGAGAGAGAAGGAGAAAGAGAATCCCAAGCAGGCGCTGCACCATCCGCACGGAGTCCAACGCAGGGCCTGAGCCAAAATCAAGAGTCAGTTGCTTAACTGACTGCGCCATCCAGGCACCTGTGAACAGTCTTAAAGGATGTTTTCATCCCAAGGGCAAAAAAACCGACAACAACATCAAATACTCATTGTCACTGTGGAGGAAGTCTCCTACAAGATTAAGAGAATCCACTGAATTACTTAAAAAAAAATCAGTTTAGACTTTCGGCAACCTATTGGAGGTTGTAAATTGATGTTATAAAGACTTGCCAAATGTAATAATTAGACTCTGAGGTCTAAGCCGTTGGTTGTTTAGGATGTCCATGAGATCTTAGCATGGTACCATGGAACCAAATTATCACATGGGCTGCAATGACCTTCTGTAGGGTGCATGTTATAAGTCCCAACCTAGAACACGATGGGAGAATTGGCAGGACGATGGCCCACCTCAGCCCCATCAACTCATTACCCACTCCTCAAGCCACCAGTAGTGTTTTGTTTGGTCAATAGAAGGCTATTCAGCAAGGTGAAGATAGAAGAAGCTCAGGACTGGAGTCTCCACACAGAGCTGGTGGAGGGCAGACCCTCTTGCTGATACCCACCCTGGGCCCTTTTTCTGTCTGTAGCTATCTATGTTGACCTGGCAATTTCTTCTAGAGTCACCACCACTTCTTCCAGCAAGGCTCTTTCTTTTCTCCTTGCTCTACTTATGATCATAGAAGCCACACAAGCTTTCCTCCCCACCACAACTTCAACACATACTTCTGTTAGACAACCTGAGGCATTTTGGTGTCATCTTTAATCGGTGGCACCAATATGGGAAAATGCTGTTGCTATGCCCTCTTCCTCTAATCCCTTTTTTATATCCACTTATGTTCTATAGGAAAAGAGCCTAATGATGATGCATTGAACATAGAGGAACGAAGTGAAATTAATCCACATCATAGAGGGAATAAAAATCACACTCGTGTCCAGAGCATTTTACCTTCAGAGATAAGACCTAGTTTCTGAACTGGGAATTACAATAAGGATTCAGGGGAAGGAATTGATGGATGTCATTAGAGGTGGAATATTATCTGAGATCAAGGGAGCTAGAGATAATGGGGTAAAGAATAAAGTTAAGGGAGCCCCTTATCCCCACCAGTTGTGCTACCCTAGACCACTAGTTAGGTGGATACACTGAGGTGTGTGTGAGACAGAGACAGAGACAGAAACAGAAACATACAGGATTCCAAATGAGGACAAGGAAGAAAGTGGCGGGTGCGGGGTGGGGGGGTGTCTTTGTGGTCTCTGGTCATTCCCGTAAGCCTGACTTATGAAACTGTCTAAAATTCCCATGCTTGGTTTGTAAAATTAGTCACATTTGGTACTATTTGCTTGGGGTTTCTTCTACTTTCTTCCAAAAGCTCTATGATATACTTGCTGGATGGTCTATCACAAGACTGAGAATCACAGCAGGTGCTGGGTGGGGAGAATGCCATTCTGCTATACTGAGATAGTCAAAGAGCCCACCCTGAAGCCCAGCACAGCCCAAGCTCAAATCCCAGCCCCACCACTTACTCGCTCTGACCTTGGGCACAGTGCTTAACTTACTCCATCCCAGCTATTTCAGAAGCACAAGGAGGGTAATGAGAACTCTTAGCTCAGAGCTGTGTGCCAAGTACATGAGGAAATATAAGTAAACTGCACACGCCACTACCTAGCACATTGTAAACATTCACTAAATATTCTTTATTACATAAGGACAGACTATAGAGATTATGATCTTTTACTCAGAAAAAAATGAAAGTGGAGAAGGTGAGCGATCAAAGTCAATATGGATATGTTTGGGGCAAATACCAAATCTAGGGCGCATCTGCTATACCTTGAAAATCAAGTTTAAGGCAAATAAAAGCAGTACTACTTCACAGGCTAGGAAGTACATTTATGAAACCCATCCTCTTATCTAATCTAATTCTCCATGTAGCAACTTTAAGTGATACCTCAACTATCTCTGGAATACTCTATCTAGAGTCTCTTTTATTTCTTTTACATTAAAATCCATACAATTTTATTCTATCTTTAGTGATCTTTTCTTGTTTAAAAAGTGGTATCTTTAAAGTATATTTAATTTAAATATAAATTAATGTTATGTATGTATATAAATTAAAAATATAACATAAACCATATTAAATTATAGCCCAAATAAGACTACTAGATCTCATCTCTATAAGCAGTTTGGTTTTAGAAATACAAAAGTTCAGCATAAAGCCAAAATAAATCCTTTTTATGTATCCTTTTGATATGTAATAGGGGTCTTTTAGAGTTGTTTAGCCACTGTTTAAAGTAGCTTTCTTTGCCTTTTTTCAAGCTAACTTCATAGAAAACTGAGGACTGGTTACTTGACATAGCCCAAAGTCCACAATGAGCTGGCTAAGACACGTCTTTTTAAGTGTTACACTAATATATATTCAGTAAGGAATTCTAAATCCCTCCAACATGCTATACCTTTGAGATATAGCATGTCTTATTTTTTTTAAATTTTCAAAATATTCCTTTATTTTTTTGAGAGAGACAGAGTGTGCGTGGGTGAGGGGCAGAGAGAGAGAGGGAGACATGGAATATGAAGCAGGCTCCAGGCTCTGAGCTGTCAGCACAGACCCTTACATGGGGCTCAAACCCACGAACCACGATATTACAACCTGAGCCGAAGTCAGATGCTCAACTGACTGAGCCACCCAGGCGCCCTGAGGTACAACATTTCTTAAGTGAAAATTATCTTAATAAGGTGTTAGGGAAAGATACTTAGATAAAATATTTAATTTTTTATCAAAAGTTTATTTTTATTCACTCTGCTTTAAATCCATGCTTGCCCATATTCAACTGCAACGTTATGTGTCAGAAATAGACAATAAGAGAGAAATGCGAGTTTTAATTCCAGGTGGAATTGGTTCTAAATTGATAAAAGTGAAAGGGAGTTGAATAATTCCATGGGTATGGCATTTTGGATAGCCGACAGTTTCAGGGGATTATTTGGTTCTTAATCCTCATGAAATTTACAGAGGTCAAGCCTTCCCAAAGAACAAAGAATCAAAGAATTGTGCTTCCTCCCTGCCACAAAGGCACTCCTCCTCCTCTTAAGAGCATATTCACCCTCTTTGCTCGTCTTTTCTCTCTGATCTAAGTTGTGGTCCCCTTGGATTGCCTCTAAATCTACTCCAGGTATATGGATCTGACTAAGTGCCAAGTTGTCTGGGTATTACCAAGATGCTGTTATTGCAGATACAGAAAACAATAATAAGAGTAATAGCAATAATAATAATAATAATAATAAAGCCATGCATTAATCTCTTTGCTTTACCTACATGGATAACTGAAAGAGGAGCCTTTGAGGGTAAAGAAGATCTAGGTGTCTATCTCATCTCTGCAATAACTACCTCTGTGACCTTGGGCACAAAGGTAGTTATGGAGCCAAAACTGAGGTAATTGTGAGGTTTGGAGATAAAATTTTTTATACATGCATTATATGATAGGCTTTGGGCAGGTGCAAAATCACTATAATATTATAGACATTAGATTGGAAGTTGGAGGGAGTCCTCTTAAGTGGAATTAGGTCTTAAAAAGCATTATACAGGGTTTTAGAATTTATTCCCTCATAGCTCAGACAAAATATGATGTGGTAACTATAAAGAAATCAAAATGTTTTTATTTATTGCTAAACACATCACAGAACATATATATATGCTGTACCTTGAGAAGCTAGGCATTTATCCCTATGATGCTAAAGCTGTACTGAAAAAAAAATCTAAAAATATACTTGAAATGAATGTTAGAACCATTTTTGCAAATCATAAAAAGCACATTGTTTTGCTGTCACACTTCATTTTGGACTGTAATTAAACTACTCAGGATGACTACCATTCCAGTCACTGGAGTTGGGGCTGAATGACCTTTGACTGGTCATTCTAATCCATTCACAAAGCATGAAAATTTGCTGTCACTGGTGAGTTTCTAAAATTGTATTAGAGGATGCCAACTTACATATAGCTTATGCTTATAACTATTAAAATGTGCATTGTGAAAAGGGCTGGAAATACATTAAAATGATAGCAGTGGTTAAAACACAATGGTAAACATATAAGTGACTCTTCTGCTTCTATATTTCCACTCTATCTCCTAAATTTTCAATAACATAGGGTTTTTTTTACAATAAAAGAAATTTATTTAACAATAAAAAGTGGCATAGAGTCTAAAAGCATAGAATCAATATCCTACATTTTGATAAAAATTGACAAAATTAGAAGACACTGCCAAGATTATGTTGGTGCCAACACTCCAGTTTACATATGGCAAAATGTAAGGTTTGTCTGAATAATGTGTCTAAAGTCTCATATTAAGGTACTGGCAGGGCCAGAATATATGTTTCCATTTTAGTTTAAAACTCTTCCCACTATATTATCTTTCCAGAAGAGAGTTTTCAAAAGCTGTTATAAGCTTTTCAACATAGCATCAGAGAAGATAACATGCGTAAGAAAAAAGTCTGATGAGTTTTGGTTTAAGTTGTGGTCCCCATAGACCACAGTTCATTATCATAAAGTTGCACTTTATATAAACAATGTAATGATATCTAAACCTATAAAGAAAACTCACCTTGAACAGTTCTCCTATATCCTGAAGGAAATGTGATTATTCCTTCAGAGTAATAAAGAGGAAAAAAGTAATAGCTCTGGGGGGAAAAAAACCAGAACAATTTATCTTTAATAATAAACTATCACAGAGAGAAATGCTACCCAAAGGTCAGCAAAGACAAAGTCAGTCTATTCTAAAGTTCAAAGGTATAAACCATTTTACAAAATATGCTTAGAACCTTAAGATATGACTTGTTAAAGTATCTTTGAAGTTTTATACATCCATCTTTACAGAATATTTGCTTTCATAACTCAATTAGAGCCCAATGAATAGCAACACACTTTATTGTTACTGCCTTTTGATAGTGAAACTATTCAAAAGGGCCACTTATTTCCCTACCTTGTGACAAACAGCTCAATAGATCACCTTTTCCCTCCCTAGACTGAATTTTTCTAATGAAGCAGTCTTCAGCTAGCATTGGTCATTTGTTCTTCACCTGCACCAAGTTAGGACATTTAGGTCAAAATTAAGCATTTTTTCTTTTTCAACTTCATCCACATATTTAATTAGAGAATTAAATCACAGGCCCTGATTTAATTAGAGAATTCATGCCAATATCCAATATCACTAAATTTACACATTCTCTGGAATATGCTAGAAAACTTCCAAAGTATCTCTGACTCCTGTTTTATTTCCCATAGGAAAGAATAGAATGGGGGCAGTCATATGCCTGTGCCATGAGGCAGGGAGGAAAATAACTGAGTCACCCAACATGTTATAATTGGCCTGCCTGAGTGCCAATTTTACATTAGGTTTCTGTGGTGAAATAGAAATAGCATTGGATTTAGAGACAATAGACTTCGGGTTTGTGCCCTACCTTCTCACATGTGAGACTCTTACTATCCATGTAACTGAGTTACTTAACCTCCTGGGCCTGTGTCTTCATCTGTAAAATGGAAACACCACCACTCATATCAGAGGATAATTGAGATTATTAAATTATGTATATGAAAGTGAACTGTAATACCATGAATGTAAGATATCATTTATTTCATTCCTTCATTCCTAAAATGAACAAAGTTAATCTCAAAGCAATATGCCCTATTGTGTTCCATTTTAAAATTTTATGGCCAGTTGGTCTTACTACACATCACAGAGTCAGATAGATAGATGATAGATAGATAGATAGATAGATAGATAGATAGATAGATAGATAGATAATAGATAGATAGATAGATAGACAGACAGGCAGACAGGCTCTGACCAGCAAAGGAAATGTTATGAAATATGTTTCACAAAATATTACTTCTCTGCCTTCATTCTTCACTGCAACTTGTTCATCAAGCAACATGACCAGAGGCAAATAGTGAGGAACATCTACCCAACTATCCAAGAGGACTTTTCACAACAGAGGCTTAACAGATGGCAAAATAGCTCAGACTACAGCTGGTTGGGCCTCTGAGACAAAATAACCTCATGAGTCGGGCTGGTATCACCGGCAGGAAGGAGGTGGATGACTTTCCAACCACTTCCCATATCTTTCAAAATAAAAGCAAAAATCCTTGCTAGGATTCACAAGTCTTACATGATCTAGCCACCTATTACCTTTTACCTTATCTAACCTTTTACCTAATGCTAACTATAATCTGGGCTTTCAGCACATCATAATCTTTTTTGCTGGTAGAGGGTCTTGCCTCAAGGTTGATGGCTGCTGACTGATCGGTGTGGTAGCTGTTGAAGATTGGGGTGATGGGGCAATTTCTTAAAATAAGACAAAAATGAACTTTGCCACATTAATTGACTCTTCTCTTCATGACCAATTTCTTTGTACGATGCAATGTTATTTGATAGCATTTTACCAACACTAGAACTTCTTTCAGAATTGGAGTCTTCCTCTCAAACCCTGCCATTGCTTTATCAGCTAAGTTTGTGCAATATTCTAATTCCCCTTGCTGTCATTTCAACAGTATTCACAGCATCTTCACCATCGCAGGAAACCACTTTCTTTGCTCATCTGTAAGAAGCCACTCCTCATCCATTCAAATTTTATCATGATATTGCAGCCATCCGGTCACATCTCCAGGCTCCACGTCAAATTCCAGGTCTCTTGCTGTTTCCACCATGTCTACAGTTACTTCTTCCACTAAAGCTCTGAAACCCTCAAAATTGTTCATGAGGGTTGGAATCAAGTTCTTTCAAACTCCTGTTCTATTGACATTTTGATGTCTTCCCATAAATTGTGAATGTTATTAGCGGGACCTAGAATGGTGAATCCTTTCCAGAAGGTTTTCAATTGACTTTGCTGAGATCCACCAGACGAATAATTATCCATGGCAGTTAGAGTTGTGAAATGTATTTCTTAAATAATAAGACTTGAAAGTTGAAATTACTTCTTGATCCATGGGCTGCAGAATGGATGTTGTGTGAGCATAAAAACAGCATTAATCTAATTGTGCATTTCTAACAGAGTTCTTGGGTGACCAGGGCATTGTCAAATATTTTGAAAGGAATCTTTTGTTCTGAGCAGCAAGTCTTAACAGTGGTCTTAGGATATTTATTAAACCATGTTGTAAATAAATATACTGTCATCTGGGCTTTGTTGTTCCATTAATAGAGCACAGGCAGAATAGAGTTAGCATAATTCTTAAGGCCTTGGGTTTTCAGACTGGCCAATGAGCATTGACTTCAAGTTGAAGTCACCAGCTGCATGAGTTCCTAACAAAAGCCTGCCCTTAGAAACCTTGAAGCAAGACATTGACTTGTCCTCTCTAGTTATGAAAGTCCAAGATGGCATCTATTTCCCTATACAACACTGCTTTGTCTAACTCAAAAATCTATGGTTTCGCCATTTTCATTAATGATCTCAGCTAGATCATCTGGATAACTTGCTGCAGCTTCTATATCAGCACTTACTGCTTCACCTTGCACTTTCTTTTTTAATGTTTTTTATTTATTTTTGAGACAGAGAGAGAGACAGAGCATGAGAAGAGGGGGGAGGGACAGAGAGAGGAGGAGACACAGAACCTGAAGCATCACCTTGCACTTTTATGTCATGGAGAGGGCTTCTTTCCTTAAACCACATGAACCAATCTCTCCTAGCTTCAAACTTTTCTTCTGCAGCTTCCTCACTCACCCCTCTCAGCCTTCATGGACTTGAAGAGAATCAAGACCTTGTTCTGGATGAGGCTTTGCTGGAGGGAATGCTGTAGCTGGTTGGATCTTCTATTCAGACCACTAAAATTTCCTCCACATCAGCAATAAGGGTGTTTCTGCTTTCTTATTTTCTGTGTTCACTGGAATAGCACTTGTAATTTCCTTCAAGAGCTTTTCCTTTGCATTCATAACTTGGCTAGCTATTTGACACAAGAGGCCTAGCTTTGGGCCGGTCTCTGCTTGAAACATGTCTTCCTCACTAAGCTGAATTATTTCCAGCTTTTGATTTAAAGTGAAAGATTTGTGACTCTTTTCAGCTGAACATATAGAGGCCACTGTGGGGTTGGTTATTTATTGCCCTGATTTCAATATTGTTACGTCTCAGGGAATAGGGAGGCCTGAGAAGAGGGAGACAAAGAGGAGAACAGCCAGGCTGAGGAGCAGTCAGAACACATACAGTATTTATCAGTTTTCTGTCTTAGAGGAGTGCAGTTCATGGCAACCCCAAAAAGTTTCAATAGTAACATCCAAGTTCATTGGTCACAGATCAGCATAACAAATATACTAAGGGAAAAGTATGAAATATTGAGAAAATTATCAGATGGTGACATAGACACATAACATTAGCAAATGCTGCTGGAAAAAAAAAGACACTGATACACTTGTTTGACACAGGGTTGCCACAAACCTTCATTTTGTAGAAAACACGTATCTGTGGAGCACAGTAAAGTGAAGTCAGCCTCTATATATGTGTCTATCTCTCTCACTTTAAAACCTCTAGTTAATTTACCTTCTCTGCAAAGGCCTTTCTGGCTACCCAATCTAAAATTACAATCCTTTCTTCATGACATTTTATATGCTCCCCACTTCCTGCTTTCGCTCCTTGCTCTTTCTAACATAACACATATTTTTGCTTATCTTGTCTGTTTCTTTTCCCCAGAATTAACGTTCCAAAAGAGCAGAAACATTTATCTTTTATTTTTTCTGCTACATTCCTAGCACTTAAAAAAGCATCTGGCATAGTAGGTGCTCAGTAAGTGCAACAAATAAGTGAATAGCCAGGTGTTCTAAGTTATCAATGGCTGCTTAACAGATCACCCCAAAACCAGTGGCTTCAAACAACAATCATGGTATTACCTCTCACAGATGCGTTTACTGGGCTCAGCTGGTAGTTCCAGCTTGAGGTGTCTCATGCAGTTATAGTCAGAAGACTAGAATTATCTGAAAGCTCCCTCATGCCTGGTGCCTGGGATGGGGAAATTCAAAATTTGAGGGGCTGAAGGGGTTCCTCAGGCACCTCTATTTCTGTATGGGCTCTTCACGAGGTCTCTCTCCCGTATAGGAGTTTCACGGTGGTTGGGCTTGTCTGGTGGCTCAGGATTCTAAGGCAAAGGCCCTTAGAGAGAGAACCATGAGGACGTTTCTCACCTTTTATGTCTTAGCCTCAGAAATACTATGGCTCTGCCATATTCTGTTAGTCAAAGCGGTCACACGGGGAGACATAAGCATAGGCTCCACTTTTGGGGGGCTGAGAGGCAGGGAATGGAAAGGTTCTGGAAAATCTCATGAACACAAATATTGTAGCCATTTTTGTAAGATATATTCTGCCCCACCAAGAATAAAAAGGCATGCTACTTCCATAGGCTACTTATTAATCTACCAGTAAAGGCTGGTTGGGGATTTCTGATGCAACCTTGTCTCAGCCTTCCAAAAACAAGGTGGTCTTTTCAACATGGCTTTCTCTTCTCCTTCCCATAGTAGATCCCTTAGTTCTAAAATTGAAAGAGCCAAAAATGTCTTAAGGCTCTTCATCCCATTGGGGCACACCTGATTGGCTCAGTTGGTTAAGCGTCCGACATTGGCTCAGGTCATGATCTCACAGTTCATGGGTTCAAGCCCCATGTCGGGTTCTGTGCTGACAGCTAGCTCAGAGCCTGGAGCCTGGTTCAGATTCTGTGTCTCCCTCTGACCCTCCCCTGCTCTCTCTCTCTCTCTCTCTCTCTCGCTCTCTCAGAAATAAATAAAACATTTAAAAAAAAATTTTTTTAAAGACTTCATCCCATCAATCACTGAAGAGAGTGGAAGTGCTTGTAAGTCTGGGGGATATACACAGACTACTTGAATCCTTGTATTTTCTTGTGTTTCCTACTCCAAAGTTTCAGTGGTTGTAGGTTTTAAATCAATAGATTCTAATTATACAAAAGTAAATCTTATTTGGTGTTTAGTGACCTAATTTCCTCTCATTTGTATTGACATGGTTGACATAGCCAATTTGTAAATAAGCTCCTTAATTCAGCCTCACTTACGGATCTTAAAAACTACCAATATCCACTTTTTGTCCTCTTTAAAATTGGATTACAACGCCTGAAATACCTCAATTTCCTTTGTCAACGTACGGAAGCACTGCTGACAGTGTCGTTTGAGAGAAGTCCGGCGGTTGCCATACAAGCCCCACAGCCAGAAAGGAAGGCTTTTCTGGGTCCCACAAAATCCCCAAATCCCGCACCTTGCCATCCAGAACCCCGAGTTGCAGTGTAGCTCCGATGGTCCCTGGCCGCCTCTCCCCTTCTACGGAAGCATTAATGAATGCATAGAGGGAGCGAGACACTGGATTCCTCTAATTTTTGAACCTGTTTTATTTCTCCAGTCTAAGTCACGGTTAGTGCTTTTCTGTGAAGCTATAGACTTGAATATTTAGTTACAGAGACATCCCATCGTCACTTTAACGTAATTTCGTTTGCCTTCAGCCCTTGGACTGTCTCAGGATGTTGCAGGTGCAACTTTTATGGCAGCCGGCAGTTCAGCTCCCGAGCTGGTTACTGCTTTCCTGGGTAAATATCGCTCCTTATATTTTTTTGCTTCCTCGATGTGATTTTATCTTCTCCAAGTCTAGCAGCACTAATGTAGCAATTACCTTGCTCGTAGGTGTATTTATCACAAAGGGAGACATTGGCATTAGCACCATTCTCGGATCCGCACTGTATAACCTCTTTGGCATCTGTGCAGCTTGTGGCCTACTATCTAACGTGGTATGTGAAACACCTTTACTCCACAAATTTACTGTCTTGACACATGACAAAAAGTTTATAGTCTAAAGCAAACAGGGCATTCATGTGTTCAACCCAATTTATTAATCAGTAGAAAAACATGGATTCCATTTAAAGTTAACCTGCAAATCGCTCCTGGTCAAATTTATGACAACCAGAGAAGGTTCTGAAACACAGTTTTTCTTAAAATTCCTTCTTCTGTAAGCAAAATGCAAAAGATTACGGTATTTAGCAACAAACATACGGTTTTAGTATTGTGCTAAGCATGTACTCGAAGCTACCGTGTAATGGAAACAGCAAATTATCATTTTACAGGCCTCAACGCTATCATGTTGGCCCTTATTCAGAGACTGTGCAGCATATGCAATTAGTGTAGCCGCAGTCCTTGGCATAATATTCGACAACCAAGTTTACTGGTAAGCTTGAAACGATCATTACTCTTATGTAAAGCAAAATCAGAGAGGGTTTTATGAAATTCTGATGGTTTAGCGATGTCTTTTTTTCAGAAATGTTATTTCTGTCACTTCTCAGTTACCTGCCACTTTGGCACCATTTTCCCACGTGCCTCTGACCTAACTTCCTCCTCACAGTTGCTGGTTGGATTTTCCCTTCTTTGAAACTTCTTTAGTCACGCCAGTCTCGTCTCACTAATCACTGGACATTACCACGCTTCCCTCACCCCTCGGCCTGTTCCGGTTCTGCTGTTGTCCATTAAAGCCCCAGCAGTTGGTCTTTTCTTCTATTGGGTTGTTTACTTTACCTAGGTTAGAAGTGGCCAGAGTCACAAGACCGGAGAGAAATGATGGAGGAAGTAAATTTTAAAATCTTTAAATTCTTCCAACTTTTTTCTCTGATGTTCACTTAGCAATGACTATAGCCTTCTTCCTCGAAGAATCAATGGTATTTAGGTATTAGCAATTGTTTGCTTTCCTTGTTACCTCCCTGTGTCTTGCTGTTGCAAGAAAATGAAAAAGAGGGTGACTCAGTGGACAGCTAACTTTTCCACTAACAAGAGCCAGGTATCTATTAGGTGTTTGTCACTATGCTAGGAGTCACGAGAGATGGAGAGGAACGTAAAATGCATAGCCACATAGGCTGTGCACTGCATAATGCTACAGGATACCAGCAAAATAGAAAACAATGTAAACGGCACCTTTCTGGAGTATTACAACTTAGCAATCCTGCAGAAGATCTGCAGACAAGAAACTTAAAATCTAGCAGGGAACAAAATTTCTAAATGAATCATCCTGAAATCTAGTCTGTCTCCCAAAGAAAGACGTGGCTATAGTAGGGATGGTTCTCGGACTCACTAGTGGTCTCTAAAGGGACAATGACTGTAAGAGTATCCAAATCTATGCTCCTTCCCTCCATTAGGGAAAACAAGAACTCTGTGCTTTCAGTGCAGGAGAGCTTCACTGGCTATAAAACAAAATGTAAATGAAAGGTTCAAATGTAATGGTATTACCTAATCACAACTCTTTAGGAGATCAGAGTATAGGACAACAGTTCTTAGTGTCCATGGTATGTTTTTATTTTTAAAATACCCTTATTTTGTGAATATAAGCCAAATTTAGTTCTATCAAAAAAAACCCAACAACACAACTCTGTAAACTGAAAAGCCCCAAAGCCTTATATATTCTGAATAGCTTACACAAAATTCTTATACCAGATTTCAATAGACACAGTTAAAATGAACTATATTCTTTTATAATTACTGCATATTTTGGGGAACGTATGCTACCAATGAACTGAGGTAGAGAATGTCCATCACTACCCACTAGTTTAACTTTTACTTTGAAAATCTACAATTTTTATTTTCAAAGCATGTTTATGCCTGTAATTTAGAAAGTTATCTATAAATGAAGACAGTGAGTTAATAATCCTTGGTTTTATTTGAAGAGAAAGGAATGCAAAGTTTTTATGCATAAACTTCTAATAATGCTGTAACCAAGTTTGGACACAGCTATAAAACCAATATACACCTAGAAATGTTATTTGCTTGTTGCTGTGTTGGAAAATTATGAAGCAGATACTGCCCCCAAACTACTAGCTCTACAAAACCTTTTTCATTTTAAAACACACAAATTTCTCTAATTTATAGGTATGAAGGAACTTTACTGCTTTTGATATATGGATTGTATGTTTTGGTGCTATGTTTTGACATTAAAATTAATCAATATATTATGAAGAAATTCAGCCCTTGCTGCACTTGTCTTGCTGAAACTACGGACAGAAGTGAGCAAGAATCACTGATGGGATGGGAAGACGACGGTCAACCGCTCATCCGTCGGCAATCAAGGACTGACAGTGGGATATTTCATGATGATTCTGGCTACTCTCAGCTTCTGTTAAGTTTGCATGATCTTAGTCAGGTTTCTGAAGGTAAGAAGCACATCATCCCCGCTACTAAGCCTATTCACTAGAAAAACGGGAGTCTCATCTTGATTCAGCAATTACTATATGCTTTTTGTGTAAAAGACACTGTGGATATTCAGACATGATGAAGAGAGGTGGTCACTATCCTTAAGAAGCTTCCAATACTGTAGGGAAAAAAGAAAACAGCTAAAAGATGAAGGTTTAAGTACTATAAAGAGGAGAAAATCAAGTACACCTGTAGTTCCTAAGTGGGACAGACTGTATACAATTTGTATAAAAGCTAGGAAAGATCATCACAGAGAAGGGAGCATTTAAACGGAGCCTGGTAGAATAGATCAGACTTTAACGGATGACCTGATTGATGACCTGATTTATAAGGGCTACGGAAGTCTGTTATGTAAATAACGTAGAAGTAAAAGTAAGGTATATTCGAGAAATTGATGCCAAGGAATTAGTATGAGCAAAAGGCCTGGGCAAGAACTAGCATACCTGGAGCCCAAAATGTACACATTAAGGAAGCAGAGAAAAGGTAGATAGGAAAGAATAGGAGAGTCTTGGATGCTAGTATGTAAGTCTCTGCAGGTTTGTGAGCAAGGCAATGAGAGGATATAAGAAATGGAGTCGTGAAAGAAGCCACTAAAAAAGCTGATGTGTTTGGTAGATGCCTGGACAGAGCAAAGGAGTAGGAATGAAAGAGACAATGCAAAGGAAGCATCCAAGATGAGACAACTGAAGAACTGTACGGGGCCAGAAAAGGGAGCAGAGGAAGTTCTGAGGCCTTGTTCATGACTGAGAAAGTGCGAACACCACTTATAAAAACTTGGAATTTAGGAAAATGCACTAGTGTGGGGAAAAACAGTTGTTTGAAACATGCCATGTGAAGAAGGAGCAGAACACTGGGATAAATACATTTAGTAGAAGTTAAATTCACGTAGGGCCAGAAAGAGAAATTTATGCATTAGTTTTTTACAAAGTGCTTGTATGAAACTGAATCTAAGTTTACCTAAGTATCTTAGGAAGCTATTCTAATTTACTACCTACAAAAATTACAACATGACATTTCCCTTCTTATAAAAATTAGTTTCTAGCCTTTCAGGTGCAAGTGGCATATTGCTAAGTTAAATTTTATAACAAAAAATTCAAAGGAACCACTCCAAATTTTTTTATTACACTAAAATTATATCTAATATTATTTAATGGTTCGTTGGCTGAAGCTCTGCAAATTTTTTTCGGGAGTTATTTTACTGGCACTAGTTGTAATGTAATTTGATGCAATACATGGCTACATTATTATGGTACATTACAAAATTGTACATTATTTTGTAAATGCCATGCAAATTTTAAATAATTTTCAAGTGGACTCTTATTTCTATCCAATATATTATTGTCTTCCACTAACTTAACAAATTAAATAAAGGAACATACTCAAGTTTTTTAAGTTATACACTGTAGATTCCATACTTGTTCTTATAATTTCTTAAAGGCTCTTCATAAGAATTATAGTGAATTCCAAATTTCACAAATACATGTTAAGAAAGAAAAACTGAAGCCCTGCAAAAATCACAATGAGAATTAGAATGGAATATTCAACTCAATAAATATTATGCTATAATTACTTATACACCTTAAGTATGTATTACCTGATACACAGGGCAGGCTAGAGACATCATCAATATTGGAGAACAGAGACAAGTAGATAGTTATAATCAGTAGAAGGCAAGTTAATCCCATAAGCAAAAAAAAAAAAAAGTTACTAAAAACTATTCCCATTGTAGAAAACCAAGAGAAGTCCAACTGACACTTCATAAACATTATATCTAAATACATTTGAATGATCCAAGATATTTTGATGGATTTAAGGTCCCAAATCAAGAAACGCTGAGTATCACATTTATACTGTCTGCCCTAAAGTTTCAATTAGTTTCTTTTTGCCAGCAATATCAGTAATGAGGTATTCAAATGTTTTAAATAGCCTCTTAGAAACTGATACAGCTAATTTATTTCAATATAGCTTTCTAAATGGACATTTCCAACTTAATTGGCCATTTGAGAAAACTCAAAATCATTTATTTTTTTCTTCAACAGATCCACCAAGTGTTTTCAACATGCCTGAAGCAGACTTAAAAAGAATTTTTTGGGTACTATCCCTTCCTATCATTACCTTACTTTTTCTAACCACACCAGATTGTAGAAGAAAGTTCTGGAAAAATTATTTTATTATAACCTTTTTCATGTCGGCACTATGGATATCTGCATTTACATATATCCTGGTTTGGATGGTCACAATAACTGGTATGTATCAATAGTGCAAGAGCACAACTTAAAAATAATCAGTTTCAGAGAAGAACTGCATATATTCACTAAATGCAGTCTAACTAAGGAGGAATGTCTCTTTATGCAAAGACTAAAGATACCTGCTGTTTACAAAAAGATTAAAAATTACTCTACCAGCAAGATCACTCAGGGGTAAGTTGTATGTTACGTATCAAAACTATAGTCTCAAATATTATACAGCCTAGAGTTACAGGTCAAAGGATCTTCTTATAAATGAAATCAAGTACAGAGGATGCCCTCCTATTATGCTAATACTTAAATCACATTGTATGGGGCCCACAATATACTCTATCTATTGAATTCCATCCCACAATGAAAAATATAGCAAAGGGACAGTATTTTGAGAGAACAGTGTGTGCTCGCTGTTTAACTGGATTATATTTCATTTTGCTTTTTAATATGGCAATACAAACCAACTATGAAATGAGTAAAAAGTATATAAAGTAAAATTTCAATTTAAGTTTCTACTACCTTCATGATTATAATTTAAATATTACTGCCTGGCCATAATCAGCTCTAGTTCCACAGAACTCCAAAAGAAAAGCTGAATATAAAGATAGAAAAAAATCAAGAGTTTCTCCCAAAAAAGTTAACCCAAATGGATATACCAGAGCAAGCAAACTACGGTCTGTGTGCCCAAACTGCCAGGACTCCTCTGTTTTGGCTCATCAAGTTTTACTGAACGTAGCCACACCCAATCGTCTCTATATTATCTGTGGATGCTCTTGCACTGTGACGGCAGAAGTGAACATTTGCAACAGAAACCACAGAGCCTGCACTGCCTGAAATAATTCCTACATGGCCCTTCACAAAAGAAACTTGCTGATCAATGACTTCTCCAAAATTAATAAATGACTTAGAATAGCATGCTAGCAAAAAGCAGAGTATTTTTTTCTTTTTTTTAATGAGAAGGATGAAAAAGTCCAAATAGCTTGCATATTAAATCTCCAAATTTTCTCAGCCAGAATATATTTGACAATAGTAATCAGGAAAAGAGCAAAATCAAGTAATAGATCATAGAACAGCCCCCAAGATGATAAATATTAGTGTTATTTATGTACATATGAACTCTGGAAAACCAGTAACAAAAATTAACAACCAAATACAATTCCAATATCAATATAGAAAGCATGCAATAAACAGCTACTTAAAGTACTTTTGACATTTTAAGAAAAAGATTCTAAAGTATTCAACTGCAACATTAAAAGAGCAATTACATGTATTTTCATTTAACTTCCCTCTGATTCTGTTTCTGAATACATTTCGGAAAAATGCTGAACTGACACCAAATGCAACAGAAGGATTAATAAATCGGGACCATAATGTTAGGAAGACTCAAGGAGAACCTTAGTTTTGTTTTCCTTTGTTTAAGGTCTATCACCAAAGTAGGACTTAAAAATGTGTACCAAGTTAACGCATTTACAGGTTAAAAACAGCTATAAACAATTTGCTTAATTCTGACCACTTTAAGAAAATGCTTTGAAAAAGAGAAAATAATCAATCTTATTATTAGCATGTATTATGCAACAGCCTTGATGAGATAATAGTGAACATCCAAACCTTCTGTAGGCATACCAGGTAGGGGAATTATTCCTTAGTAGAATTTTGTCTATTAAATATCTTTAGATATGTCATTAAAAATCTGTGCTATCTGTATTACCCAATTTACCAATCTTATTCAAATACTTTGTTAGCTAAAATCTAAGTACATATTGGTTGTGAAACCTAAATGTGCCTATTTTCGTTTTGTTCAGAAAGTAAGTATCTGAAATAACTGCAGAGAATGGTTACTCAATCTATAAGATTTGTAACTTGTAGTATCTATGTTTATTACAGGGGAAACATTAGAAATCCCAGACACAGTAATGGGCCTTACTCTATTAGCGGCAGGAACAAGCCTGCCAGACACGATTGCCAGCGTGCTGGTTGCAAGAAAAGGTAAGAGCTAGGTCCCTTGGGCTGCAGCGCCCATGCTTCAAGCCTGGCTGAGATAGACTAAGAGCAAAAGTACCTTGATAAATATTTATCTCCTCAGCATACTCTGAAGAGAAAAAAAAAAAAAAAAGAGTGACTCAAAAGAAAGGATTTACTATTTAATAGCAGATTCATTTCACTAAATCTAAACCCCCAAATAATACTCATCTGAAATGTGCATTCAGTCGTAATTAACCATATTAAATTAGAATGAAAAGCAACAAGTAATCTACAGACCTTATTGAAAAATGGTTTAATAAATAAAGATAATTATTATTAAATAAATGTTAAGACTTTAAATACTAACCCCCCCAAATTAAAAAATACAAATTCAGTAAGACTTCTGTTCTAATATAACAATTTTCCAAAACCAACAAACAAAAAAATTCCAGTGTTTTTTTATGAAGCTTATTAATAAAAATACAGTATTGGTGTGCACATTTTAACAACATGCTTTTTTTTTTTTTTTATGAAGGCAAAGGAGATATGGCTATGTCTAACATCGTGGGATCCAATGTGTTTGATATGCTGTGCCTAGGTGTTCCATGGTTTATTAAAACTGCATTTATAAACACATCAGCTCCTGTGGAAGTGAACAGCAGAGGACTGACTTACATAACCATCTCTCTCAACATTTCTATTATTTTCCTGTTTTTAGCAGTTCACTTCAATGGCTGGAAACTAGACAGAAAGCTGGGAGTAGTCTGCCTGTTATTATACTTGGGGATTGCCACATTATCAGTTCTACATGAACTTGGAATCATTGGAAATAATAAAATAAGGGGCTGTGGAGGTTGATATTAATAGTGTTATGTGGAAAACATGGATGATGGGAGAAGGAAGAGAAGAAAAACTCCATTTCCTCATTGAAGTCAAATAAAAAATGTCCTGAACTTTAGAATCTAAAACTTACTTACAATAATTCTTTATCACCAAAGAAAAGTAATTTAAAACCAACCAAAAATCGCATCCTAATTTGTCTGAGCCCTTTCTTTTCAAGGACAATCACAAATATAAAACGGAAGTTTTGAAAAAAATCATCTATGTTTTACCTTACAACAAGTTGATAAAAGTTGAGGAAACCTGAACAAATCCCACTATGTAGTACTGAAAGTAACAACAAGAAAATGGCTTATTTCATTAAAAACAGTATAACCATTCATTTAAACTGAATGACCGACTTGCTGTCTTTAAAAACCCAAACTTGAGATTAACAAAAATCACAGTATATTCAACACTATACTGTTAAAAGCTGGTGGGAGTTTTAAAAGTTCATTTTTACAGCTTTTGTAAGCATACAGTATTACTAAAAAAAATGACTTTTTCTAGGAGATTCAGCAAAACAGATGTAAGAATGTTCCAACCGTGGTCTAAAATTATGCATTACGATCCAAGCGAACATCGATTTCTCTGCCACTGATTTTTATGCCATTCATTATTCTGCACGCTTTTTCAGCTGATTCTGGGGAGTCAAATCTGACCGTTCCACAGCCTTTTGACTTTCCATTCTCCATTTTTATTTCTGCAAACATTACATGACCTGTAAAAGAAAAATTATAGAATTACTAGTCAGTTTAAATGGATTTCATTTCACCACACAGGTCTGACATTCCTCACAGCCAATGAAATGATACATAGCTGGCTAAAAACATTAACGATTTAAAAATAACATCATATAAACATTATTTTCATCATTTTATCTTCTGAATATAAATATATTGAAGTGTACAAAATAGGAATCAAAATAAATTTGCTTAAGATTTGATATTTTACTAAAGTAGAACATAAAAATATTTTTTATGTAAATTCTTAGTTTCTGAAGTAAATTTATAGCAGTAAGGCAAACAGGACAAAATACCAGCAAGTCACCATGCACAATAACAAACTTACAAATTTAAATAAAATTACTTTTAGGAAAAAAATAGTTTTTTCACTTTCTGCCCAATCTCCCTAATTCGCTTCTTTCCCTTTTACCCTCCTGTTCATTCCTTCATCACTGCAAATACTAGCGACTACTTAGAATTTTAATTTTTACCAGGCCACAAAAGGCCCCACTAATTCTGCTTATTAATAACCACAGTGCCATTTATTTATTCAATACCACAATTTGAACTTCGGTGTAAGAGTACCAAATAGGTTATGGAACTAGGCATGGAAGAGATATCATCGACTTAAATCAATGAAAGTAACAACAGTGATGGTAAGGACACAAAGAAGAACCTCAGAGAGGCTTCGAGAGGAGGAAGAAAACCAGACAATTGTTAATATCACTCTTGACTCTAGAGACTGGTATTTGAAGTAAATCAGTATCATTTATCAAATTACAAAATGTCCATAAATATCTACCACCCACATCAGAACACTTTCCAGAGTGAAATGGAGAGTGATTAGTAATTACACACAAATAACAGATGAAAGGGAGACTATCTCCAGGCAAACTGGGATCTATTATCACCAGGTCCACACGGGTCTAGGGGAGTTGTGTGCCCACTTATCATACTTCCTTTCCTTGAATCTTATATAGTTGCCAAATCACTACAGGCTAATTTTAGTCTGGCAACATACTTAGAAAGCCAAACATATTTAGTTCTATAAAGGGACAAAAACGGAGAGGGAGACAATAAAAGCAAGGGCCTTATTTTAAAAAAAAAAATCACATAAGCCCTTTTCCAGGTGAGAGGATCTATTTTAATCTTGATGCAGGAGTAGAAAATCTTTTTCTATTTAAATCTGGATTTGAATGTTTTATTATCTATTTACAACATCCTAGATGACTTTTCTACTTTGGTTTTTCCAACCAGTTCCCCAAACCCACCATTATTGCATTTTTTTATAAACCAATTGGTAGTCAACTGCTCACCCTAATTAAATGGTCCAAGTTAATAAAAGTCAGAATGAGCCAAAACCATGATCTTGTAACCCAGGCCAGGGAGCCTTTAACTGTGTTCTAAAAGTTATAAAACAGACTAATCACCAGAAAAAGTTATATTACCATGGTTAAAGTAGATTCAAACAATATATAACCAACCTACAATTCGTTAAAACAAAACAAAAAACACAGAAATCACATTTTCTAAGAAGCAACATAAAATGAAACTTTAAAGAAGGATGCAGAGCAATTTCCAGAGTCCTCTTAATATCTCGAATGCTGGGACCTAAAAAAAGCAAGTTTAATTAAAGCATACCTTGGTCAATGGCAGCACCATACAGTGATTTCGATGGATTTTTTGTGGAGAATTTTCAAGGGCTTTTAAAGTTAGAGGTTCTTCCTTATTCTACTTTTACCTTTTATAAAAACTTAGGGCTTTTCTTAACAACGGGTTTATTAGCAATAGTAAGGATCAATCAAGTAAGAAATCTTCTAAACTTCAAAGGAAAATAGGCCTATCTCATGCAAAATCTGTCTCAAACTTTCAGGACAAGCTTCTCTCTCTCTCTTTTTTTCTCTCTTAAATTGTCTCTCTCAGTTTAGGAATCAACTGACACACCCCCAAGTTCCTGACCCCACCATGACTCACAGCTCTTGAATCTGACAAGCTCTCTCCACCAAAATGTTTCAATACTCTTACAGTTTGGACACTCAGGCTATAGAAAGTGGCTTATAGATACCTGTTTCATAGTACGACTGTCCAAAAATCCCACTAGGCATAGAACCAGAGAGAGTGGTATGTTTTCTAATCCCATAAAAACACCAATTGAGATAATTTACTTTTCTAAAGATAAATAATTGAGGAGAAAAATAATTTAGTTTCAAATAATTAAAATCAGACCCCCTTGGCTATATTTACATGCTCTGAAGATCTTTTTAAATGACATAATATCTACTGATCTTGTATGATTCTAAGAAAAGCAAAAATAGAACTCCTATTTTATTAATAGTATAGGACAAAATAGTATATACAATGAGAAATCAGTATGACAGAATAATCAAACATACTGCTGTTACATATATCAGTTAAAAAATGACTTATCCTGCAGTGAAAGAAAACTTTTCACTTTATTTAATCCAGCCTATTAACAATCTGTGGGTATGCTTAGGGAAAGGCTGACATAAAAGCATTATCTAAAAATAGACAAAATTAAAGCAAAATAAATGGTTCAATAAACTCTACTACCAAAATAAAACTGTAACATAACCACAAAAGAAAAAAGCAAAATTAGATATTCCATAAGAAGCTGTAAGTATGATATAAGGGACAAAGCCCGAAGTTTTAGTGTTTCTTCACAAACAAAAGAAAAGGACTCTACCAATGAATGCTCTTTGTATTTTATTTTTACTGTTACTGTATTATTTTTTACTATTAAATTATTTCAGAGTTAAAGTCCACTGGTCATGCTTGAAGCAGCACGTGCTTTAGTAAATAAAATCTACCCCAAGTCTCTATTTTCTAGCCAGTTAACAAGCATACTGATCCAGAAAACTACATAATGGAAATCTGTGAATCAAAGTTGTATTTGTCTACATGGTTTATGGCAGGAATAATTCAACAGGCTTTCCTTGCACTGCAGTTCTAAAATCCTATGATCCTGCCACATATCAAGCCAGGGCAAAGTACAGCTAAAGTGTATCATAAATATGGAGGCAAGTTTGAAAGACTATGCCTATTTGACCCTATTAGCACAAACCTCAACTAACCTCAACTAACGTGGGGTCTAACTCTCAATGGGACAGTTAATTTATTTATACTCAGCCTTCTTAAAAATGCATGTCACTGGGGAATTACATAGGGTAGGATAAGAAATGATCTATTTTAGTATACTCATTCCTCATCTTTTTATGTTTGGGGAACACAATCTCCCCCAAATTACAAAGTCAGAGGAAATGTTGTATTGAAGGTAGTATAACCTAAAATACATTTTCTTAGCCTTTGTATTTTTGCCCCATCAAGGACAGTTAACCACTACAGATGGTCCCAGCTTAAAATGATTCTACCTAGAATTTTCAACATCATGATGGAGGAAAAGTGATACACAGGAGAAACTGTACTTTGAATTTTGATCTTTTCCCAGGCCAGTGGTATGTGGTGTGATACTCGTGATACTGGGCAGCAGCCACGAACCACAACTCCCAATAAGCCAGGCCATATGTTCATCATCATTCTGTACCTACACAGCCACTGTTTTTCACGTTCAGTATAGTATTTAATCAATTACATGAAATATTCAATACCTTATTATAAGGTAAGCTTTGTGTTAGATGACTTTGCGCAACTGTAAGCTAACAGAAGTGTTCTGAGTATGCTGAAGGTAGGCCGGACGAGGCTACAACAGTCAGTAGGCTCAGTGTAATTAAATGCATTTTCAACTTATGGCATTTTCAACTCGGGATGGGTTTGTTGAAATGTAACCCCATCGTAAGTCACAGAAGATCTGTATAGACATTTAGTAGGAGACGGCTTTGCTGGTGAGCCATTTACCGACAGATATGATCTGGGGAAGATGCATGGAGTACCACTAGACTCTTACTAAGAAGCAACCAAGAGGATATACTTACTCACTTTGGGCTCAAGGGTGAAAAACAACAACAACAAAACTGCCTTTTACTGTGAAAGAAGTCATTACCGACTTGGAACAGGTTAGAAAGAAACTTCCCATACTAAGAAAGAAAAACCTCTCTTAAAATTTGAAAATAAAGTGATGTGGCAGAAAAGTGGATGGTTCAGTTCATACAAGCCAGATAATTTCCATAGTTGTCAACAGCTCAACACCTAATTCTGTATTACCATAACTTATTTTCTTTCCCATCAATGCAGTTCAAGGTTAAAAAGAGGAAGATGGTGGGGAATTATTTAAATACGGCATTCATTTAATATAAATCTAAAAATCAGGAACTTTTACAGCAGAACTGATAAGAAAAATAAATATCATTACACTCATGATACTCCAGATGAAAAAAAGGACATGAGGAGAGCTAAAATAATGAAGTAAAGAATAATAATTTCACATTCTATTTTTTAAATTTTTTAAATGATTATTTATTTTTGAGAGAGAAAGTGAGTGAGCGTGGGGGAGGGGCAGAGAGAGAGGGAGACAGAATCTGAAGCAGACTCGGCTCTGAGATTCAGCACAGAGCCTGAGGCGGAGCTCGAACTCATGAACCGCAATATCATGACCTGAGACGAAGTAGGACACTTAACCGACTGAGCCACCCAGGTGACCCCACCTTTCATTTTATTAGCTAAAACACCGTACACGTTTTTAAAATGTAGATTTGGATACTACTTTTTTCCTTTCAGAAAATGTGTTTGAATTGCTGATGTCCGTCTATCCAATCAATGCCGCTCCAACAAGAATCCCAACCAACACAAGACCTCAAGTTTGCTGCAAGCCTTGCTCATAAGTGACCTCAAAAAGAAATGTGCCTACTACACATGATAAAGAAAAGTCAAATCAATACTGGTCACATTTTCATGAATGTCATTGTGTGCTCCACTTTGTTCTTTTTTTGTCAGTTCTACTTTGAAAAAGAATGCCATTTATCTCATTTGGAGATGTTTATTTTTTTCACTGGAACTACAAGAGACATGACCTATACCTGCCGCCACTGCTCCTCACTGATGTACTCTGCTAAGGCCCTAATATGGCCATCCCTCTGCAGTCTGTGGGATTCACGGCCAGGTGCTGCTGCCTCATGCTGGGAGGTAGGTGCGCTCACTCCTGCAAACACTACCAACACTGCAAAACTGTTTTCTCCTCGTGGTACCTGTTTCATAGTTACCTCATTTTCAACATTTTTACAATTAAAAACATTAAGTTTCTCTTATTTGAATAAAATATACATGAAAACAAACAAACAAAAAGATAACAAAAGGAGTAAAAAAAAAAAAAACCATCTTTGATGGCTTCACACCGCATGTTCCTTGAGGGCAAGGGTACAATCTTTCACTGTTCACATGTCTGATTCTAATGACAAGCCGACTGCAAAAACACACTATTTGTAGACTGACCGACTGAGTAAGTAACTGAACAAATGAATGAAGATCAGCTCAGAGTACTTAACTCCCTCATAAACATTTACTAAACTCTTCCTATATGTACCGAGGTGATGAAAAATGTTAGAATGAAACAATGGCAGTTTCTGCATCAAGACCCTCCATCTAAGAGGGAAGAAAACCCGTGAACAGAGTAAAACAACAGAGTCGGGTACAAAGAACACAGCAGATGACATCCACGTGATCACAGTCATCACCAGTGATCGCCACCGCTTAATGATAGTAGCCAGAGGCTACTTCTGTGGGGGAATACTAAACTTATCCCCTTTGTGATCTCAAAAATAGTAAACATATATTCCAAACACTCTTAACGTTCCATCACTTCTCAAGAACTCAATGTACCACTTTTAGTCCCTTTTCATCACTACATGCCACCCATATAAGCTTACTATTGTGATCGGAGTGTCTCTGGGATACCAGGCAATAGCAGGCAAACATTGGCAGGAAATCTGTTAGGCTGTTCCACTCACACTAATTCTCTCATCATCATGCAAAAAGCCCCCTTCTCAAGTAATAAAACCGCCTAATCTTCTACAGACCTAACGAACACATTACGGTTGCACACAGTACAGTACCCATCGCAGCCAAGAAAAGTTTGTAAAAGGGCTAGAAGGGCCACCAGAATGTACCTAAGGAACTCCAGGCAGTGGGCCCTATGCTATCAGCTAAGTTTCCTGTGTTGCACAGGAAACAGAATGTGTAGAATGGGTCTCATCGATTAACTCCACATCATTTGGACACCAGCATTATGGGGATCATGCTGACAATGCACTGCACTGCACTACAAACAAGGAAATGTGTATACCCTTTATTAGTACTTTCCACACAAAAAATCTTCTGAATTGCAAGCAATATATTAACCTTTTAAAAATCAGGTAATAAAGCAAGCCCTCTCTTTATCCACAGGAGACAATGACAGGCTCTACTCTAAATCTTGTTATTTAGAAGCAATTTGCACAGCTCCTTGTCAGAGGGAGGGCAGCATAATTTATCTCAAGTGGAATTAGACCTGTCATACTATCCAGGAACAGGTATCTGAACAGGTAAAGTCTAAACACAGAGCTTAAAGGTTTAAAATCAATTTTTCCTCCGTAATCAATATTATTGTATCTGCAGTCATTAGCATACTTACCACACTGACTGAATTTCTCTTTTAGTTTCTGCCAAGTCAAGTCAAAAGGCAGCTAGAATGAAAAAAGGTATTAGTAACAGATATACAAAGAAAAAAATAATTTTAAGTACCCTTTACATTTAGTTGCTTACATTTCTGACAAATATCTGGTTGCCTTTGGAGCCTATTCTGTCTCTCATTCCGCTTCCCATTGGACCGGATAGAAATCCTCGATCCATATCGATGCTCCTTTCCAGTATAGCTCCTATCCCTGGTCCCATTCTATCAAAGCTGGAGCTCATCCGGTCTAGGCCCATCCCCATTCCTCCAGTCACACTGTTCATGCCACCCATGCCACCACCTGGATTTCAAGAACGGAAAGGGGGGGATTGGGGAATTTTGGTGTTTTGGTTTTCAAAACGAAGAAAAAGGAGAAAGAAGAGGAAAAAGAAAGAGGAGGGACAGAATCATTTTTGAGAAAGAAAGGGAGAGAAAAATTAATTCATTTATGTAAGTAGATAATGTATAAGCATAAAATTATTTTCACACCCACAAAGTAACAATCTTCCGAGAAACAGAATTTGATCTATGTTCAGTTAGTTGAATGTTAATGGCTAACTGAATCCATTAATTCTAGCCACTATGTAAATACGTCACACATACGTACTGCTATAAAATTATATTCCAATCATAAAATATAGCATATGAATTATATAAATTATCTACCTGTTTTATCCATTAATGTTACAGTTTTTGTCATATTTATTTTTTAATGCCCTGTGTACTAACTGCTACAACAAAAGACATATTACAACTCCAACACGTTAGCTGTTGCTCTCATCATACCATAGTATTTTTTTCACCTCAGTATCTGCTGTTTCACATGCAATTTCTCTTTTCATATCAATTCAATTTTCAAGAACTACAGAAAAACAACTTTTGACCTCAATATTCTATAGAACTTAAGGAGACAACAAAACATGGAATCACGTCCCTCGAGCCAGAGCTTGAGAATTTACCCAGAGCTCATACCAAATTTATTCTTATGCACGGAGTCCCCTTTATTATTCCAATCCTATACATCCTCAAAATGTAATCCTTTTTTCTTGTACCTAATATCCCCATACAGAGAAATTTCAAAAATTAACATCACCCTCACAATGGCTTTCTATGAATAACAAATATAAAGTTAGGGAAACAGAAGTATAAACAACGAGGTGAAAAAGGAAAGTAGGGAAGTTATGATTACTGGGAAAATGACCAAGGCTAAAAAACATGATGGAAAGGAATGAGAAGCAAAGAACAATGGAAGTAAATATCCTCAGCTGACAGGACTTCTAAGTTTACCCTTAGAAAAGTTCAAGTAGGCTATATTTCCTAGTTTTGAGATTTCAATCAATTAAAGGAAGTCAATAAAGTACGGAGAGCTCACAGAGACATAGCTCAGTAAGCAACAGAGATCAAAAACTAAGCCATGTTTTAAGATTTAATAGAAGGCCTAAAATGTGGTAGCGGAAACAGATGGAAGAAATGTGGCATTCCCCACTGCTACAACTACGCTTGATTCCGTCACAGGAAAGGTTTCAGAGGAGAGGAAATAAACGTTTCTTGTAAACTTAACCTTCAACCCCAGGAGGTCTCTAGAGGTGCTGTAACCGGGGCAATTCACCTGCATCTACCGAAAAGACACAAGATGTTCACAGATGAAATAAGCTAGTCACCAATAGCAGTTGTGGACAACAGGCAAGGAAACAAAGTTGGTGCTAAAGCAAAAGTTCCTCCTGACACGTGATCAGGGAAATCCCCAGATTCCTCAATTGGAATGGAGCTTCTTGGATTAGCTGACAGTTAACACATACTCTGTTGTTAGCTCAGAAATGTCAAAGAAGTAAAATTCAAAGTTAGTTTAGAAATTTCAAACAGTGATCAAAAAGCTCAATCAAAAAGCTCAATGACTTTCAAAGTTTCTCTAAATTATGACAAAACACATGAACACACAAGAACAAAATATGACTATACTATAATAACTACTCTTGCAAAGTCTTTTGCAAGCACTCAAATATTACTGAATAAATTCTAGTAAAATTTAAACCTACTTATTCCAGATCCTACTGGACCCATGTTAGAAGCTCCTATTCTTCCTGCAATCATTGCACTGCCTAAACAAGGATGGAAAGATACTAATTAATCGGAAGAATCATATTTTAAAATTCCCAAGGTACTATGCTCTCAGCTGTACAGTAACCAGAAAGTATAAGTCTTCTAGAAATAGGGTTCAAATATGTAATTTACTGAAAGAGAGAGCTAGTACATTAAAATTCCTAAAGTGGTTTTCATCAAGTAATACATTACATGAAACATTATCAATTTCCAATTTTTCACAAAAAAGGAAACAGACTTTAAAAAACATAATCTGCAAAAAGGAAAAGGAGAAATATGCAGCCAGCCCTACCAAGTCTACCAAAGGAATCTCCAAAGCCTCGATTGATTCCAATATCACCACGTCCAAAATCTCTCTCCATGCTACTAGTCATCGCACCTCGGTACAGCTCTGAAAAGATTATGCAACAAATTAACCCTTTTTCAAGTGTATCAGTACGTGGTAATCCATTTAGGAACATAATGGAAGTGAACTGAAAAGACAGCAAAAGTCACAAATACCAGAAATCTGTGATTTACCAACTTACCTCACATGCCATGATAGCCCCAGTCTCGGCAGGCCTGTCCCTACCCGCTACGCCCCATACGCCCGCTGGAGACATTCACTGTGTCCATTCCTACATTTACCTACCTCCCATCCGGCCAACTCCTCCAAATCCGCCCATGCTATTCATTGCTTCCAGACCACCAAACCCAATTCCTATGGAATAAAGATTAATTTTGAGATGTGACTGTCAGCTATCTAGCTGAAAGGTACTTTTTGTAAATGTTAGGTCTCACCAGTAAGCTCATATCCACCCTACCTCGTGCGGGGGTTTCTTAACATATCATTTCCCATATCTCTTAAGTATGTACCAGGCTCAATTTCTGCTAGCAGCCTTTAGGTATGAGCCAACAATAGACTGGCCTTTTTTTTTTTCCTTAGAATTCTCAACACAGCTTCTAATGTACTAAAAATGGTACTGGGCACATACAAAAAAACAAACGCTTATACATACCTCCTCCAATTCTATTCATTCCTCCAAAACCTGGACCATCCATTCCCATACCTCAAATAAAATACACAGTATGTACGTTCAGTCAATCTTACTTTTAGGACTAAAGAATGACATAGCGCAATACAGCAAAAGATACCACTGGTCTAGGCAGGACAGAATGCGAGAGAAGCAGTGGGTACACACGTGGGGAAGTGCTATCTATGCACAGCAGCTGTCTAATCACGAGTCTTCAAAGAGGTGTCTATGAATATTTATTAAATAAGAAAACAAAATTCACATTCGAGCAGAGAATATCGAGGACTAGGTACCTGTTTGTTTTCTTTTTTTCAACACACATGCACACACAAACACAAGTATCACCACAGCAGATTTAGAGATCAAGTCAGAAAGTAAAGTCTCCTTTCAACATGGCAGCTAAGGGAGCAATAAAAAAACTAGAGAATAAGAAAGTCCGTGTTCAGGAGGGTGGAAGGCTCAAGAGTAAAAGTTTCTATCTATTTGGGTCAGACTGATTACCGTAGCTACCCTGATACTTTAAAGTTTAGCTACAGCATCTCAGCAAAAAACAGGAGTCTGACAGCATTTACTACTCACTCAATTAAGACACAGTTCTCAAAGTATGGGCTGGGGTCCAGCAAGTCAAAACTATTTTGTTTATCAAGTAATATTAAGATATTATTTGACTGCTTACTCTTATTCTGTCATGAACATAAGGTATAATTTTGCAGAAACTACATGACATATGCTACCATAACATACAAACAAAATGCAGAAGCAGATATAACAGCATGGCTGTCTTGCATTAAACCAAACGTTAAAGAGTTCTCCAAAAAGGTAAAGCGATGTCACTCCTTTCACTAATATTTGTATCAGAAAATATAACTTATTTTCCGAAAAATTATATTTATGTTAATACAAGCTGGTTACTGTTATTCTAAATAATCTGTAAATATTTTTAAATTTCTAAGTTTTACTTCCTAACGCAATAAATATTAACAAACATAACCACGTAAACAAATGCACTTTGGGATTGTCAACAAATGTGAAGAGGATGAAAGAGTTCTGAAACCACAAAGTTTAAAAACTAGTCTTCAAAGATAAACTGTAAATTAATCCATGTAAAGAGCCAAACAGCTCTCTGAAAAGCTACCTTCACAGCGATAAATACAAACCTGCTTATGACAGTGTAGCATTTCAGCCATTCCACAAATACTGTATGTCCTTGATACACGAGACACTACATTAAACATTCTCCTCCCGCCTCAAAGACATTTTAAAATCCAAGGTGCTAAAAGACTAGCTACAACACAGCTGGCCTCAGAGGAACCCTCCTGACCTTTGCTCGCTTTATTTCATGTTCTCTGCTCTCAAGGTTTCATTCTTTTTTTTAGACTGAGTGACATCCTACATATTCAACTAGAAAATAGAATCCTTTAGACATTATTATAAACCAGTAAATGTAAGCTTTATAATGTAGCAATGTATCATTTAAAAAGAAACAAGGAAGTGCTACTACTTACCACTTGGGCCTAAATTTCCCATTACACCACCTATGTTCAACTGGCTGGCACTAATAGGCTGCCCACCTGGCCCAAGTCCCATCCCAATGCCTCCAAGACCGCCTAAAACACAAATAAGAATGACATTACCAATCCGTGTATGATTAACTAACTGGCACAAAATAAATGTTTTAGGCTACATGCCTGTAGTAATATTGCCAAAATTTTGCAAATTTGCAAGTAAGAGCACTGGTTCTTGTTTTCATCAGAACACAGCACAGTGAAGAAGCCTCACTAATACCATCTATTAATGAGAAGTATTTTATGAAGCAGGCCCACCTTCTATCCCAGTTTCATGGAATACTAAAAAGAACTTCTTATGAAATACCAAGAGGACTCTGAATAATATTATATACCTTATGAATGGTATATATATCTGAAAATGAGGATCTTGCTCAAATTCGTAAAACTACTTAAAATAGGAGAATTCCATTTAAGATGTTTCAAATCAAACTAAAAAGCCAAGAACAACAATGAAAACAAAATGTTGAATAAAACAAATGTTACATTACCTGGCTTTGTTCACGACATACTTATTTACATTTATATGGCACGTTAAGTGTTTTCACATCTATTTGCCACAGAGGAGGAAATTTCTGAAAGCTTAAGTTACTTATATAATGCCATTTAGCTATGTGATTAAGTTAGGACTACAATTTAAGTTTTCAGTCTCTAAATCCAGTATTCCTTTTACTACCTCTCTTAAAATAAACTAATTAAATTTGTTGAAAATAGACTTTAAGAGGTTAATTTGATAACCTTAAGGACTTAACAGGTGACTGGGAACTATTTTACTCTATCAAATCTGAGTATGGTTTTAAAGTTCTTGGTAGTCAACATAGCAATTAAGTGGTAGGAGCTGAGAAAACCATATACTGTATATAGTGTGTGTGTGTGTGTGTGTGTGTGTGTATTGTTTTAGATAAAGTACAGAAGCATGTTGTGTTAAAATGAAAAGATCAATGTCATCTGGTAAAAGAAATACTGGTTTTCAGCTCAGTACCTAAAAACGGTCTAACTGAAAGCAATAGCAGGCCTACCAACAAGGCTCACGTCTGCACCGAGGACTTGTATTCTCATCTCCTGATATCATTCTTCACTAAAAGAACTGGCCCCATCCCATTGTCTCAGACAAAAAAAAAAAAAAATCTTCACAGATCTGGGAAATCATGTTTTCACCAAAATCAAGAGTATCAGTGGGGCGCTGGATGGTTCAGTCGGTTAAGCGTCCAACTTCGGCTCAGGTCATGATCTCAAGGTTAATGGGTTCGAGCCCCGCCTCGGGCTTGGTGCTGACTGCCAGCTCAGAGCCTGGAGCCTGTTTCAGATTCTGTAGTTCCCTCTCTCTCTGACCCTCCCTGTTCATGCTGTCTCTCTCTCTCTCAGAAAGAAATAAAACATAAAAAAAAAGAGGATCAGCATCATAGGAAGTAAGGAGGCTCCCATTTGACAAGTTACAATAACTTGAATAAAAGAAAGGGGAAGGGAAAACTGGGACATTAATAATGATTAACTAGAACAACAAACTGATTCTGCCGAAGTTTATGAGTTCATATTATATCTCAATCGAGAATAATATCTAAAAACATAAATCTCGAAAAGAACAGATATAGATGTCTGAATACAATGAAGAATATTTTTTATCCTAAATAAACAGAAGAGTATTATTAGTGGAAAAGTAAAATGGAAGCCCCTGCAGGAAGCCAGGACAATCTTGAAAGATGACACCCTAAGTGATAAGGTAAACTTGGCTGAGACAAGAAAAGGCTGCCCTATAAAGAAAGAAAGGGCAATAGTCAAAGACACATCAACTGAGAATTTTCCAGAATTTGCTTAAGAAAAAAAAAAAGAATTCTTAGATTGTGTAAGCCCAATAAAAAGTAATTCAGAAAACTGCATACCAAAGACAAACACCTTAAAATCAGCTACATGAAGAACACAGCTAACCTATAATGAAAGGCCATTTTAACTGGTAGCCGAAATAGCAACAATGGAACCCAGAAGGCTGTAGGATATTTTCAAAGTGCTGATAGAAAACAACTATCAATCTTAAACTGTATAACCAGTAAAGCTACCTCTTAAGACATTAACAGACTATCCAAAATTGAGACAATTTACTAACAACAGCTCCTCAATGAAAGAGTTTAAAAATATATGCTTCGAGAAAAAATTAGCACCAGGATCTGTGAGAGTAGAGAAAGGTAAGACAAAAAAATGGTAAGTAGCAGTAATGCCTAATTTGTGGGCATGAAAAAACCAATACAGAACTAAGACAATGAGCAATAACAGCATATAATTCACTAGAAAAAGTGATTAGAATTAAAGCATTCAAAGGTCACTATATTACTGAGTAAAAGAATAATTATATTAACATCAGACTTTACAGATATATTAAAAATCCTGGCTAACCACTAAATGAGAAAGCAAGATAGGAGAAAATATCTGTAAAAAGCACAAAACTAGAACATAAAATAATGGGGATTAACCCAAATAAATAAATAAGTGTGAACAAAGCTGTTATTAACTGTATCAGTATTAGACAAGACTTAGTAACTAAAGATAAAATCATTTTATAGTGATAAAATTTTGATTCATTTGGAAACTGTATCAGTTCTAAACTTAGATGTACCTACTTAGTGTCAAAATATTTAAAGTAAAAACAAAAAAAAAAAAAAAAGAAAAGAAAAATCCAACATTCTAGTGGGAAATTATACCACATACATCTCTCAGTAACTGACAGCCCAAGCCAACATGATGATTAGTAGTGATGTAAGACAATGTAAATGGATTAACAAGCCTGATTTAATGGAACACTGCACTCACCAAGCACACCTAGAATATGTATAACAAAGTGCCTTA
Organism: Crocuta crocuta; assembly: GCF_008692635.1. Taxonomy (NCBI): domain Eukaryota; kingdom Metazoa; phylum Chordata; class Mammalia; order Carnivora; family Hyaenidae; genus Crocuta; species Crocuta crocuta. Next base: position 6,105,413 of record NW_027530019.1, on the reverse strand, counting down.
GACCATAATGCAAAGTCCAAATTATTAAAAAAATCACAATCATATCTTCTCTGGCCACAATAATTTAACAATAAGAAAATGCCCCATATGTTTAGAAATTCAAAAACGCATGGCTTAAGAAGTTATAGTAATAATTTAATAAAAACTAAATCACAATAAAAATACTCCATAGCAAAACCTGTGTACAACAATTAAATGTACAGTTATAACTACTTTTATTAGGAAAGAGAGGATGTAAAATTAGTGAAGTAAACCTTCAACTTAAGGAATTTGGACAAAAATAAGAGACCAAACCCCTAAAAATAGAGAGAAGAAAGTATTAAGGAGCATAAATTAAGATATAAAGAATGAAATTGAAAGCACAAATAAAACTGAAAATCTCGAAGCAAAACTGACCAAGAAAAAGAGAAATTACAAACCTTCAGAATTTATCAGAAGAAAAAACTATAGATGTAACAGAAACTTAAGAGACTAGTTTATGCCAATAAATCTGAAAATGAACAAAAATGGTAAAAATCTTAGAAAAACAGAAATTACTGGGGTGCCTGGAGGGCTCAAGGTGGTTAAGCATCCAACTCTTGATTTCAGCTCATGTCACAATCTCAAGGTCGTGAGCCTGAGACCCCTGCGTGGGGGGCTCAGTGCTGAGCCTAGAGACTGCTTAAGATTCTGTCCCTCTTTCTCTGCCCCTCCTCCACTCTCACTCAAAAAAAAGATTTTTTTAATGAAAGAATTAGAGCTACATCTATCAATAGAAATATTGATATTTAAAACAATATAAAAACAATATTAAACCAAAAACAGCAAGTTGCAGAATAATATATACAATATGATGTCACTCACCCCAAATTTTAAATCCAGCAAAACCATTTCATATAATGTTTATGCTTGTATAACTGTGTAGCCAAATGACTAAACCTAAACAATAAACACTATATTCATAAGTTGTTTCCTCTTGGTATGGTATCTGGTGGTCAGGAGAGGGGGAGTTTCAACCTTATCTGTAAAATTTTATTTTAAAGAAAAATCATTATAACAAATATGGGCTGTGATCGCTACAGGAGTAATTATATTTTTGTCTGTATATATAAAATATTTTATGATTAAAAAAGCTTAGTAAAAATCAGAGGAGGTAGAGTAAAATAGTAGGAACAGCTAGTATTTTTGAGTGCTTACATTATTCCAGAACCGTTATAAGTGCTTTACATATATTAACTCCTGCAACACTCATGTCAACTCCATGATACAGGCAATATCCTCATCTTCATTTTGCAGATGGAACATTGAGACAAAGATATTAAATACATTACACTGTTTTATAATCATTTGGAAAACAATTCGATAATACTGATCAATATGCACACCTGAAAACTTGTAAATATACTTGAAAAGAAAGAACCAAAAACATACCAAATATTTGTATAAGACATGAATTATCCTGCTGGCAATTAAAAAAAAATTAAAACAAATTAAGTATACCTAACATTACAGTAAAATAGTTATGAAGTATCCATACAATGGGCTATTATACACCCAATAAAAATATTTGGAAAGAATTTTCCAACATGGAATACTGCTGATTAATGTTAAACAAACAAATACAAAATTACAAAATTACTTATATAGTAGTACTCAACTATGTAAAAAAAATATATACATATAAATAAAGACCAGAAAAAATACACAAAAATGTTACAATGGAGGTTATATGTGGTAAAATTAAAAGGACTTCTTTTTCCCTTCGCTATATCAATTTACCAATTTTTTTTTTAGTATGTATTGCTTTTATAATCAGGAAAATCTACCAAAAAGAAAAAACATGGTACATATTTATCTTCTCAGTCTTCCTCGGCAATCATGACAAACTATCTCCATAACACCAAGCTAACCCTAAACTGTGGGCAACCTGGGATATAGGTACAAAAATAAAGAGTTTTGCTTAGCACACAATAAAACAGAAAAAAATATATAGTCTGCACTGTTTCTAATAATAGCTTTCACTTACGCGGTAACTGTGGTGTTTTACTGTCATGTGAACGGTAGTCTTCATGAGGGACAGACTTGTCATCCTAATTGCAAAAAAAGTTTATTGTGTGGTTAATTCATAATCAAACAGATCTGTAATGTAGAGGAGAGCAGATATAAGATTTGAAGAGGTGGGACGGTTGAAGTGATATGCAGGAACTCACCATTTTCACATGCATAGGTCTATCAAACAAAAACTGCCCATTGAACATAGCTGTTGGTTCGGTCAAGGAAAACCAGTTGAAAGGACTATTAAGATTATACTTGAACACACATTTTAATAATCCTAGAGTCAGACTACCTCTATTACTTTAATCAACATCTTTACTATTTTACTTGTTTTAATCTCTTCCATATACTCAAAGAAAAATCTTGAATTCTTTGCCTTATAGTTTTACTTTATAAATAAAATATAATCGTTTAAGGCAACCACTGGGGGGAAAAATAACAAGGCTTCATTTAAAGCAACTGCATTAATGTACAATGGATTACATTAACTGTTAACAGCAGATATACATAGAGTTAGTTGTGGCAGGAAGAGAAAGCAGAAAAGAGTTCAGACCAGGCTTACGTAATACGGCTAATTCAAGTTTTAAGAGTGACTTTAGTCCTTGGACATAATAAAGGTTTTATGTGCTGGAGACTAAAGCCTAATACACATTTCTAAGCCAGGCAACTTTAAATTCCACGACCCCCACAAAATGGTATTATCCAGCTTCTTCACCCATATTAAATATCGCTAAAGTGTAAATCAGGATACAAATTGCTTGAACTGCTTCAATTGCTTGTTCAAAAGTGACTGTGCCCATTCCTCTGCTCTTGCCATCTTTGTCTTCTTTAATATCTGCCCGCTTTACAGTTCCAGCTATGCTGAACACCTCCTTTAGCTTCTTCCAACCAACTTTGAAGTCAAGCTTAACATAAAATTATATAAAGTTACATACCTAATAAACCCCTCTCCCCATTTATAAATAATACAAACAAATCTTTTCTCAACTCAAAACTATAAAGAACTATACTTCTTGTTAGATGGTACATCAATAGTATTCAAATAAAAACATCTTAGGTTGTTTAAAATTAATTAACCTACATCCAATGTTCTTACTTATCCTTATTTTTTTTTAATTTCCAAAACAGCCTCTTATCCGCTCAATCCTATTTTGTACATTTGAAACTTGCTGATCTATTTTTACTGAGAGAAAGTCGTATTTTGGAAAGTACTGTTGCTATCACTGACTTTCAAAACCTTAGAACAAATGACAAACCAACTACAATGTGCACATTCACAAAAATCAAATATCAAAGCTAAAGAAAGAAATCCATTTACCACTATGAACAAAAATCCCATACAATGAAAGTAAACATTTTCAAGAACTGCAAAGATATTTGTACATTCCACAGTTCCCTTTTTAAGAATACTACTCATATTTACACTTTAACCTTATATTTTTATATATATATATTTTTTTAAACCGGGTTTGAGTTTCCAATAATTGCTATTTTGCTTACTTTTGTTAAAAATAAGCAAAATGTTCTCTAAACCTACAACCCATTCATCTAATTTAATAATCTCATGATTAGAACTAAATATCTGAATGACAAAATTTTAGACTAAAGCTTAAACTTACATTAGCAACAAAAATTGTGGAACCAAGTCTACCAGCCTGCAAATTACTGATAACCTCAGGAGGAATGTTTGGATTATTGAGAATGGAAGGTGGTAAATTCATCAACCCCGATCCCATATCGGGTACATGTCCTCCTGGAAATGATCCTCCTGTTCGTTGCAATGCCCTACGAGCATTTTCTCCATCAGGGTCCTATAACACACATTGAATGTTAAATACCACTAGATACATCGGTAAATCTGTATCATTAAAATAACAACTTCAAATTCTACAGTAGCTATCCCAACTGGCTCAAATTATTGGCCCTCTTGAAGAGTGAGCTTTTTTTCTTATCCAGAGTATTCAGTCCCATAAAAACCTGTGGACAGACAAAAGATTTCAGTCTCCAGAGGTGTCAATTAAATACCTGTTTTCCAATCACTAAAGTCACTTAAGAACTTGAAATTAGTTTAATTTTGCCCTTATACTAGGGTACAAATACATGACACATACGCATAAAAATATATAACTCAAAGAGGAACAAAATACTGTACTTACTGTGACTCTTTTCTTGCTAAAATGCAGTAATGGTGAATTCTCACCACTGGATGCCCAAGGCAATGCCAAATCAGACTAATTCAAAGCTTTTTAACAGTGGAACAGACTGTTATAAAACCCAGGAATATTGGGGTAAAGAGGAACTACTATAATGTATAAGTTTCATTCCTAAACAAAATACAATTACTCATTTTCCGACCTTTTTCCTTCCTCAACAATGATGATGATCTGACAATGGATTATGATCCGAGATGAAGGTGGGGGGATAAAGAAAGGCTAAGTGTCCAAGTGAACAACGATAATAAAAGTTGCTTTTTATTAAGTTTATTAACTGTATAAGAGAAATATTCTACCTTTAAACAAAACCAAAACAGCAAGTTTAATTGTACTTCTCATTCATCTCACTAGGTGGAATGCAAAAAAATAAACAAACAAAAAACACATAAACACACTGATAGACTATCATCTGTGATACCACATGACAATGATAAATGTAACCATCAACTCTATACTCCTGCTCTCGGTCTGGGAATATTAATAAAAAGAGACCTTAATAAATTCTCTAGGAAGGCTGGGAGAATAGAAGGTGAAAAAGTAAATACAAGAATAAACGTATACCAGCTTCCAAAGTATTTCTTCACCATGAAGAAATTAAGGGAAATACAGAAATAAAGAAATAAGTGTTTTTAAAAATGCTGCAAAATTTTTAACCTAGTAAATAATAAATGTTTCAGGTCTAACTAAAGCTTCAAAACCTTGGCACAAATGCAAAATTTATGATAGTAGTTAGCTACGGGGAGAGAAGGAGGGGTAGGAAAGGTGTTTCATAAACTACTGAGATAGGTTGTTTGTCCTTAACATCTTAATATTAATCATATCGCTATATTTTGATTTGTCTTTTTATATTTTAACATATATAAATATATACACACAAATACATAAAAATGTATAAAACATATATAACATACAATTTATCTAAAACAAAGTAGCCACTATATAACATGGTTTTTATTCTTCTTTTCCTCTTGGATGACAGTCTGCCAGTCACTACCTGCTATTGCTATTAGAGGACCTAGAAGTTTACAACTGCTCCTAATCCCATTTAATATAATGAAAAAATGCAATTCTGTTATCTGGTAAGGAATATTGGAAATATATTTTTTCTTAAGACTCTTACCAGTAGGTTTAGCACTGAGGCCAGCTACCCATTTGTAAATCAGACACTCCCAGGAAAAGGACCTTTAGTAATATTAATCCATAAAGTTAACTGAATAAAGAATACTTCATCATTTAGCTAGGCCAAACTCGGTTATTTCTCCCCTCCCAAAAAAGTTAAAAATGGAAGTATCCTACATCAGTTTGGATCACATAACTCTATTCTAGGGTTTCTAAAATATTACTGAGGATACACAAGTGCTAAAACTTACAAAGAACATAAACAACACGGGCTTGGTCTTTAGCGTAAAAAGCACCACATAAATGGCTGGCACACACTACAACAGTTTAAACTTTCCCTAGTTCCCAGTGAAAAGCAAAAGAAAGAAAGGAAGGAAGGGTGGAAAGGAGGAAGGAGGCAAAGAGCGAGGGAGGGAGAAGGGAAAGGAGAAGGGAAGCAGGAAGGAAGGCAGGAAGGAAGGAAGGAGGGGCAGACAGACAGACAAACCCCCCAGGCTCAAATAGAATTAGAGGAATTCAGAAGCTGACTCCAAAAAAGGGATGTGGAATACTTGTATTTGTTGGTAGCATGGCCTTTAATTTTAAGCTATTATATATAACCTCATACTCAGAATCAAGAGACCAACAACCAGGAACATTCCCTCTTTGACTGGAATAACAACAAGCAACTATTATTACAGCTACTGTTTAGTATGTAGTTATATAATATTTTGAGCACTGTGTAAGTGCTTTATATAATAACATCACAATTATAGTTAGTAGTTAACATTTATTAAGTATTTTACATATATTAACTGAGATCTTAAAAAACTATCAGATAGCTTCTAATATTATTCTCACTTTAGTGATAAATAAACAAAAAAACAGAGCATAATTAAAGTTAAGTAATTTGTTGAGTAATTAAAGTTAGGTAGTTTGCTAAGTAATTAAAGGTAAGAAATCTGCCCTGTGTCACCCAGATTATCTGATGTGGGAGCTTGAATTCTCTACCATGTTATCTCAATTAATCCTCATAAAAACCCTATTAGGTAAGTACTATCAGTAGTACTATTACAATTACTAAGGTTTAGAGAATAAGCAACCTGCCTAGTCACAGAGCTAGAAAGTGAGTTGGGACTCAAATCATTACTATACCAAATTAAACTTTGACTGACAGTAATGCTCTACTACCAAAGACTTGCAACCTTGCTGGCAGAGACCCTTCAGAGTCCTAAAGTACATCCTCAATCATTTGCAACACAGACTTTAGCAAGAATATATACATAACTGGTCTGTGATCAATCTACTCAGATTAGCTGAACAAGATGAACTAAAAGGAAGACATGAAAATGACTGCTATTCAAGCTAATCATTACCAAGGTCAATTTCACTAGTTCTTTTAAATATCTTCTGATTATTCTTTTGTCAATGTATTTATACTACTACCATGCCATACAAAGGGAACATCTCCACTTTCAGGTTTTCCAAGTTCCAGTTACAAATTTCACTAATAGATTCATAAGTTTTCTTATATTTTAATCTGACATAGTTTCAGGGTGATTTTAATTAAAAGTGAGTATCAATTTTATTCAAATCCATAAGGTATTTGCATTACTAAGAAACCTTTACTATCAACTACAAGAATATCTATTTCTCAAATTAAACAACACAATTTAAAAACTGAAAATGTCTACCCCAAATAAAGTTGACATAATAAACTTTGCCAACGTTAAAAATCTGAATTTTTTAAAAATCATATACCTCTGCTTTTAACAACTTGGAACAAATCAAATATATAGGAACTCTGCTTTAAAGCAAATAGGAAACCATGCACAAGCAAAACTATCATGAATTATATAACGCTTTAACAAGCATCTAGGCTTCAAAAATAAAAAGTTATAGTCAGAGAAATACATCTGCAAAGATGAAAACCCAAAGAAAACATGTCTTTACGTTCAAAAGTTTAAATTATTCCAAATATAAGAAATCTTACCTCTTTAATATTCAGGGGTCTTCCACTAAGATCATATTTGTTCATAGTTTCTAGTGCTTTCTTTACAAATTCTTCATCTTTGAATTCAACGACACTTAATGGGGAAAAAGTTATAAAAAATGTTTATATACTAAATTTTCTTTTTCTCAATCAGAAGTTTAAATTTGACTGAAGATACTTAAAAAAAAATTCTTACCCACAACCCTATATCCAGGTAGATTTGTCAATATATGCAAAAGAAAAAAAGTTTTAGATCAGTAGATGAAGTTAATGGTAAACTCTGTATAATACAATCCCTTTTTATCTTTTACACTTCCAGAACATAATAGCAAGTGACCACAAATCTTCTATCTATTTAAGGCAGTAGAATCTAGCATTTAACAAGGTTGGAGCACATCTTTACTTTTAGAGGACTCTTCTTTAAGACTGAGTAAGGGATTTGCACAAATTCAATCAAAAGTAACTCAAGGAAATAAGTGAAGGTTTCAATGTAACAATTCTTACACTGTTATGAATATTTTCAAAAGATGAATTATGTACAAATTGTTTTAATGTATATCTTTCAATTTTATTAGGGTCAAAAGGAAATAATCTCATGTTTAATTAACTACTGTTAGAGAAAACTGGCTGCACACAATTTAACAGCATCCAGTTTAAGTATATAAAATAATCACCTATGCTAAAGAAATACACCTACAGAATCATTTTTAAAATAATTATTTGTCATTATTACTGTTCAAAGTGCCATTTGAATGTGATGACAAGGTTTTTCTCATGCACCCAACTGGTTTTTGCAGTATAAGTGAACACTGTTGAAAGCTTTCCATTGGATTCTTCAGTATATTGCTTTCTTGTTGCTAAAAGTCAAAACCTATGATCAACCAATTCCTTCTAAGTCAATTTAATCATCAGTGTCATTCATACCAATTGGTCAGAGCACTGCCTCTTATGTAGTCTTGCAGGCTACCAAATTAAGTTCTTCAATAGAAGTTGCAAACATACATTCTGAATTAACACCTTTAAGCTATGGGCTTCTCAGAAAACTCTTAGGGAATATTATCAATGCAGTAACTTTTAAAATATCCTTGAAGACATCAAAACACAACAAAAGAAAATCCTATGTTAAAATCTGTTGGCTAAGAAGAAGCATTACCTTAAAGCATTAGAAAAGTGAATGCCCTTTATGAACATTTACAAACCCATCCCTTCCAGGCAACTTGTTTGGTTTGGATAAGTGTCAGACTTGCTAGTATAAAGCCTCAAATCTTGCATAATAAAGTAAAACAAAATGAAACTTAAGTTTCCAAAAACTGGTACAAATATTATACAAAAAGTAAACTGCTGAGGAACTTTTAAACCTCAAGCAGATTATTGCCCACAGCACTTACCCTTGATTTTCCTTCCGCATCCTTAAAGAGCTCCACGTATGTAACCTCACCAACTACATAAGACATACAAAAGGAAGATACCAAGAAACAATACATTTAAACACCAATATCTTGCTTTACTGCACACCTGTGCACAACTCTACAGAAAAGCACCTATTATTCACCAACAATCAAAACCAGACCAACATACCTCCTATCAATGGCTATGTAAATTTAACTAATTTTCTGAAATGTACATCATCCACATTCTCTAAAAAAGCTAACAACCATATTAACCTAATTCATACTACAGATCATATTTTGGCCAGCATGATATAGTTGGTGAACAAATGCACATATACATACAAATGGTCCCTTAGCCTATCATATTAAAAACATCAACATTAACACTTTGCAAATAACTTTGGTCGCCTACACACAACAGCTGTTTTAAGGTGACTTTCTACCTGAATGTCTTCAATCATGTTTGCCATCAGTAAACTAAATTTACAAGTCATGCTTCACAGCAAGCCACACACTTTCTAAATAAAGTCAATGAATAAAACCAATCAAATAGTTGTCACCTTACAACAGATACACCAATGCAAGGGTTTTTTTATTTATTAGAAGAGATCAGCCTCAAAGCCAAGTACATAGTTTGCAGGACTGGTTGAAACTCAATTTTTCAAGAGATAACAAAGCTAACTTTTACAAGATCAAATATTAAAATTATTTTTCCCCAAAACCAACCATATATATAAAATGAAGGTTTTCAGGTTATTCTAAAAACAAAACTGCAACAGCAGTAACGCAATTTTAATATAGAACTGCAGAGACAGCATCATGGCATTCATGACAATGCAAACAAAATGAACTCCACAGCCAGATTCCAGACTCCACCAAGATAATAACAAAACAGCTTTTGGAAAAAAATAATCAGACCTTATTAGTCATACTTTAACACGCTAAATGTATTGCTTAACTAATGCAATAGTCCTTTAAAAATCTATAAAAACTTCAACTAGACAAAGCAATCACTTTAACAAAATTCTTGGTGGCATGCATATGCTGGCTCACTACTATACCACTAAAATGGCAGGGGGGGGGGAAACTTCATTTATCCATATGACTTTGTAATGAAATTGTGTCACGTGAGAGAAGAGGAAAAGATTAATTCATGTGTCAAGAAATAAACAAAAATCAATTTTTTGAGTCTGTGTGGCTCAGAGGAATAAAAAAGTTTGCTTAGGTCTTCCCCCTTCTATATGAAGATTAGCCAACAGTTTATCGAGGGTTTATCGAGGATAGTTACCTTTTTCTCTCATCAGATCTTTAATAGCTTGCCATTTCATGTCATATGGGATGTTGCTAATGAAAACTCTGTTTCGATTTGGACCCTTCTTTTCTCCAGTGCCCAAATTCTTATCTTTTGAATAAGGATGAAATCTATTGGCCTTCTTATTTCCTGAAGATTTTTCTTTTAATTCAGATTTATCCTCTTTGACTGATTCATCATTTTCCCTACGAATTAAAAACAAAACAAGAAGAAAATCTCAGTCACGTTTCTAATAATGGAACCCTACATTACATAAATATTGCATATTTATCACTTCACTTCCCAAAACTCTCCACCAAGTTAGACCTCAGCAAAGCAGCTGAAGTGTCAGCTTGTCTGCTCTGAAATGACCAATGCCGTGTCAAAGCAAGGATTTGGGCATATTACCAAACTTCTCATCAAGTTTGCTTAAAAACATAACGAAAATACATAGCTTTTTACACACCCATTTGACTGTCATAATTATTTCTATTCCCAATTTTGATCAACATAATTAATTGGTAAAGTATCCTAGTATTTTCATACTCAACATTTTCGATGCATTAACCTATAAATTAAAATAGGGTATTTCATAGAATCATACAATTTTTACTAGTAGTTATTACCTACAAGGTGGGATGGAGTGGAGGTAAGCAGCAGTACTCAAAGGCAACATGTATCAACATTTTATAAATCTACTTTTTAATGAGACCCTAACTGGAAAAATATTTAATTTATAAGACTGCAATCACAATGCAACTATATGATGCTACCCACCAACCATCCATAACACCTATGTATATACTTAAAGTAAATTCTATAGATGAAAATCTGGGTATGTATTTTAAAAATACGATTTACCTTTCAAAAGGAATCTTTTTTTACAGAAGAAATAACAATAGGTTTTAAATCACTAATTATTCTAGTGACTCTGAAACTAATTAATACTTTTATGTAATCATATACTAATAAAAATCTCTGGGAAATCCAAAATTTTTAAAGCTTCCTGAGTTTTTCCAACAACCACTCAGGTTTCATAATCCAGGCACTCACTTATCTTCTAAGCCAACCAACTGTGGGCCTCTAAACAGTAGTGTTCCACATACACTTACTGTAGTCATCTTTTCCATGAGATATTGACCTTTTTAGACACTACCTTTCTGAGCAGGTAACAACACAACCATAAATACCGTATGGAATACTCTGTAAGAACAAACCATCTGCACTGGTATGAGCAGCACTTAGCATGGTGACTGCACATAACATGTTGCTCAATAAATATTAATTTTTGAATGAATGAACAGTCAATTAAAAACCCATGCTCATCTGAGCACAGATGGTGCTGCTATCTGCCAGAAAAACTGTTAAAATCAAGGAAGAGACATTAGGGCCAAACTTGCTTTGCCACCTTTTCAGACCTTGACAGGGACACGTTTACAATCAAACATCTTCTCTCATCAGAAATGGCACAGTCTAGAAGAGTTCTTCACAACTGTCCAGCTCCAGCAAGTACCTACCTGTCTGAACAGTGTGCCACTTTTGAAAATGGCAGCAAGCAGCCAAAAGGTACAAAGGTCTTTACTCTGGTTCTTAGTAGATACAAAAGCAAACTCTTCTTTTTAATCTCCCAAAGAACATATGTACATAGTAGGCTGAATTCAGTGAATGTTTGTAAAATAACTGTCTCTGTTTAGGTAAGCAGACATCTATACAGTCTCTAGCTAAGTAGGTCTTCTACCTATCTGCTTCCTAGATGAAACCAACTGTGAAAAATACAGAGTTCTGATACTATGTTCTTCTTTTCTTTTATGAATATTGTAAGCATTTGCTTACAACAATCTGATAATTTCACTGAAAAGCAATGATATGTAGGATAACCGCTCTAAAATATTTATTCCAAGTATGACCAGAGAGAGCGATTTCTTCAGGTTTTCCCCAATTAGTGGCATATTAGAGATATTGCTACACTGCTATCTACAGCACATAAATTATCTGTGGAAGGCAGACCAGTTTAATGGCTAGAGGTATGGTCTGATTAGAGAAACAAAGCTGTAATTACTTAATTCCTGAACTCTTTTTATGTCATAAACACACAATGGAATGGACAGTTAAGATACAGGTGAAAACTCTTAGGGAAATGATGCTACATAATACCAAATATTGGCACTATATCCAGAATTCCATGTAATAATTCCCTAACGATTCACTTAACCATCCCCCCTGAAGGTACTGGAAATAAAGACTGTGACTATCTTAAGTCACAAAAATGTTCTCTACTCTTAAGATGAATTACGCCTACCCAAGTTATAACATAAATTTCTGAAAAACCAATATTCAACATCAAATAAGAATACATAGTTTTAATATGTGATTTTAAAAACATGCTATAGTATGAAATCTAAAATTAAGCCCACTTCCATTCTTACTCCTAATATGGTAAAAAAAATACTACTCTACTTCAAATATTTCACCTTACTTCGATGCTTAATATTTTATACCCTAATGTAACCCTCAATTTCCATATACGCCAAGATATTAATCACACAGAAAATAATGAAGAGTTATAACAATACTGCTATTTTTCTTCCTGTTCACTTAAGAAAAGGAGAGCTAGTATACCATTTTGGCATAAAAGAAAAGACTAAACCTATGAAATCCTAGGTGTATAGTTTCATAATCATAAAAGTTCACTTCTGCATTTCTTAAACATGTATTTACTAGGCCTTTATAGATATAAGGCCTTGGGGATACAAAGATGAGTAAGATCGTGGTCTCTATCTTCAAGGACTATGGATTAACCTCAGTAGTCATTTCAATCTTGCTAAGCGGCACTCTCTTCTCTTCCAAGCAATACATACGTTAAAGGCAATATTTGTTAATTTGTATAACCTCTATGAATTCTTACCCTTAAAAACATATGGCAGTCAAGGGTTACGTGTTGGATTGTTAAACTACTCTAGTTGGTTCACAGGGTCAAAAAAAAGGTTGTTAGTTTGATGCAGGTAAATGTCCCTAGTTACTCAGTATGAATGACCGACCTATGGTGGACCATTATATGGTTCTTATGGAATTGACAATACAAGAAACCCTCAAGAGCAAATTTGCTTCTTTACTCAACTTCGGTAAAGGGGAAGGTATGAGAGATGAATTATAAGCAATATGAAAAGAATCTTCATTTGTATTTACTACTAATATTTATTTCTTCACTTCATATTTTCCTCTTCCTCAATTTGAAGTGAAAAGAGATTCTTTTCCTACCTCTGTCCTCTCTTGTCTAGCTAAACCACAATGAGACTTTAAGAGGGATTAGAGATTTTTAGATCTGGGAGGTTTACATGCCAGCTTTATCTGTACAGACACTATTATATTAATCACAACCAAGTATAGTAGGGCTTCTCTTTGTCACACAAGGCTGTACTTTTTGTTCAGGGGAAAAAGGTGGCAAGCCCACGTTTAGATATAAATAAAAAACACATATTTTAAGTTTAACATTCCAATGCTCTTTATTCTAAGTTGAGGCCAAATCCCTGAGAGCCCATATCTTGGCAGGCACGGTAGAAAGTGCTCACTTTCCAGATGCTGTTAGTGAGGTGGCACCACTCTGCACGGAGGAACAAATTCCACCCAGGTCGAATCTCTTACACCTGCACCTCTATTCTGCCTAGAAGATGCAACCTATCCTATTCAAACCCAAGTGAGAGTAAGAGTGTCATAACTGAGCTGGGAGAGCTATCTTATCTGCGATCAATTCCTACACAAACTAGTCCAGGTCTTACCATACTGCTTCAAATGTTCTTATACAAAAGAAAAGAACATTTCTCTTTTCTATTTTAGTGTGATCAGATGTTCACTGCTTTCTACTCCGAGGCATAACTGAAAGGAGGAAAAGGATGTTTTCAGTAAACTATTAACATACTTCCAACTTCAAGTTTAAAGAGGTGGGCATATGCAAGAGAATGCCTGATTCATATCCCCCTATATAACAAGAACAATGGGGAGAATAAGATTTCCTTGTAACTGGAAATTACTATGGATTCGAGTCAACTAAATTCTTTACAGACACTGATGACAGGGGCAATCTTAAAGGCGTCAGACTTTCTCCAAATTAAAAAAAAATTCTTATTTTACCATTTTACCAAAATTAAGAACAAGCCATCACACAAGGAGTTCTTAAAAAAAAAATAACCTGCAAGGCTTACAAACATTTGCAGAGGAGGTGGGAGACCAAGGCATCACGCTCATTTCCCTTTCTGAATAACCTCTTACCAATTCAAGGGTAACACAATGGATTTTGGCTCACAGCACATTAACCTTCCTCTTTGGTATATATATCAGTTCAGAAATTAACACACACTTGAGAAAGCAACAGCAAACACTGAACTTATAAAGCTCTGAATGAGGCCGGGAGATCGGGGACTATTCCTTTTAAATACGTTCTCGGTAGTTCAGAGGAAATGTCCGATGATGTCATCCCTAGTTACTCCCTAGTGATGAACACTAACTACAGTACTGGGCTTTAAAAGGGGGACCATTTTCCTCCAGACCGTGGCGGCCGCCGTGCTTTGCTCAAAGATTCTCCAGCTGGAAGTCTAGGAAGAAGGGGTGACCCGCTGTCTCCGGCTGGAAACAGGAGAGGGGCATCGGCCCCCCGGCTCGCACCCCGGTTCACCCGGCCCGGGGCTGGAGGGAAGGGGGGCCTGGGAGCGGCCCTGGTGCACCTGCTCCTCCAGCCGCCCACGGCCCGGGGCTGGGTATCCCCCACCGAGGCCCAGGCAGGCTTCGCCCCCCTCCCAGGCCGACTCCCCGCCCCCCACCTCGCCCTGATCCCCGGAGGAAAAGACAATACATTTTAACGCCATTGGAGCTGCTGCTGTGCTGCGGCGGCTGCTTCTCCGGCTCCGGCGGGTGCGGTTCTCGCCGNCGGCGTCCGCCATCCCGCTGCCGATGCCTCCGCCTCCGCCTCCGCCTCGGCCGCCTGCGCTTAGGGGCTCCGAGCGCTACAATGGCGGCGGCCGGGAAAGCGGTAACGGATCCCGATTTGAAAAGGCCCCGAGCGCTCAGTTGCCCGGATCTCGCGAGAACCGGTCGAGGCCGGGAGACGGGGAGAGGGTGTGAGCCTCGTGTGGGGGTGGGAGTGGAGGGGTGGGGGGCCGGTCAGGGCAGCCATTGCGCCAGTCAGCCCTGCTTCAGCCCAGGGAAGGCTTAACTTGTCCAGAAGCCCCTAGTGGGGCCATGTTCTGACCACCAGCCCGCCTATCGCCTGGCACCCAATGGGGTCTTCGCTTACAAAAGTCAGCTCTGAGTGCTAGAAATCCCTAGAGCTCTGAAACCCAGACTTTTCAATTCATTCCTTGTAGGGGCAGTTTAAATGGGAGAAGCACACACCACTTTGCATCTTTAAAGACGTCTGCAAATCTTCAGACTCCCCTTAGAAATCCTTTGAATAATGCAAATAAATCACTTGCCACTTAAATGCCTAGGCACCCTGTGGACATTCAATAAATAGTTATTGATGACAGGTTGCAATTCATCGAAATGAATAGCTTTGAATTTCTTTGAATTCTGGTTGTTTTGAAGAAAGAGGCTTTCTTTTGGAATTCAGCTATCAGCATACAAAAAGAAGACTGAAGTTTTTTAAATCTCTGGGCAGCAACCCGAGAGGAGAATCTGTAGTTTTGCGGAAGAAATCTTCTACTAGATTGGCTGATAATGGGCATTTTGGCTTGGAGTTCTGTTTATGTTGATGAAAATTATATTTGAAGCAGTTATAGGCTCTCAAATTTAATTACTGTATGGTGTTTTAAAGTTTAGTCCTAGATTTCCCCCCTAAATATGAAAAAAGCAACCCGTTAAACTTAATTCCTAAGTCTTGAATACTGTAATAGTATTTCACATTGAAATAAACTTTTTCAGCTGAAAGACCTTCCCAAATGTTTCTTTTCATAAAGAAGCAAACATATGGTTTACATGCTTTGCAGAATATCACACACACATTAGTGATAAAGTGGTAGTTAGAAACTAATACTCAGGTGATATATAATTTCCTCATTTCCCCCCTGTTCTTTGACATTTAATGTTCTTACATTTAATGTAAGATTCTGCCCCCAACCAAAAAAATTACCTTGGAACTTCTGATCCTGTATCAGAAGAGTTGAGCTACTTCACCAAACACATAAAAATCAGAACAGTTTTAATCAAGAAGACTACACTCAGTAAAATACTGCTGTTTTGGGTGCTACTGACATTGTTTAACAAACACAACACACACTGTTGTAGTTGCTGCATGAATTATTTCTCCTTGGTCAATCCCAAGACTTAGCATTTGGAATAGCAGAAAGGCATCACATTTCGACACAGAAAACCTGGGTTAGAACCCCAGTTCTCCCACTTTCTGCCTATAACTCCTTGGGCAAGTCACTTAACTTTTCAGTCTTTCTGTAAAAAATAAGGATGATAATACCTACTTTACAGAATTAAGGTGAGAATTAAAAGAAAGCACTTTATGTAGGGCAAAGTGCTATATGAATATAAAGTAGTATTATAATTCCCCGTCTCTCCAGACTGAGCAGGGTTTCAGTCAAAGAGAAGTCAGGTGATTTTCCCATAGAACTGAATTATAAGTACTTTTTTTATTTTTAACATTTATTTATTTTTGAGAGACAGAGTATGAGCAGGGGAGGGACTGAGAGAGAGGGAGTCACAGAATCCAAAGCAGGCTCCAGGCTCTGAGCTATCAGCACAGAGCCCGAGGAGGGGCTTGAACCCATGAACGGTGAGATCATGACCCGAGCCGAAGTTGGCCGCCCAACCGACTGAGCCACCCAGGCACCCCTGAATTATAAGTACTTTCAAAACATCCATTATCCTCTGTTATTCTTCTGCTATAGTTAAATTTAATGATGAAAACTTAATCCTGCTTCCCGTAACACAGTATATTCTTGCAAAATCTTTCAATAGATTCGATTTAATATTTTTTAAGAGAACTTCACACTTAAAACAAAGTAGTAGGCACATGAGGAATATGAAAATAAGTATGGTACTGTTGGGAGAGAACATTCATAAAGAGCACTATTTGAGTGCTATAATAGAGATAAATGTGAAACAATTAAAAATTTATATCTAAAACAAGAGACTGGACTGCATGCTATAATGTGCTAATTAAAATATTCCATTAAAATATTTTTCTTGATTACTGAGCTTTTTGGCTCCCCTTAAAATATTGTGTCTAAGACATACACTTCCCTCACTGTAACTTAGTACTGGTCCTAATGAATGTAACAAGGGCAAAGGTTAATTTTTATAGGAGGATTGATGAGTATTTCATAGAAGAGCTGGATCTTAAAAGATGGAGAGAATTGGGGCAGCTTCTAAAGAGAAAATTAAGGGGCGCCTGGGTGGCTTAGTCGGTTAAGCGTCCGACTTTCGCTTAGGTCATGATCTCGCGGTTCGTGGGTTCGAGCCCCGCATCGGGCTCTGTGCTGACTGCCAGCTCAGAGCCTGGAGCCTGTTTCAGAGTCTGTGTCTCCCTCTCTCTCTGACCCTCCCCTGCTCACGCTGTCTCTCTCTCTCCTAGAAATAAATACAAAATATTAAAAAAAAAAAGAGAAAATTAATACTTACTACTCCATCAGACTGCTCTATAGATGTTTCCTTCCTGTCTTGCTATAAATATTATACTTACCTTAGCTAAATCTGTGAAAAAAAACTGTTAACATTCTATTGCTACATTCTATTTCTATATTTTCCTTCCTTCCACTGCTTTATCAGCACAGAGCCCACAAACCGTTAAGATCATGACCTGAGTTAAGTCAGACACTTAACCAACTGAGCCACCCAGGTGCCCCCCACTGCTTTTTTTTTTTAAGTTTATGTATACATGCTGAGAAATTCTTTAGTAATGCTTTAGTTTTTACTTCTCACAATTCCCACTGCAAATGCTATCATTTATAATTGCACAAAATGTATTACTGGTACAACTTCATATAACTAATTGCTTAGTTTTCTTTCTTACAAATTGGAGTGTGTGGAGGGGTGGGGATTGAAAGAAGCAATTATACATATCTGGAAATTTAACCCTAAAATTCCAAAATATTTTCAACCAATACTTTAATGTCATATAGAAATTGTGTTCACCTGCTAGTAACAGAACTAGAAATAATTATGTCTTAAAATAAAAGTTTCTACTTTATTAAGTTAAAACAGTAAAAAGTCGGCACCCTGGAGCAGGTATAGTCATCATGGGCTCAAGTTTCTTCTAATTCATTCACCAACCTAGTGTGTGGCTTCTATTCTTAAAATCGCCCTATGTCCCAAGATAGCTACTGGAGATCTAGGCACCTGTCCTCGGTAGAAGCCAGAAGCAGTCCAGAAAAGAGGGATCCTATCCAGAATCTCAAACAACATTCCCATTTGTAGGTCAAAACGTAGTAATATGAGACACTCAGCTATAGGGGAGGCTGGCAAATAGTTTCTCATTTTGGCTCACTGCCAAGTTCTGCTACCAAAGAAGAGAATGCAGTGGCAACTTGGATAAGATCATCCTTTTAATTTGTCTTTAAGCACTCAAGGCAAAGACCAACAATATGAAGTCAACCAGAGAATACAGTATGATTTTTAAGTCAATTTACTTGGCTTTATAAAATTAAATGGCTGGATTTGGAGCCACTAATTTTCCAAACTTTAAAGAATTGAAATTCAAAAAGGAATTTATGACTTTAGAAAATACTGTGGGTTATATGGAGACCCATATATAGCTCCCTTATTCATCATGGAAGTTCATTCTATGATAAAAAAGTGGATGTCAGTTATTGTCATTAGAAAAAGTATAGGGAAAAAAGTATAGATTTATTCTGACAATGAACTACTTACTATTTCGTTTCCCTCTCTCTCCTCCGTCACTCCCTCCTTCTATTGCTTTGCTTAATTTAGAAGTCTAATTTTTCACATTTAGCATTCTAAAAATACATCCTAAGGAAAAGTCTCTACCCACCAAATGAATCTTAGAGTTAAGGCAATTATGTGAATAATCCAGGCAGAAATCCCACTTTCACCTCAATTATTCAAATAACTCAGATAATACAAAGAGTTTTGCTTGAATTCCTTAGATAACGGTTTCATTTTTCAACTTTACAAAGCCAGGGTCATCACCCAATAACAGATTTAATTTTTATGAACAATATTTGGAGATTTTTTTTTTCTTTGAAGACTAAAGACTCCTGTAATTCCTAGACATTTACTTGTCTCAATTTTTATTCACCAATTTCTTAACTTCTATCACCCTGCCTTTTCCTCAATCTCACCCCGGTAACTCCATTAAAAGGTGGATCCAAAGAGCCAATGTCTAAGGTCTCTGCCCTTCTTCCCTTCCTATAGGCATAGTTGCTCCCTCCTCTTAAATAATTCCATGAGCTGAGTTTCCTCTGTCCAAAGCAATGGGTATTGTTTGGCAATATTTTTAATCTAGTTCTAGACTGAGTTCTAATCTAAAGATTATTAATGAAAATGATTATTTTAGAGCATGTATTGTTTTTCATTTAAATAATTACCTTTTGTAGGACTGTTATTCTCAATTTTCAGTTACAATGTTTAGGAGAGAAAATAGATTTCTTAGAGTGATGAATAATAAAATTCAATCCACGTGCTGTCTTGCATATTTGAAGATAATCCTATAAATGAGATAATAACTAACACAATCCATATTCCTCTTTTGTTTGATAATAGAAATCTATTTAAGGTGACAATGAAAATTGCTAAAAGTTGCTATTCCCTAGCCTCATTTGCAACTCTGCCTGGCCAGGTGACTGTGTTCTGGCCAGGAAAATAAAAGCAGAAATGTGAGGACCAAGTGGGAGTTTCCTTAGAAAGAACTGACTTGACTGGAAGAATGACCCTTCTGCCCTCGCATTCTTTTTCTGCTGGCTTGAAATGAAGAAATGACGTCTGTAGCAACACCAACCATGTTTGACCATGAAGTGACCTTGTGATTGGAAACTAAGTGCTGAGGATGCTAGAATAGGAAAATAGACTAATAGACTAATCAGCTCATTATTAGAAAACCACAGTGACAACTCTCACATTCCTACTGCAAGATTTTTTTCCAAAGGAGGAAATAAATTTCTATCCTGATTAAATTGCTGCCAGTCGGTCTTTCTATGATATACAGCCTAATGTAATCCTGATGATCATTGTTCCCACTGAAATGATTGAGTTGCATTAATAGTTTCTTCCATACTGTGGTAACACAACACTACTTTTATAAAGTATTGTTTTTTTTTCCTGAAGACATCATTTACGTTGGCTTTTGTTTGCTCCTTTGCCTTATGGTTTAGAACACTGCAAGTTTCCTCCCTGATACTCATTCTCCCTTTTTCTCCTTACTGAGAGAACCACAATGTTGTGTAGAGTAGCAATGTGTCCAGCTAAAATATTGGGAGTGGCCATAGGACATAACTCTATCTATGAAGTTATAAAGAGAAATATGCTAGGGATTCTAGAGGGTCTTTCCTAATAAGGTCTTTGCCTTCTTTCTTTCCTGCGAAGGTAGAGGTTGGAGTATCCCTTTGGAAATCACGATTGGACAGGAATAAGGACAAAATCCACAGCTAAGGATGTCAGATCAGAAAACTAGGAACTGAACACTGATGACCTTACTGAGCCATTGTGAAACCCCCAGGCTGCCTACACCCAGATTTTTTATTTGGGGAGAAAAATAACTACCTTTGACTTAGCCGATGCCATTGGATTTCTGTTACCTCAGTTTCATGACACCAAACAGAATCCACAAATCCTACCCTTTTGCAAACTTTTTTTTTTTTAACAAAGGACACATCCTTCCTGATGGCTGCTTATTGAGTCTAGTTCATTGGAAACAATGGTTTTACAGTAGTGTACAAATGTGGTACCTTTTTTTCATGGTGTATTGCAGAATGGTGGGCTAGAGTGATTTCATGTCATTGTATTTCCACCCACAAACTGTTTAAACATGCTAAAAACATTAACCAATACCCAGCCAAGCACTGTAGATATTTCACGAAGGATTTAATGCACGAAGACTTAGAGGTTTACACAATAATGAGGGCTGGGGGAACTTGGAGCTATTGTTAGGGCTTGAAAAAAATCCTCTTAAATTTTATACCAGTGCCTCTCATTAGTAGAATTTGGTTAGAATACTGCTGGCAACAGATTCTGAGAAATATCTCATACAGGAGGAATATAGAAGTGTGAGGATGGTGCTGAGTATCAATAAATAATATTTGGCATAATGTCTAAGCCATTTGGCAAATAGAATGACTATATTCATTTGCTCATTCATCCATTCACTCACTGTATCTGTTACATTTAGGAATGTCTCTAACTCTAAATAAGGTTAAATATGTAAAAATACTTATATCAATGTTATCCTTTTGACTTCCTCAACAAAGCTCAATTGTGAGTTCTTTGAATTATCCTTCAGATTATTAAGGAAACTGCAATATATTATAACTGTCAAGATAAATGTTCTGATGGTCCAAGTCATTGAGGAAATATAGGCTTATATAGGTGTCCATTTACTTTCAACCTCGATTTCTACATTTAGGCTCCTAATATTTCTGGAAACTAATGTCAAAAATGTATCTGAAAAATCAGACCTTATTATTCCCAACTGTTTATTGCTTTAAAATTCATCTAAGAGCAGGGGTGCCTGGATGGCTCAGTTGGTTAAGCATCCAACTTTGATTCAGGTCATGGATCTTGCGGTCTGTGAGTTTGAGCCCCATGTCAGACACTGCTTTCAGCTCAGAGCCTGGAGCTTCCTTCAGATTCTGTGTCTCCCCCTCTCTCTGCCCTTCCCATGCTATGCTCTGTCTCTCTCTGTCACTCAAAAATGAATAAAAATGTTTAAAAATTTAAAAAATAATAATAAAATGAGATTCATCTAAGAGCAGTAAAATAAGAACTAGTATGTATAGAGAGGTTTTATGTAAAAAGTTACTAAATTAATCAGTCCTCAAAACATCAGGTTTATACTTTTTCCCTTAAAACCTTCCTACTTTAAAGTATTATTTTATGCAATAGTCACTAACTTCAATTTTACTGACTTTTAGGTAGTATTGAATAGAAAGCTCCTATGTGAACCTTTCTAATTATCTTCTGTAGTTGCCTAAAGTGACTTTGTATCTTACCAAACATTCTTTCAGATTAGTTTTGCTTAGAATATGAGCAGTGTGAGTTTTATTTGGCTAGCTTAGTTTTAGAAATCTGATATCAAGTGTTCAAGTGTTACTTCTCCAACAATGCACACATTTCTAGGGAAAAATAAAACAAAACAAAATAACTTTTGCTCTACAAAATTATCCCCTGAAAATAACTGGTCACTTTAAAAAGTGAAAAGACAGAGAGGCTCCTGGGTGGCTCAGTCGTTAAGTTTCCAGTGTCAGCTCAGGTCATGATCTCACAGTTTGTGAGCTCGAGCCCATGTCAGGCTCTGTGCTGACAGCTCAGAGCCTGGAGCCTGCTTTGGTATCTGTGTCTCCCTCTCTCTTTTTGCCCCTCCATCATTTGCACTCTGTTTCTCTCTCTCTCAAAAATAAATAAACATTTTAAAAAAGTGAAAAGACAGACTGGGACAAAATCTATGCAAAACCTACATCTGATAAAGGACATATGTCCAAAATATACAAAAGTCAATGATAAGAAAACAAACCACCCAAATGAAAAGCTAATAAAGTTCTGAACAGACACCTCACCAAAGAAGATATAAGATGGAAAATAAGCATATGATGTTCAGTATCTTATATCATTAGAGAATTGAAATTAAAACTTTGAGATACCATAACATAGCTATTAAAATGGCTAAAATCCAAGCCATTGGCAAATTCCAAATGTTGATGAAGAGCATGAAGCAACAAGAACTGTCATTCTCTGCTGGTGGGAAGGTAACGTGGTATACTCACTTTGAAGGACAATAAGAAAGCTAAACATAATCTTACCATTCAACCCAGCAATAGCACTCTTAGTTACATACGAAAATAATTTGAAAATTTATGTTCGTACAAAAGCTGGCACATGAGCATTTATAGCATTTTTATTCATAATTTTCAAAAGTTAGAAGAAACCAAGGTGTTCCTCAATAAGTTAATGGCTAGGGGCACCTGGGAGGCTCAGTCAGTTAAGCATCCGACTTCATCTCAGGTCATAATCTCATCATCCGTGAGTTCCAGCCACATGTTAGGCTCTGTTCTGACCGCTCAGAACCTGGAGCCTACTTCAGAACCTGTCTCCCACTCTCCCTCACTCACATACTGCCTCTTTCTGTCTCAAAAATAAATAAATATTTTAAAAAAGTGAATGGCTAAACTTTGGTATATCTATGCAGTGGAATGTCATTAAGCAATAAAAAGAAATGAACTATCAAGCCATGATAAGTCATATTGCTAAGGGCAAAAAGCTAGTCTGAAAAAGAAACAGAGTGTGTATGACTCCATATATACAATTCTGGAAAAGACAAAACTAAAGAAAAGTAAAAAGATCAATGGTTTCCAAGGGTAAATGATGCAGGGGAATAAGTAAGTATGGCACCAGATATTTAGAGAAGTAAAACTATTCTGTTATAATACCACGATGATGAGTATGTGACATTAAGCATTTGTCAAAGCCCACAGAACTGTTGAACAACACAAAGATGAACTCTAATGTAAACTATGAATTTTAGTTAATAATAATGTATCAATTACAATTACAATTACGATTACAATTACGATTACAAATACAGGAGCGCCTGGGTGGCTCAGTTGATTGATTAAGTGTCTGACTTTGGCTCAGGTCATGATCTCCTGGTTTGTGAGTTTGAGCCCCACATCAGGCTCTGTGGGGGAAGCTCAGAGCCTGGAGCCTGTTTCAAGTTCTGTGTCTCCTCTCTTTCTGCTCTGCCCCTGCTCACTCTCTCTCTCTCATAAGTAAATAAACATTTAAAAAAATTACAACTACTATCAACAATTACAATTGTTCACCAATTGTAACAAATGCATCACACTAATGCAATGTGTTAATAATAGATAAAACTATGGGGAAAGGGGGAAGGAGGTATATGGTATCTTTCTGTACTTTCTGGTCAATTTTTCTGTAATCCTAAAACTGCTCTAAAAAAACGCCCACTCAATTAAAAAGGTTAATGATAATATTCAGGAGAAAAAATCATGCAGGGTTGGGGGAGACTGGGAAACAACGTAAATCCCATGTAACTTCACAACCAGAGCACCACAAAAACACTTACAATGAAAATACTAGCACAGTTAACAATACAAGTTAAAAATGTACAATGTATACAGGCTTACCTCAAGAAGCCAGAAAAGTCTCTAATATACAACCTAACCTTATATCTAAAGTGGTTAGAAAAGAAACAGCAAATAAAGCCTAAAGCCAGCAGAAGAAGAGAAATAATAAAGATTAGAGCAGAAATAAACAATACAGAAACAAAAAAACAGTAGAACAGACCAATGAAACTAAGAGCTAGTTCTTTGAACGAATTAATAAAAATGATGAACTGGGGTGCCTGGTTGGCTTACTCAGTTAAGTATCCACTTCTGCTCAGGTTATGATCTCACAGTTCTTGGCTCAAGTCCTGCATTTGACTCTGTGCTGACAGCTTGGAGCCTGCTTCATAGCCTGTGTCTTCCTCTCTCTCTCTCTGCCCCTGCCCCACTCTGCCTTTCTCTCTCTCTCTCTCTCTCTCTCTCACACAGAAAAAAATAAATAAACAAACATAAAAATAATAAAAAAATAAAAATGATAACCCTGTAGCCATACTTATCAAAAAGAAAAGAAAAAATACCCAAACAAATAAAATCGCAATTGAAAGAGGAGAAATCACAACCAACACCACAGAAATACAAATAATTATAAGAGAATATTATGAAAAGTTATATGTCAGCAAACTGGGCAATCTGAAAGAAATTGACAAATTTCTAGAAACATATAAATACATACAAAACTAAAACAGGAAGAAATAGAAAATTTGAACAGACCCATAACCAGCAAAAAAAAAAAAAAAAAAAAAATTGAATCAGTAATCAAAAACTTCCCAACAAACAAAAGTCCAGGGCCAGATGGCTTCCCAGGGGAATTCTACCAGAAAATTAAAGAAAAGTTAATACTTATTCTTCTCAAACTGTTCCAAAAAACAAAAATGGAAGAAAAACTTCCAAACTTCAATGAGGCCAGCATAACCTTGGTTCTAAAACCAGAAAAGGACCTCACTAAAAAGGACAATTACAGATCAGTCTCCCTGATGAACATGGATACAAAAATTCTCTAAAAGATACTCACAAATTGAATCCAACAGTGTATTCAAAGAAGTATTCACCACAATCAAGTGGGATTTATTCCTGGGCTGCAGAGGTGGTTCAATATTTGCAAATCAATCAACATTAATTAATTAATCAATATACAACATTAATAAAAGAAAGGATAAGAACCATATAATCCTCTTAGTAGATGCAGAAAAAGTATTTGGCAAAATATGGCATCCATTCTTGATAAAAACCTTCAACCAAGTAGGGATAGATGGAACATACCTCAACATCCTAAAGGCCACATACAAAAGACCCACAGCTAATATCATCCTCAATGGAGAGAAACTTAGACCTTTTCCTCTATAGTCAAGAACAAGACAATGATGTCTACTCTTATCAATACTATTTAACAGAGTACAGGAAGTCAGCCTCAGCTATCAAACAAAAAGAAATAAAAAGCATCCAAATTGGTGGGAAGAAGTCAAACTTTCACCATTTGCAGATGACATGATACTCTATGTAGAAAGCCCAAAAGACTCCACCAAAAAATTGCCAGACCTAACCATGAATTAGGCAAAGAAGTAATCATGAATTTAGCAATGTAACAGTATATAAAGTCAATGTACAGAAATCCTGTTGCATTTCTATACACCAATAATGAAGAGGCAGATAAAGAAATGAAGGAATCTATACCATTTACAATTGCATCAAAAAAAAAAAAAAACATAAGATAACTAGGAATAAACCTAACCAAAGGGGTAAAATGTCTGCACTCTGAAAACTATAGAACACTTATAAAAGAAATTGAAGAGAACACAAAGAAATGGAAAAAACATTCCATACTCATGGACTGGAAGAACAAACATTGTTAAAATGTCTATTCTGCCCAAAGCAATCTACACATTCAATGCAATCCCTGTCAAAAAACCATGAGCATTTTTCACAGAGCTACAACAAATAATCCTAAAATTTGTATGGAACCATAAAAGACCCCACATAGCCAAAGCAATCCTGAAAAAGAAAAGCAAAGCTGAAGGCATCATGATTCCAGACTTCAAGCTGTATTACAAAGCTGTTGTCATCAAGACAGTACGGTACTTGCACAAAAACAGACACAAAGGTCAATGGAACCAAATAGAAAACCCAGAAATGGACCCACAACTATATGGTCAATTAATCTTCAACTAAGCAGGAAAGAAAAGCCAATGGAAAAAAGATAGTCTCTTCAACAAATGGTATAGAAAAGTATAAGGAAAGGTTGAATTATGAAAACAGGGACAAATGCACAAATATCAGGAAGAACTGTTAGTATGCATTTTCAAGACAGAGCATGTGGCTAAACTGAGCCAAGAGGAAGCAGGCGTGAATCGGCGTGTGGGAGGAACTGCTTTCCTCCATAGTTTACTGCATTCAGCTATGTTAGTGTGGACTTTGAGTTAAACTGCTTTCACTTGGTAGTGAAAAGGAAAACTGTGTAGAAACTGATTGATTTCCACATTCTATTGACACACTTATTTGTCAATTATGTATTAATTGGTTCATATTAGAGAAACATCAACTGCAGCAAAATGAACTGCTTTTGTTTCTTTGTTTCCTTAACCCAATAAAATAACTTAAACCAATTAAATATATTATACCATGGTTATGGCTCCCATATTCGTGCAGATTGTGCCCAAGGTATCCTACTATACTCATTAGCTTCAAGAGTAAATATA
Source organism: Crocuta crocuta (assembly GCF_008692635.1). NCBI lineage: Eukaryota > Metazoa > Chordata > Mammalia > Carnivora > Hyaenidae > Crocuta > Crocuta crocuta. Next base: position 6,078,409 of record NW_027530019.1, on the reverse strand, counting down.
GTAGAGGGCTTAAAGGACACTTGAAATGAAACAATTTAAGGCTTATGGGCAGTAAATTAAAGCCATTTAAATGAAACTTCATTTAAATAGATCACGCTGAACTAAAACATTTAGTGCATTTTTTTCTTTGCAGAAAAATTTACCATCAAAACATAACATCTCATTTTCAATGGTACTCATCAAACAGAGCAACATTAGATCATTATCACACTGAAGTGTCATCATGCTCAATTCATTTATGAGTCCACTCACTTTAGATAATTTCTTCACTGTTGACAAAAATCCCATAGTCATTTTCTAATCAAATCTAATCGTCCTATTACTGTACTGTCTAATCCTATTTCAGTGTATTCAGTATTGGTATTCTCCAGATATCAGATGGTAAAATGACCTAGAGGAAGAGCTCCAAGAAAAGAAAATAGAAAGCTAGCGACACCTGGGTGGCTCACTTGGTTAAGCGTCCGACTTCGGCTCGGGTCATGATCTCCCGGTTTGTAGGTTCGAACCTGGCATCGGGTTCTGTGCAGGCAGCTCAGAGCCTGGAGCCTGTTTCAGATTCTTTGTCTCCCTCTCTCTCTGCCCCACCACCACTCATGCTCTGTCTCTCTCTGTTTCAAAAATAAACAAAAACTATAAAAATTAAAAAAAAAGAAAACTAATAGAGTGGTTAAAAAAAACACAGCACTGTAAACCAGTCAATACTTAGTACAAAACTGAGAACAAGACGATGGACCATTCGTTTATAGCTGAAAATTTTAAATTGTTCCTTGGATTATGTGGGACTAATAAAAATGGACTAATAAAAAAGGGCCTGTGAATGCTCTGGGTTATGAGCAGAATTATCTGCGTATATGTATTTTAAGTAGAAGGCATATATTTCTTATTGTAATCTCAATCAATCTTAACCCTCCAAAAAAATTAAAACTACTCATACAGAAAAAAAGCGTGGGTAGCTTAAAAAATAACACTCAGGATAGGTAGGAATGTATTTCTTTTTTTAATGCTTTATTTCTGAGAGAGAGAGAGAGAGCGTGAGTAGGGGAGGGTCAGAGAGAGAGGGAGACACAGAATCTGAAGCAATCTCCAGGCTCTGAGCTGTCAGTACAGACCCCGATACAAGGCTGGAACTCACAGAGCACAAGATCATGACCTGAGACGAAGTCGGATGCTTAACCAACTGAGCCACCCAGGCATCCAGGTAGGAATGTATTTCTTAAAGAAAAACAGGTGACTTTTTGATATAGCAAATTATCTAAAGCATCTAAAGCAAAATAGGATTTGGGTTAAAATTTTAATATCTATAACAAAAATAATTTATATTTGTCTTTAATACATTTTTTAGAGTTCTGCATTCGAAAGTTGTAGTGTCCAATATTAGAATAAGTAACAATACTTTGAATAAAAAGACCCAGCTACATTAAGACAGTTTAGCTTAGAAAGAAAAATCAAACATCAGCCAGGTAAGACAGCTTTCCAAGAAAAGCTGAAGGTGACATGTTGGCCTAATAAATTCAAGAGATGATCCAACCATAGAAAGCCTGAGCACAAGAAGACAACTAGAGCCAGGGTGGAAATAATCCATAGTAAGAATAATTTTGCTCTGAAAAGAATCCTGAGCTGGCTTATTAGAAGAAATTCTTGCTTTTAGCTCCTTTGTGACATGACACCCTCATTGTAAAGTATATTCATTAGAATGGGGCTGTCATGTTCTGTAAATTTCTATAGTTCTATAATGTTTTCAAACAAGTTAGATAATCAACACATCTGCTCTCTGACATAAAAAAAAAAAGTCCTAGTCATATAAAGGACACTATGTATGATATAGAAGAAGAAACAGAAACAAAGTATTTCAGAACAAAGCTGATCTGTAGTTATATAAATTAAAATTTTCTTCTGCTAGCTTAACCTTTAGTACTGAGTCATAAAAAATTATATTTTATCTTCATAGCTAACTACATGATTGTTGTTTCTATAGTTTAGTATCTTATTAAAAACAAATTTAGGGGCACCTGGGTGGCTCAGGTGGTTAAGTCTCCAACTTTGGCTCAGATAATGATCTCATGGTTTGTGAGTTCAAGACTTGGGCTCTATGCTAACAGCTCAGAGTCTGGAGCCTGTTTCCTCCCTCCCCCCTTGCAGCCCCTCCCCCACTCGCACTTTGTCTCTCTCTCAAAAATAAACATTAAAAAAGTATTTTAAAAAACAACAAATTTATAGAATAACCATATATCCCTAAACGGTAACTCAGTCGTTTCTCGGCCTTTTGGCTAAGATCAAGTGTCTAAAAGGTACTCAATATTTGGGGCCAAAACATAGAAAAATAANCCCACAAACCACGAGATCATGACCTAAGCGAAAGTCGGACGCTCAACCGACTAAGCCACCCAGGCGCCCCTACTTATTTTTTTTAATGTTTTATTTATTTTTGAGATAGAGACAGCGTGAGCAGGGGAGGGTCAGAGAGAGAGGGAAACACGGAATCTGAAACAGGCTCCAGGCTCTGAGCTATTCGTCAGCACAGAGCCCGACGCGAGGCTCGAACCCACGAACCGTGAGATCATGACCTAAGCTGAAGTCGGAGGCTTAACCGACTGAGCCACCCAGGCGCCCTATTTACTTATTTTTAATTTCTTTACTTCATGTCTGATTTTGTGAAGACATTTATATGTGGACACACATTACAACAGGAAATTAAAAGAAAATAACATACCAATACCTGAGAAAAGAAAATTGCAGTAGTCAAGACAGTAGAGAAAGAACACAAATATAAAGGCCTTAACATTTTACAGGTACCAATTTTTAGTTGTTTATTTGACTTTGACATCCCTTGTGACTAAAGAAAAGGTAAATGGGATCACTTACATGATATACAATCTGTATAAGAGGATAATATACTACTTATCTTGGGATGGTTTAAGTGAAGAGGAAAAGTATGAGAGTTCAGTTCGTGAGATTGGCATTAAAAGAAATGTTCTTAGAGAGAACCTATATAAGGAATAACAAGCGATGTGTTGGCAAGTCCAAGGCTTTATTAGCAACCCTATAGTACACAGAGAACAGAGCATATAAACTGAAGACTGTTTTATACAGAATATTTGCATGTAAGCTGAAAGTGTAGTGTCAAAGCATAGTAAATGCAATTCTGCTTGGGGAAGGTCTAAACAATGCCACCCACATATTTACCTTTCTAATAATTCAGATTGCTTTGAAAATAAATCATAGACTATCCAGAAGCATGGATTAACCATGTGCTCTTTAGAAAAGAATTCATGTGTTTCATATCTTTCAATAATTTTTTAAAATAAAAATTGAGCAGCAGGCAAATGCTGCAAGGACCCAAAATGCAGATGTTCTGGGCTTTATCTCTTTTGCTATTCTTTATCATTTCCTTGGCAATGGAGAATAAAATATATATTATTAATCTCTGTGCTTCTATAAAACTTGATGAAACTTGCCATGTTGTTTTGCAATGTATCTCATCAAGCTCAGAGACCAAAGACCATCTGTCTTTGTATCTCAGCATCTTGCAAAGAAAGTAGAACATAATAGATATTTAATTCATTATGCTTTTCCTGAATGAGCCACTTTGCAGAGTTTCCAGAACATCACCACCATTCATATAGCTTGAAAAAGCTCAAGATCATGCAGTAATACACACCAAGAAACCTAATATATAGTCAAAACTTTCCTTTGGCATCAATTCAAAGGCATTAACCATCCAGAGGCATCTTCAAAATCTAGGTATATATGTGTCATGTCATGACACCACAGATCAGTATTTACTCAAATGATCTATGAGACAATGGCCCTATTCCACTGTTGTAACTGGGTAAGAATTAGGTATATAACATTCACATTGGTAAAATCAGTATCATGAGCATAAAATCATGACAACAGATCCTTGAACTGAGGCCCAAAGAAGCAGTAAAAACATCTTTCCATGAGCTTGGATTAGGTAATTGCAGGTTATACTGTAAATATATAGAGTGAAGTAAACATGGTATGTGTCCAGATAATGTCAAAATCAAGATCAAGTGATTAAATTTATAAACAGTTTGTATTATAGTTGTTAATATTGTGTAAACAAAATGTTAACTTCTGAACTTATGTGAATAGAATATTCTTACAGCAGTCTAGAAACATACATAGAACAACAGATGGAAGAAAACAACCTCCTTTCCCATACTCTATGAGTGACTGCATTACCAGAATACAGTATTTCTAGAACCTTGCTACTTGAAGTGTGGTTCCTGAACTAGCAACATCTGGCATCACCTGGGATATTGTTAGAAATGCAAAATCTGAGACCCAAACTCACACTTACTGAATGAAAACCTGCATTTTAGCAAGATCCTGAGATGATTCATATGCATATTAAATTTCAAGATGCCCTGTTCTGGCATAGTACCAAAATAAAATGTGGCCCTCAGCAAGCTCTTAAAAAAAGTCAGTAAAACCATGGTTAGGAATATGTCACTGGAAGAACTTTTTCCACTCTCCTTATTAGTGGGCAGTTAGTTCACCCATATTGTAGGGTGTTTAATGATTTTAAATAAAAAAGAATAAAATTTTTTGAGTATGGTCTTATGTGAACTTCAAGTTATACATTGCCCATTTTTTATGAGACCATGAAATTTCTTAAATACGTAAATATTCTGAATGACCATTACATTGTCTTCACTTTATTATTGAATTCTAACACACCTTTACATGATGTGTTTTCAGTATTTTTTACATGACAATGACCCAATTCTGCACTTACATTTCCCCCCATGGCTGACAATTTAATAATTTACAAGGTCAATAATTAAGTTTTCAGAGAATCTACAAGTGTTTGCAAATTGAAGGTTCTGGACATAGTATCCAAACATGAATAGAATTAGAGCCTTATAACTGAGTTGGACAATACCCCTAAGTAAAGATGAGGGGAAAGGTTTTATTGTTGTTGTTTTTCCTTTGTTAGTCTGGCTTTGCTTTCAATGAGGTTTAGGTTTAGATTCTACGTATTTAACACTGTTTAGGAAACGTGCCTTGCAACTACATATGGGCTTTAATGGAGTATTCTTTCTTGGTGTGAGCATTCCACCTACCTCCTAGGTAGGTCTTACTACGCAATTTTTCAGCACTACGGACAGCGCCTAGACTCCTATCCTAAAATGCGGGGGTGACGCGGCTGGGTTGGTGGGGATCTTGCCGGGAAGGATCCGGTTGGGCTTGCGTAGAAAAGAAAAGGTGGAGAGTAGGAGAAAACAACTCCAAATGACGCATGCAGTCCGCAGTTAAACCAATACACTTTCATTCTCGCCTTCTCTAAACGGATGAGAAGAAAGAAGAATTTAGCGTCTACTCCCTGACTGATACTGCGGTCAACGATCACAACAAAATGCCCGCGGCACAGATGCTGACACAGAAAAGAGGAAAATAGGATTTTAAGGATAAATTAATTAACCCCCCCCACTGCCTTAGGAATTCAAATTGGCGATGAACTACGATTGCTAACCTGCAGTGTGATATGAGTGAAAATGAGCATTTTTTAAAAATTTTTTTAGCAAAACTGAAAATAGAGCCTGTTGCTGCGGTGGCCGATTCCCTTCCCCCTCTCATTTCCCAACTCTTCTCCGTCTCACAAACACACACGGTCAGACGCCTTCACATATACGTGCGCGCGCGCCAATATTTACACCCTGCCACATCGAATACATCAGGTGCATTTTCCTGCAAATACACTCGCGCGCGCACACGTACTTCGCGGGCGCCCACGTCCTCTATCTCTCACCGACAGATAGACATTTACACACGTAGGCCAGGAGAGCGCTAACCACGGTCCTGTGACTCCACGCAGGTTCCCAGGACACGCCTTTTACATTGTTACTGAACCGATCAGCGAACACAGACAAACCTGCCAACACTTAAGTCTACTGGCTGGATTTCATCTCCATGGCAACAAGCATGGAAGGTGAGACATCGCTGCCTGCGAAGTAACTTTCTCCCCCTACCCTCTGCATTAACTGACTGGGTTCCAGTGCGGGTCCTGATGAGAAGAATGTCCTCAATCTCTTGTANTATTTCTGCTTCCTGTCCTGCTGCCAAAAATAAAATAAAATTAAATAAATAAATAAATAAATAAATAAAATGTGTGTGTGCAGTTAGCTTGCTGATGCTATGCTTCTTTAGTTTAATATGTCCAAAGAGAACTGGGGACAAACAAGGTGGAATGATAATGACAGTCTAGGTTTCTCTAGTGAGACATTTTGAAAATTTTCAGACCAGATTTCCAGTGCTTTGAATAGATCGAATGTCAGAGTCCTTGGGGAGCTATGCGAAGATTCTCTTAAGAGGGAAGTTCTCTTAAGGTTGAAATCTGAAAGATTGGGGGGCGGGGTGCAATTCTGGCAGATGCCAAGGTTTTGGATCTCTGGGAAGGCCTGAAATGTTTGCACTTCATCATGATGAAGATATCTGGGTTTGCAATTTAAGGTTTTCCTTTAATTCCAACACATTCTATTCCTAAGCTCTGTGCAGTAGACTGAACCAACGCTTCTTTTCCCTGTTTACTTTGAATGGGATTTAATAATCTTAATGTAGGGTGGGGGATGTGTCTATGTGTATATGGGAGGATTCATTATTTTTTAAGGCTGATATTTCTTATAGTTCTCATTTCATGAATTCATGAATATCCATATTATGAGCATTAAGGTTACTATATCTGATAACCAGTATCAAAATACTTTTTTACCAAGAACACCGTATTCCACTATAATAGTTGTTATTTCAGATATACTATTGGACTGTCATTAATAGATAAATAAACCAAAGGAAAAAACCTGTTGATTAAAATAAAATACTGGAGGTTCTTTTTATAATGGGCATTTACTTTTCAATATTGGTTTCTGTAGTTGCACATTGTTGCATGCAAACTACATGTTTCTATAAAATGAAATTTTATCTTTTAATCAGTTAACTTATTCATAGAAGAAAACAGCCACACAGCATTCACATGTATGAAAGGCTATATATATATATATATACACATATGTATATATATATATACTTTAGGTAGAAAAATGCTGTTTGCTTGACTACTCACAATGGTATGATTTGTATGGCTGACAAAGAAAGACGTTGTTTATTGGTTACTAACTACAAAGCCATTGAATGAGATTTTGGCCTTTTGGTTTACCAGTATACTGTTGGCCTGTTCTTATGACTCATCAGGACTTAGAAATCCCAGTTCCTGACAACTGCCATGAAGGAAATGATGCACTTTCAGCTAAATTGCTCATTTCTAAGGTACCTAAGTATTGATATTTTTACCCATATTTTATGGTGTAGGCTATTTAAAATGACTCTTACCACATGATTTTACATCTACCCTTTTTTTGAAAATTTATCTCTTTTTTCTCAACAGGGTTTATTTATCATGGTTTTGTAACCTCATGGTCTAAATGTCTCTCATTTTTCTATTTCCCAGTAAACAAGATATTAAGATGATGTTTTCCCTCTGAGGTAGGCATTGAAATGTCTGTTTTACAGAACATACTGATTTGTTTTGCTTTTCCATCTCTTCCATTGGCTAGAGAAAGTCAAAATGTATTTTTTATTCACATTTGTTGAGTTATTTTGGGTAGCTTATTAATTATGAAGAAATCAGTGTTGTAACTGGAGACTTCTATGTATTTTAACAATATTTTGTTACTAACAATACTTTTTAATCTAATTATGCTCCATATCAATAGAAAGGTGCAAAACTCATTGCACTTAGCAGTATATTCTCAAAAAATGTATGCTTGCTGTTGAAAGTGTACGTTATTCATTTCACAGAGCAAGTAAAATGGAAAGTTTGGGCAAATGTTTGAAAATTTTAGGCCTGAAAATACTGGTATATCAGTTGCTGCACATATGGCTTAAATTACCAAGAGCATCTATTTGCTGAACATATTGTTAGACAATTGTTTACGTTTTTACTAATTTGCTTGTCTGAACACAGCCTACAGCAACGGTCAGGTTTTCTTTTCAAGCTTAAAATATTATCCTTTTAGTTGTTTTTCTTGACTTGTATTTGTTTTTCATCTTTAGCATAAGGCAGAATTTTCAAATGAATATAAAAGTCCAAGTTCTTCTTTTTAAGATATTAATAAAACCTCTGTTCTTTATTACCCAATTTTGGGTTAAAAAATGGAAATTTCCTAGTCCTTTGAACCCTAAATATATTTACTTGGCTCTACTTTTAAAAGCTGAAGATACAATTATGTCCTTATTATTGGAAATAAGTAGTCTAATGATCTAATCTTCTGCACTTAAATATTTGTGCAAGTAAAACTTCCTTTTTGTCAAGTGTCTTTTACCATTGGATTTCATTTATTCATTTCCCATCACTCCAAAACCCTCTTCAATTATTGTCCCTCCTGGACATTCAACTGAAGCTTTAAAATTGATGAAAAAATTCTGAATGCCAACCCCAAGGTCCTGCTCTTCAGCACTTGTTTCCATCACCACTGCAGAATTCAACACTCTTTGCTAACACCTTCAGAAACTCTAGTTCCTTTGTTCCAAGTGACCTTCCTACTGCAGATTCACTTAGGACTCGTTCCTTATACAACTTCTACTGTGTACATATAAGGATGTATAAGTTATATATCCTCATACATTCCTTATACAACTCTGCTAGCAGATCCTTATTTCTTCTTGTAAGAGAGAGATTCTTTGAGGCTCATTGTTAGGCTTCTTTCATTTTCAATCCTTTTTTGTAACTGCAAAGAGAACCTTAATGGGATGACATCAAAATTGCTTTCTGGATTAATCCAGAACAAGTGATTCTGGCTTCCTACAGGATAACACTTCAAATATTAGAATGCACCTGTCATCTTCCTTGGTCTCCCCTTTCCTGCAAAATTCAGCAATTCTTTGCTTAAGTTTTGATCTGTAAATGCTTCTATGTATTAAACTCTCTGTGTCCTGGAGACATTCTTCCACACAGACTTTATTCGACAGTAATATCCTTAAGATATTTTCCCCACCAGGGTCATGCTGGTCAACATGAGCTGGACTAATTTATTTAAAACTGTTTATTGAGGGGCACCTGGGCAGCTCAGTCAGTTAAGAGTCAGACTCTTGATTTGGGCTCAGGTAATGATCTCATGGATTCTTGAGATAGAGCCCTTGTGTGAATCTGCGCTGACATGCAGAGCCTGCTTGGGATTCTCTCTGTCCACCTCTCTTTGCCCCTCCCCCATGAGTGTGCACATTTTCTCTCTCTCTCTCTCTCTCTCTCTCTCTGTGTCTCAAAATAAATAAAGTTAGAAAGAAACTGTCTATTGATGGATGTCTACTATGTGCCAGGTATAACCACCACAAATTCACTAAGACCAGAACTAAATCCTTTGTTTACTAAATTTACACTTTGCTTGCATTTTCTTTATTTTGGTTAATGAAAACATTACCTTTACACTTGTCCAGGCTTAAGAGAATGAAGTCATCTTTGATACCTCTCTCCATGGCCCACTACCTTCCATTATTTGCCAAAACTATCCCTGATATCTTTATAAACATCTTTCAAACCCATTTCCTCTCCCACACATCTACTTCGTAGTCCAAGCCCTCATTACTTCTCACCTGGAACATTTCTCTCCCACGATTCCCTCCCCCCCTGAAATCTATGTCTATTTTGTCTCATCATCAAGGCAGTCAGCCTTTAGGCAAATATATTGCAAACTCTTAGCCTGATAGTCAAGAGATTTCACATTCTGGCTCAACCTACGTTTCCAATGTTTTGTTTCCCATACTCCTCTCTGCTTGTGTCAAATTGCTCTGAACAAAATGACCCTCTGGACAAATTCAGCACTTTTCTGCCTTCATATTTATCGTCATGCTGTTTCTTTCCTTACATATCTAAATCTTCGGTCTTTATTCAAGACTCATCTCAAATACAATGTTTTACAAGAAAGCTTTCCTGATCCCTAAATGGGTGAAATTTCTAGTCTCTCTTAATTTGTTGATTTTTGAATCTTTTTTTTCATCAATATATTTAAGATAATACAACTAACCCCGTATGATTATTATGGGATTAAATAGAATAACATATGTAAAGCAGTGTTTGGTATACAGTGTATGTCAAATACAAGCTTGCTCCTCCTTCCCTTTTATGGCCTTTGTAGAAGCCTATACCGTTTTCTTGCTGTTTGTGCATGGATCCTCTCCATTACAGGCTAGAATCACTTTGAGTACAAATTGTGTGAATCTTCCCGGGAATGTTCTTATTAGTCAATCTGATAAAAACAAACAGAAACACCGAACTCTGAATGAGCTGCTGAATTTTGATATTTATCTTTGAGGCCAATTTTTAAAATCAAATACAAGTGTTTTTTTAATTCATTTCATTTTAACTAAATGTTAAATGTGTTTAAAATATGTTTTCTGGATATTTAAAATTAGATTTTTAGAAGCCATAACTTTATTCTTAAAAATTACATTTTTCAATAAATCTTCTTTGATTCAATTAAAAATATTTATTGGACCTACAATATTCTGGGAACCGTAACCAGTACTTGAGAAGTAGAGATTTTTCTTTTAAAAATAAAGTAACTCAATTCACAGATTGTTTAGGACTCTGAACAAAGCATTATCTGGTATGTTAGATGATTGTAATATAAAATACAAAGGATTTTGTATCTCTAACTAGGAAGATACCATGTTTTAATTTAATAATGACAAATGAATTGAGTGCTTTATTGCTACAACTAGTAAATGCCTCTTTTTGTTTGTCTGTTTGTTTGGTCAGTCAATGAGTTTTAATAAGAATAACAGAGTCTAGTGGATTAATCATTAAGAGCCAACTGACTTAACTCTTCTAATGATCAGCTATGATCCTGTGTCTCTTTCTTCATTATGAGTTTTTAAAATATGTAAATAAAGTTAACTAATATCATAATTATACGTAGTTTAGGTTATTTCTACATAATGGCAAAATGAACTCGGCAAAAAAATGTACAGATTATGAAAACTACCCAGATGTTTTAACTTCTGTGCTACCGATTGTTACAAGTTTGATTCCTCAGAAACCATATTCTGAGACAGAATTTAGTGTGGTTGTTTGTTAAGTAGCGCCCTGGGGCTCAACGCCCAAGGAAGAGTGAGAAAGTAGGCAGGAGTGGGCACAAGTTGAGCTGTGATGACCAGTGACAGTCTTGGTTTACTCCATAAACAACTCTAGAGCTAGAGTGATTTTTTTAGAATTCTGCTCCCTGTGTAAAGATGATCAGGCATTTTGCTCTCACATTAATCAGTCATTAAAAATGGTCTGCCTTATCAGTTGGGACTCCTGGGTGGCTTAGTCGGTTACACCTCCAACTTCAGGTCAGGTCATGAACTCCGGGTTCCTGGCACAGAGCCCCACGTTGGGCTCTGTGCTGACAGCTCAGAGCTTGGAGCCTGCTTCAGATTCTGTGCCTCCCTCTCTCTCTCTCTCTCTCTGCCCCTCCCCCACTCATGTTCTCTCTCTCTCTCTCTCTCTCTCTCTCTCTCTTTCTCTGTCTCAAACATAAAATAAAAATATTTTTAAAAAATCTTTAAAAAATGGTCTGCCTTAGGTATTGAAGTGATCTTGGATGAGGCAGCTCAGCTGAAAGGAGCTACAGCAGAAGACTATCTGGTGGCAATACTCCCAGCTTTTGGGCAATAAATCCGTCATTGAAGGGAGCCTGTTGTACACACCACAGTGTCCACCAGTAAACCAAGTTTATTGCTTCCTCTTACACACATGCCCTCTGAAATATTCAAGTGATATAGCCTAGCAAAGTCATGGCTTTAGTGAAGAAAGAATTCAGACTTGTTAATTGGCTGAATCAGTCTGTTACACGACAAATATTTGGTTTAGCATCTCCATATAGAAACATACTGCTTTTCAGTATCTCCACTTATTAAGCAAATGAACCAGAGGATGTATGGATCTCAGGAAAAGACCTTTAACTGACAAAAGCAAGAAAAGTAGAGATTTCATCAGAAAAAAGTTCTAGTTAAGTCCCAGGGTCATTAGATATTCAGTCTGGTCTCATGTCTCCTACAAGATAAAGAGTAGATACAAGAGCTCAATCAGTAAAATCACTCTGAGCCACTTAAGTGATACTAAATTAAAAAAAAAAATAGAGTATAGTCTATACCAATATGTATTAGGGCAGAAAAAATGATTTGATGGAAAGAAGTTTAACAGAGAAGTTGGAAACAATATTTTTCCTTTTATTAAACAAAAAGTCAAATAACAGCATACCCCCAAATATATTAAGTATTCCTGACCCCTAACGTTTGAAGATGAAGATAAAGCTGTTTTGTAATCCAAATCATAATAAAAAGAATATCATTAAATATTAACTGGTTTATTCATTGATGGATAACTTTGAAAGCTACAAGTTTTGTTCTCTTTAATTACTTTTCTTTATTCCTTACCTCCCATCCCTGTTCTGTCTCAGTGGTTTTCTGAAAATTGAATACAAAAAAATCCGAAGAGTCAGTCATTTTAATAAATAAGTCTTAAAAATTATTAGAAAAGCAACAATAAAAATGCAAACACTAATAATCTATTATTCTCAGTTATTGGATTGCAAGCTATTTGATGACAGTCCTCTCAAAAAGGGTGGCTATGGGTTAGTAACCTTTGATCTAAGTAACTCATCTTCATTTTAATTAATTAATTTAATTAACACTAACACATCAAATGGGAAAATCTATTTTGCTTCAATCCAACACATACTTTCTTAAGACTTTTGCTATAGTTTTAAAATCTCAGTAGAGTACGAGCTTAGGAGTAGGATTCTGGTTGGGAAGAGAACTGAGGAGCTCATCGTGAGGCTGAGTGTTTATAGAAAACATGCTGTTTAACTCAGATTTTATGTCCATTTAGGGTGTTCTGAAAGCTAAAGGGGATGGTGGGGCCATGGCTAAGGATAACCACAGCTACTGCTGCCTACTACTTGCAGGATGCTCGGTTGGGTACTGCTCTTACTAAAATAATTTTTAAAACACAATTTATCTCCTTAAGAAATTAGCATCTAGCATATGGAATGGTAGTGGGGAAGAAAACACAAAATCATACATCTAAAAGTGAAGGGAATGAAAAGAGAGAAGACTTTATACCTATTTAAAAGGATCAGAATCTGTATCAGACAAAGTGGCACTGGAGATAGACCTTAGAACCTGGACCTTAGACAGCTTCACCAGCTTACATGCTAGGATTATTTATGGTGTCTACACCTGCAAAAATGAAGTAAAAATTAGATAACAGTTCAGTTCGAAGAATCAGTGACTTAACCATCTCACAATGAATCAAAAGCTTCTAGGGTTAATTATTTGAATATTCACTCTCATATCTGATTTTATATTTAGTGCATGTAGGTACAGTTTCATGTGTCCACAGAGGGAATTCAGTAATTACTACAATAGAAATAGCATCTCCAATGCTAATTTGATCCTGATCCATATCTGATGATGTTTTCATACATCTTTTGTGAGTTAAGTCAAGAGCGTTTGAAAACTGCCAGACTTTATAAAATAATTATCTGCTCAATACCATATATGAGTAACACTAAACTGAGTCCAATTTTGTATCTAGGCCGAGAGGTGACTCCAGCAGGAATTCTGAAGAGCCATAATGATGTGACAGTGAATAATGAGTAGTACCTACTGTGGCAACTCTTCAGCTAAGATGAGTGTCAACGAAGTATCAGCTTTTTCATTGACTCTGGAGCAAAAAACTGGCTTTGCTTTTGTTGGGATTTTGTGCATCTTCTTGGGACTTCTTATTATTAGATGCTTCAAAATCCTTTTAGATCCGTACAGTAGCATGCCTTCCTCTACATGGGAAGATGAAGTTGAAGAATTTGATAAAGGGACCTTCGAATATGCACTCGCGTGAGAGTTCCACCTTTACGGTTTTTAGGGTTATGCCACTGAGACCCATGGAAGATATCATTGTAATCTCCTCAAGCATGCTGGAAGAGGCTCATTTCATTCACTAATTCAATAAACATGTGTGGCTGGCCAAGTCATCTAATCTCTATGGACTTCAGTGAGGAAGTTAACCAGAGGATTTTTAGAGTTCCTTTCAATTCTGGTGCCCTGTGAACTCTGTGAACATATCTGGAAACCCAGAGATCTGAAATGAATGAGGATTTAAGATGTCATGAAAAGTTTTTCAGCTTAGGAGTCTAAATTCTGTGATTTGAATTCTAATGTTGACTTAGCCAAGACTCTTTATGCCTAGAAAGTTGTCTAAGGGGAACCTTTCCACATCTGTAAAAACAAGGATAAAGAAACCTATCCTGCATATCTTTCAGGAATGTTGAGAGGACCGAGTGATGTATAATGAATGTGAAAGCAATTTGAAAACCATAAAACATTGTGGAAACATACCTTGCAATCATTATTCATTATCCTCATTGGTAATAGTGATAGGGATTCTCAAACCTAAAGAAGCAATGGCTTAGTGTAAGTTATTCCCTAATCAATCTTCACCGTCTTCATTTGACAAATGAAAAGATAGGATTATATTATTATGAAATTCTTAACAGCTACAAAATTTTAACTCCTTACGATTACCGAATGGAGAAATATAGTAGGAGGTAAATACATACAAAACTATTCTTGTCACTTGAGAACACAGAACTGCCAAACACACAGAAAAAAGAATGACTAATATTTACTAACAGCGCTAAATTGGGTGCTTTCTATTTATTAGGTGATTAGATCCCCTTATGAATCCTTTGAGTTCAACACTACTATTTCCATTTTATTATCTCAGGGTCACAGATGAGGAACTGAAGCTGAGAGAGATTAAGTAACTTCCCAGGTCCATCAAGCTAGAGAGTGGTTGTGTTAGGAATTGAACATAGGCAGTCTAATGTCACAGTCATTATTTGTAAACATCATGCTGTACTCCCAGGCACTATCCTCAACATTTCTGTATATCTTAGAAATATGGTTACTGCTCAGGTCACTAAAACCAGTTGTCTCAGTTATGGTTCCCTGATACTTTCCATCTCCTACTAGACTTAGAACACTTTTGTGTTGCCTGTTGATCTTCTGGACCAACCCCACACCTCAAGGAGGCTCTTTGAACCTCAGTAGGTATAGGAGTGTTGGCCTCGGACAACTTGTAGCCAGTTAGTAGTTTGGTCCAAGAACACCTCATTGAGCCAAGCCAGCTGAACACATTGAAAGTTGTATATGCCCAGGACACTAAGCACCTCCTTTGTGAACCAGGCTTTTAAAGTACTTGCTAAAATATATAGCCAAGTACCAGATCCACCATTTGTCTTCCAGGGAAGACACCCAACAAGACCCTCCATTTTGGTGACTAACATAACAAAACCAGATTTTTATTTCTAAAAGAAGGAAGACCCTAAAACCCAAAATACAAGAAAATTTATGAAGTATGAGTATTATTTCTGGAATTTCAACACTCACAAGCTTTTCATATATCATCATCTCCATCATAGTATTATTTTCAATCCCACTAAACAGAAATTCTTTTAACCAAAAGTGTATTTATCCATGGCATTTATTCATGATCTAGGGTTTATCTTGGACTTTTTGGAGGGAGGGGTGGGGAAAGAGTGGTCAGTGTCTGTATTTTCAGAGCCAGAAACAACATAAAAAATATGAAGGATGGTTATAATATGGATACATCATTGAATCTTCATGAAATGCTAATTCTTCTAGGAAAGTCCAATGTCATAGTCAGATCATCCTCTAGCTTCCCCTTTCCTAGAGCCCCATCAGGGAAGACAAGAGAAAAAATTGAGGAGCGTATCTCCAAACAGTTTCCTCCTGTTACCTTGCCCCTATGGCTGAAAGGCCTAAATTGAGTTTACTTTTCAAGGTTGGCTTTATGGATGGTGTAATTTCATCCCTATCCCCCAAACCATCTCCCATCTGCTCCAGAACATCTGAATCCCCTAATAGAGAACAAAGACTTTCATTTCACAGGTAAGATAAAAGGTTTAGAATGAAAATGTCTGGTTGATGTAAGACCAAAACTAAAACTTATTCACACACTGTAGTCAGACAGGCATACAGCAAGGAAAAAGGAAATTGACCACTTTCAGATGCATTCACAGTCTTTGGCAGAGAAAAAAGGTTAAGGAATAAATAGGTGGGCTCCTGAAAGAGGGATGGGGCTGAGGGAATGGTTGAAGGAAAAGGGGACTAGAGGTGGCAGAAATAATTGCAAGCTAATTCACAGCTTCCATCCAGGGCCAGTGAAAAGGACTTGTTTTGAGCCCCAGGCCCATCTTAGCTGTTCTAAATAACAGCAACACCCAAATGAATCTGAAATGAATCTGAATCCGAAGGGCATAATCCCATGCCTTCTGTGTGGGGAGTCAGAACTCTTTGTTCAACAGATAAATGCTTGCTAAGAGCAGAATGAGTTATTGGTACATAGTTGTAAGTAATTCTGTCTCTGTTTCTGAAACAGCCTCTGGCATTAGCCTGGCTGATTAGCATGACATTTACCTAAGAGCATCTAAGGAGTTTTACTCATATGTCTCTAGACCCTTTTCTACAATCCAGCATCTGTTCACCAACTTACCTTTCCTCCTACATTTTTTAAAAAATTTTTTATGTTTTTATTTATTTCTGAGAAAGAGAGAGAGAGCATGAGCAGGGGAGGGTCAGAGAGAGAGAGGGAGATAAAGAATCTGAAACAGGCTCCAGGCTCTGAGCTAGCTGTCAGCACAGAGCCTGACGCGGGGCTCAAACCCACGAAACCGCGAGATCATGACCTGAGCCGAAGTCGAATGCTCAACCGACCGAGCCACCCAGGCGCCCCACCTTTCCTCCTACTTTAATAGGCATAGTACTTATCTCAATCTCTAACGATTCACTTTGGAATCTTAGATAGGACTAAGTAAAAGTCGGCAGTCAATTGTAAACATTTCCAAAATAGTAAAAATGCTAGGTACAAACCACTGCTGATCTAAATCCTATCCGCAAATTTAGCTCATCTAATTTTCACAACAACTTTACAGCAAGGTAGGTAACATTATTATCCACAATGACATTTTACAGGTGAGAACGTTAAGGCCCAGAGAGATTGAATAATTTGCCAGAGCTCACACAGCTAGGAAGTGGCACAGCTGGGATGCAAATTGAGTATTCTGGCTTCAGAGTTTTCCTCCTAACCACTATGTTTTGCCACAGTTGTGCTGCTCAGGCAGCTGGAAATCACCTGGATAGTTTCTTATAAAACACAAGGTGGATTCATTCAATCAACCTGATTGAAAACCAATGACAGGACCTGTGTGGAGGAATTGTTTGTGCTGTCTTAATAATCACCATCTCACGGATTTGAGCAAAACCTGTCCCTCAACGACACTAAAAAAACAGGTTTCATATCAATGTTTTGCCAGGTAGAGACAAAAAGGTCATTTAGCAGTGCCACTGGGAATCTTACCCAGGTTTCATTCCTGCTTGAAACAGTTTTCCCACTAGGTAGAGATATTTTCAATAAATCACTGATTCTACATTCAGTCTCTCACTTCCCATGCAGAGAATTAAGCTAATATCTACTATAAAAAAGAAAATCATCTCAAATACCATTTTCTAGTCAAAAAGTATAGAAATTTTCTCTGAAGGCCTAGATTTTGCTGATGATGCTAAACAATAGGAGGTCACCAGGAATCATGAAGACAATGGGATTCAATTTATTTAGCCCTGAGCAACTCAATCACTGCTTATGGTTGGTGGATTATTACTGTGGAGCAATCCAATTCCCCTTATGAATTAAAGTAACTTTATGCAACTTCCTGTTTAAACGGATTAATGATTTACCACTGGTTACTAGTTGATGAAGTACTTAAGGTTCCTCAGGGCTAATGACTGGGCAGGGCCCACAATTTTATTCTAGACCAATCACTGCTCAGTCATCTCTTTCAAGGAAGGTTCTAACCAATAAGAAGAAGCCTGAAGTTTTGCAGTGAAAGCGAGGTGCCCCATATATGCCTGGGTGATGTTGAAACAGGTAAAGCTTCCTGAGAAGAACATGCCTTCTTCTGATGGTAAGTTAAACATTTCTGGATTAGGTAAAAAATCACACTTAATATTATGTGGTAACATAGATTCTGAGGAGTGGAGTAAAGGCGAGGATGTCAAGGAGTATGAAGAGAAATGGGATGGTCTATGAAAACTAAAGAGATAACAGCTTCACTTATAATGTCTCCCAAAAATGTTCTTTGCAAGTTGAAGTTAGAATATTTTTTAAATTTGGAGCACTAGCCCAGTAACTTCAAGAGAAAGGTACAGTTTTTTCTACATGTGTCTGTTTTTCTAAAAAGCCAAAATTTAAGTTACCAATAAAGAAATATTAATCTCATGAAAGAATGTTCTAAGATGGGCTCATATCATGGATTGTAAAAGAAGTGATTATGTAGTCTATTTATTTCTCGGTCAAATTATAAGCTTTTCAGTGAATTTGAGACTATTTCATTAAAGGGAATTAATAGGGCATGATTGTTTTACCTAAATATAGGGTACACCTTGTTTAAGGACTGAGTTTTATTTCCTTACACTGAATACTCATATATTTTTAAAGACTCCACGACATCATTTGTAAAACATAGAAATATATGAGCAAATAAAAGGCTAGAAAAAGATCCAAGAATTTACAGAGCTATCTTCTCCTCAGGATGTATTTTTATAAATTAACAGGCACGTGTTTTTTAGAAAATTTAAAAAATATTTTTAAACTTTATAATCATCATGGAATGTAATCATCAGTTAATATGAATTCACGTCAATAAAAAATACTTTGTAGTTTCAATATTTAGTACTGTCAATGAACTGTGTTTCAGACAGAATATTCTCATCAGCTCTTACTGTACTCACTGGTACAGTTAGATGTTTTCTAAAATCATATTGAATCTAAATGCACTGAGTCCAAGCAAATGCTACAACACAGATAACATTTTAATGACCCTATTGAAAATTCTGTTTGCTGAAGCGGGTCCCTTCGTTATTTATTATGGGATTTAATTGCTCAGGCGACTAGAGTTCCTGGAAAGGTAATTTTTAACGCAATGAACTTAAAACTCTATGTCTTCTTGACAGAAAACGATTTCCTCACACCCCTATCCCTACTTAAATGTATTTATATTACTTGAAACAAGTTTAATTTTCTCTTTCAATGGCAGCTTTCAAGAACCTTCTGAAGATTGTATAGGAGACAATACATCAAGAATCTATTTATTGAGTCTTCTAGAATAAATGCCAGGAGCTCCCTTACGTAAACACATTAAAGTTTATTTGAAGAGGCAATACATACATTTTTTTTAAAAAACAACAGCCATAAAGTAGACAGCTTAGTCCAAACAAAAAAGTCCTTTTGGAAGATGTCACTGAACTCTTCCAATGTGTTTCTGGATTCAGCGCCCAGTAATAGCAACCGCTTTCAGGTTAATGTAATAAATGAGAGCCGCGAGAGCAGCGCGGCTGTGGATAATAACACCGACCCTCCACATTATGAGGAAACCTCTTTCGGGGATGAAACCCAGAACAGATTCAGAATCAGCTTTAGGCCTGGAAGTCAGGAGTGCTATGACAATTTCCTCCAAAATGGAGAAACCGCGAAAACGGATGCCAGTTTTCATGCTTACGATTCTCACACAAACACGTACTACCTACAAACCTTTGGCCACAACACCGTGGATGCTGTTCCCAAGATTGAGTACTATCGCAACACCGGTAGCATCAGCGGGCCCAAGGTCAACCGACCCAGCCTGCTTGAGATTCACGAACAACTTGCAAAGGTAAGCTTCAGGGCACAGGCAAGCAGCCTCCCTTATTCCTTCAGGTGATCTTCTGCTCTTCCATAATGCTGTGAAGGTCAGAGTGTCTGGTGGAGAGGTCTATTCCAAGCCACCCTCCTTCCTTACAAAACTGTCCCTAGTTTCCAATAATTAGACAATACGCAGAAGTGTTTCACAAATGTTTACCGACTGAGCTCAGAGAACTAAAGAATTAACTCTTTAATTAGGCAGTGTATTGTCTTTTGTTTAAAGTTGTAGTCTCCTCAGTGCACACTTGGTTAAACATGCCAAACCAAATACTAAGCTGATTTCACCTTAGTATAAATGCCTCTGCAACAGTTGTAAGAAAAAAACCATCACCGGTGCTTGCTATAGTTAATACTGTGCTGCCAGCCTTTAGAACATGTGAGTATTTTATATTCTTTAAAGAGAAGGCCAAGATTTATAAGATTCAGCATTTTATCCCCTCCTCTTCAAAACTTTGCCCGGCACTCCTGAATGCTCTTAAGCACATAAAAGTAACTGAATCAAATTTAAGGACAGAAGTGGCTAAACTTTTCGTTATTTAATGAAAATAAATAATGGGTTCCTAAATCTGCTAGAAGCACGAGGTAGCATTTTTTCTAATCTTGTAGCAAATCATTGATAAACTTTGTAGATTTCTTCTTCTGTAACTTGCTCTAAAATATATTGATGTACTTTATCTTCCTGCTCTTCTGGAACACAGTTTGAAATGAATATCATTCTTTATGGATGTAATTACTTGCTAAAAAGAATAATTAGCTGTCACGTATCCAAATGTAGTTTACTTTTGCCCAGGTTTTGAGGTAAAGGAAAAAATTGATTGGAACAATTCCTTTCGTATCCATTCATTCAACATTGTTTTTGTCAAATGATTACCCATGCTAGGGAGTCTAGGAATATTTCTCTCACGGAAGATGCTAATAGGGGTGAAAATTGCCCTTTAGTTTTCATTCTTCTTTCCACAAGGAAACCCGGCTCTAAAACCTATTCCCCTTGGCTACTCAGGGTCCCTGATTCTGCATTCTACCACCAGAGACTGAGTGACTTCCTGAGCAGGGACCATGCTCTGAACACTGTACCCTTACCTTTCGCCTCACCAAGCTTTACATGTCCCATGAACTATATTTGCAACACTCTGCTGAATGGCTGGCTTCTTTACAGATAGAAGATTTAAACTTGATGCGGGATATTCGGTGGTTTGATCAAAAGAAGTTAGCAATGTGACAATGTCAGAAAAAACTGGCAGCCCCCATTAAGAAATTTGAGAAGGGGGTTGATTTGAAGCTCCAGAAATCAGACTAAGGTGTCATTTTGCTTTGTGTGGGAAAGTGGAAAGAGAGAAAGGGGAGAAAGAAAAGAGGGAAAAGTTGGTTGTGAGAAGAGGGCACAAGGAGTTTTCAAGAAGGGCAGAAAAAGAAACTTAGGGCATTATAAAGGGATTTCAATTTATTCTGAAGAAGTAAAATGAGCCAAAGTTCTCTTTAAAAAGACCTGAAATTCTCTCCCACCATACTCTACCTCATTCCACATAAGTCTTAAAGCTCATCCTTTGTAAAATTGGTATCATCAAAATTTAAATAGTCTCATATTTGTCCCCCAGTTTGCAAGAAAACAAAATAAAATTCTATTTCCATTAATAAGAAAATGGAGTAAACTCGCATTGTTCTTTGTACTGATCTTCTAGAGAGAGAAATCTAGCTTATTTACAATTCCTAAAGCCACAGCTTATGTAAATCTTTATGTAAGGGGAGAAAAACTCTAAGGGAATGGTTGGTTGTTCAAAAGCCATCTGAACGACTGTAGTCGAAATGCCATAGATGCATGTGACAGGTTTCACAGCTGTTTGGGATATCCTCTTTTTGAAAATGACACAAAGACTTAACTTTGACGTAAAGCTCTTTTTCTCAGATACAAAGGAGTAGCAAATTAAATAGTTTAAAAATTAGGTTCAGGCTCAATGCCCTGAATAATCATTATGAATGGGTATAGTAATAAGTTACTCTTTTTATGAATTTTACCCTACTTATCAAGACCCTTCATGATTAAATCCCACAGAGGTATCCACATAGCCAATTGGGAGCAGAATTCTAGTACAGCCATGAATCTACATTCTGGTGTTTCTAAAGTTGTAGGGCCTAGTCCACCTCTCCTCAGGTTCTATTTCCATGTTATCCTTCAATATCAGACACGAACAATCCAAGACTTCATCAATCCATCCCTTTCTTCTTTGTTAGTGAATTTGATTCTTTTTCCTCCTGCCTACTCTTCCCCTCCCCCGATAAAAGATGAAGACCTGTAGTGTAATGAGCTATGCTGCTACCTCCTTGTGACCCTTGACATTTTATGGTAGTTCCTCAAATCACAACTAGAAATGATCAATAGAACAAACATTACATAATATTTAGACCTATCTCCAATTTTATAGGCAAAGAAATTACAAATGATGTTTACTTAAGCAATTTAAAAGTGGAAAATTGACATAGTGCAAGTTCAGGTGATTTTTTTTTTTTTTTTTTTGACCCATA
>NW_027530019.1:6051255-6056050 GCF_008692635.1 Crocuta crocuta | reverse complement strand
ACTCATAACACTTTAAAGCCACAGCAGAATTGTACATTTATATTAAATGACAACATATTTAGGCAGAAACCAGTTGGATTTTGTGCAGAATCCTGGCTATAACTTCCAAGTCAGAAAAAAATTATATGACAAGGTTGTCCTAATAGTTGAAATGAAAAATAGGTTTGAAAGGTATTATTTTAAGTCGCTACCTTCACTGAGACTCTAGGGGTGATACATATTGACAAAGTTTGTAATCCCAATGATTTGAGATCATAGGTGAAGAAATCCTTTTCGTTTTCTATGTAGTAAAGAGGTAACTGCCTACACAGGTGGCTACGAATCATAGATTTCCAAAAACCCTAGTTAAAAGCAGGAAAAAATGAATCCATCCTTTACCTCCTCTGCAATATTATATAAGCTACATAACTTCAACTGATATTGCAGGATGTTTGTGAATACCTGCTTATATACATATAAAGTCTAGCACATTGCCTTCTACGATGGGTAGAAACTTGATTGTTGATAATGATGATGACAATTTTTGTATTCACTGATTTTTATTTAAAATGTATAATATGCCCTAACAAAATATTTAACAAGAACTAAACAGTATATATTGAAATGTCTCTTATCTAACATAAATCTTCAGTTATTCTCTCCAGGACAATTATTATTGGCAGTTTCTTATAAATCCTCCCAGAAATTTTCTACGCTTAGACAAGCATACATATATAAGTATCTATCTCGTTATCTAATTTTCTGTCTGTATTTTTTTCAAACATATATTGAAATGTATTTTATACATTGTCCCGTGCTCTACTGTTTTCACTAAATAATGCACATTGGAGTTCTTTCCATATCAAAACATGTAATGATTATTAGACATCTGGTAAAGATTAATCTAGTATTTTACTTTGTANTTAAGTGATCATGGGATTATCTTTCATTTCTACTTTTTTAAAAATGTTTTTTTAATGTTTTATTTATTCCTGGGAGAGAGAGAAACAGCGTGAGAAAGGAGGGTCAGAGAGAGAGGGAGATACAGAATCTGAAACAGGCTCCAGGCTCAGAGCTAGCTGTCAGCACAGAGCCCGTTGCTGGACTGGAACCCATGAGCCGTGAGATCATGGCCTGAGCCAAGGTCAGACGCTTAACCGACTGAGCCACCCAGACGCCCCTACTTTATTTTTTCTTTAATTAAATTCAGGTTAGTTGACATATATGGTAGTATTGGCCTCAGGAGTAGAATTCAGTGATTCAGCACTTAGATACGACACCCAGTGCTCATCCCAACAGTTGGCCTCGTTAATACCCATCACCCATTTAGTCCTTCCCCCGCCTCCACCTCCCCTCCAGCAACCCTCGGGTTGTTCTCCGTATTTAAGAGTGTCTCTTAAGGTTTGCCTCCCTCTCTGTTTTTATCTTATTTTATTTTTCCTCCCCTTGCCCTATGTTCATCTGTTTTATTTCTTAAATTCCACATATAAGTGAAATCATGATAATTGTCTTTCTCTGATTGACTATTTCACTTAGCATCATATACTCTTGTTCCATCCACGTCGTTGCAAATCTGTGCCCATCTTTTTATACATAATTCCTAACTATAGGGCTAACCAAAATGGAACTCCTTTTCAGCCTTACTAACCACCATTATTGTTAGCATTTCAGAAAAATATAATTATATAGGAATCAGGAAAATATATAACCTTTCTATCAAAGTCAGTGTTCTGATGTCATTGAAATAAACTGTCTATGCAAAGAATAAAAGACTATAAAAATTAAGATAGAAATATTTTTAAAGAAACCAACTATTCAGAGAACGTTTGAAAACAAACAATGGAATAACTTCACACTGGGTTAATTAGGCTGTTAACAACAAAAAGTAATTTGTGAATAAAAAGCATTACACACACTCCTGCAGAAACAAACTTTTTATTGAGAATTTTTTATGTATCAGACAAGGTGCTCACACTTGGCAAATTCCCATTCAATCCTTATAACAAACCTTCAATGTAGATATTATTATTATTGCTATTTTATAGGTTGTGAAGTTTTTATAAAACCCTATGGATCTTTTACAAGAGAAAACAAAAACCTAAGTCAACAAATTTCCAAGGTCAAGAAGCAAGGGCCATGTGTCTAATAAGTCGAACCCAAGTCTGCATGATTCCAGAGTCCATGCTCTTTTTATTTTATTTTTTTAATGATTGTTATTTTTGAGAAAGAGCACAAGCAGGGGAGGGGCAGAAAGAGAGGGACAGAGGATCTGAAGCAAGCTCCACACTGACAGCAGAAAGCCTGATATGGGGCTCAAACTAACAAACCTCAAGATCATGACCGGAGGTGAGGTTGGGTGCTTAACCCACTGAGTCACTCAGGTGCCCCCAGAGTCCATGCTCTTTATTGCAACTTTCCATCCTCAGCCTACTCCTCCATACCACTCTGCCTCAGTTCATTTTGACAGCTACAGAAGAAAGTGGACCTCAGGCACAAAGAAGAAATTCCATCTCAGTCCTGATGGGCAGAACAGGATATTCAATTCCTTTCTTGTTTGGGGGACTGTGCCAAAAGAGAATGTTGCTTCTCCTACAGAATGCTTTTCTCTTTTGTTTCTCCTACAGAATTAATTGTAGGTCTCAATCATTTTCGTTGCCATCATCAAAAGCATTTATTAGCCTTGTATATATAAGAGCTGCTGTATAAAGTGAGTTAAAGAGATTTGATCTCTACTCTCTAGGATTTTATTTTCTATGGCAAATGGCGTTGTTAAGGGTAAAAATAAAGGACATGTAGTCAAGTTAACAAACATTAAAGTGTATAAACCGAGATATAAATGTTTATCTTCTTTAAAAAGACAAAGGTTTACAAATGCATTCTCTGGGAAATAGTATTTTCTGATTTGTTTTAAAGTTCAAATTTGGAACTTTAGCATTTAACTTGGGCTATCCAAAATTAGAAACATCATCAAGCCAAATAAAATAGACACGAAAATTGAGGCAATAAAGGCCTTGAAGGCCAGTGAAGATCAGTGGTTACCCCTAAGTTACTTGTTGGAGTGAAAATCTGCAACCAGAGACTATTTTAATACTTAGAAGTTTTAGCTTTTAGTTCAGTGATAGTGAACAGACTAAGAGTTCCCTTGTATAGGTGGAAAATATAAAGAATCTTTTGATTTTCTTTTTACTTGAGAGAGAGAGTGTGTGTGAGAGTGTGATGGGGAAGAGGGGAAGAGGGAGAGAGAGAGAATCCTAAGCAGGCTTCATGCTCAGCATGGAGGCCAACACTGAGCTTGATCCCATGACCCTGGGACCATGACCTGAGCCCAAATCAAGAGTCAGACACTTAACTGACTGAGCCACCCAGACACCCCTTGATTTTACTTTCTTATGCTGCTTACTACACACATAGCTACCTTTTGGCCTAAGTTATCAAAAATATAAGGTAATTTGTGTGTGAGCTACATGTTTGTAGATACAGTAAAAATACTATAATAAATTGTGACCATTGCTAGTGATTTACAGACATGGTTTGTAGCAACTTTTAAAACAAGAAAAAACCTCCCTCATTTTCATGATTTAAAATATTCCCATTTATCACAAAGAGTTTGTAATGTACAAGCATAATAACACTGATTAGTAATATAGAAATGTGATTAGTCATATTTTTGGGGGCGCACCGGGGGCTCGGTCAGTTAAGCATCTGAGTTCAGCTCAGGTCATGATCTTGCTGTTTGTGAGTTGGAGCCCCACGATGAGCTCTGTGCTGACAGCTCAGAGCCTGGAGCCAGCTTCACATTCTGTGTCTCCATCTCTCTCTGCCCTCCCCACCCACACTCTGTCTCTTTCTCAGAAATAAACATTAAAAAAAATTTTTTTTTTAATTGTGTTTTTCATGCTGAAATGAACTTTAGGAATTATCTGATCCTTGCTGGGACTGGTTTTAAAATAGTCCAGTGGCAGAGGTATGAGAGGTTAAAGTGGAATAATATTGGCCATATGTTGATAATTGTTGAAGCTGTGTGATAGGCACATGAGATCTATATATTCTTCCTCCTATTGCATTTATTTACGTATTTGAGTAATAGAAGAAAGTTTAAAACAACTGGGAGGAGATCACATAGTTCTAAGTATTTATGGAGCTATTTCTCAAGGATGGGCTAAGACATCTACCATCCTGAGATTAAAGGGTGAAAACCTAAAAACATAAAGTAGCAAATATCATCTGGTTATAGTTTAATAATTTTTAAAATGTTTACTGATTTTTGAGAGAGAGAGAGAGAGAGAGAGAGAGAGAAGGGATACTCACAAGCCAGGAAGAGACAGAAGGAGAGGGAGACAGAGGATCTAAAGAGGGCTCTATGCTGACAGCAGCAAGCTAGATGAAGGGCTTGAACTCACGGATGGTGAGATCATGATCTGAGCCAAAGTCAGAAGCTTACCTAACTGAGTCACCCAGGTGCCCCCCTAGTTAGAATTTAAAGAATAAATATACTTATTTTTTTTTCTTTGGTGATAGCTAGAAATGCATTTGTAGTTTTTCTGGGGTCTGAAAAAATCACACATTTTATGTTAAATAAAATAATCTTTTATCTAGCAAAACCCATGAGGAATTTACCCCTTAAGCTGCATGTGATTGAAGCTCTACTAGTTTATCAATACTGAAGGAAATAAGTATCTTGCCTTTCTTTCTCTCTTTCTTTCTTTCTTTCTTTCTTTCTTTCTTTCTTTCTTTCTTTCTTTCTCTCTCTCTCTCTCTCTCTCTCTCTCTCTCCCCCCCCCCCCCCCCCCTTTTTTTTTCCCTTCCCTCTTCACTA
>NW_027530019.1:5933098-6050170 GCF_008692635.1 Crocuta crocuta | reverse complement strand
CCCCCCCCCATGCACTTTATTTTACCCTCTCTGAATACTTAATGCACAGGTAAAACTTTTGGTAAATAATCATTCCCTAAAGCTATGCAGTTTAAAATGCATTTACAAAAGGTGGTGGGTCATCATTTATGGTAATGGAGTGTGAATGAACAAATTAATTCAAGGTATGAAGGGAAAAACTGGTTTCAGGCAACAATCATAAAACTTGCAGTCTTTCAGGCTTTGGTCCCAAGAAAATGCACCAGCCAGGAGTCAGCCAGCCACTGGTTATAGCTCACAGCCATCAAGTGCCCACAACCCTTGACCCAAAGTCTTTTTAGTACTTTGATGATAAGTTGACTTTGTAATTGCTGTATAGGCTCACAAAAGAGGCAATTATCGAAGAGTGAAACCAAGTTTTACTTTGCCATGTTAGAAGAGGAAGATGACAAACATAGAAAAATGATTTTGCCTTCGAGTAAATTACTTCAAAGTAAGATTTTCAGAAAACTCATTGGATCTACCCTCCTTGACACCATCCAGGAAAGGTTGAGTCACTTGCTGGAGGACACACCCTGAATTAATTGCATAGCTGAAACTAGATTCCAAGCCTCCTAGTTTGTATGGTGCAGTGAGTTTTTAGCTCCTGTAAGGGAGTAAGCAATGGAAATGGATTCTGTACTTATAAATGTAGTATCAGGCCTTTATAGTCAAAGCAAGAAATATACATTTAAAGGGTTTTTTTTTTCCTCTCTATGGCATAAATATGTTAAAAACGTGGAAGCTCTAGCAGGTTGAACATATTCACGTAAGAAAGAGTCGAAAGCCCTATATTGACTCTATTTTTGAATAGCTTTAGAAAATTATTTCCTACTAACTTCCATATATGATGATTTCCCTGACATGCCCTCATAGAATATTCCTTTTGCTTCAAAGTATGATGTCCTTGTGATAAATTGAAGAACTGTTAAACTGTGCCCAGGAGGGCATCCATCAGATAGATATGTCCATATAAGGGGAAATTTTAAGTATCTTATTCATCCTTTTGCCTATTTTGTAAGATTTTTTTTTTTTTTTTTTACAGTCATTGGTATTCTCATTAATCCAGATGTAAGGGTCACAGTTACCATTGGAGTTCAGCTGGGAGCAAAGCAATTTCCTGGACCAAACCCTCAGTTCAGGTTTGATCAGAAAACATAGGTTTTATTCCCAAGATTGCCTTTAAAAAGCAAGTGACTCGGGCTCTGTCTCATGGGATCCCCAATTAAGCGAGGAAAAGGAAATTGCCTTCTCCCTGAATGAGTAGCTGCTGTTGTTCTGGCCATGAGATCTTGATTAACTAGAATATTGTCAATTTTAAAAGTTTTTCTCAAAACAAGTAAAATAAATGAATTTCTTAACCAAATAATCTCTTCCCCATTCATGGGCATTTTATCACATTCCTCAATTCTCTACTCTCACTGATTTTCTAGTTACGGAAAGTTAAAGTTACGCTTGAACCACGCAGATGCCTTATGAGTGCAGAATCCGTTCAGAGAAAAAATAGGATTTTTAACTGCCTGGAGAAAAACCTCAAATGTTCCATCCATCTGTAATTGACTGCAGCGTATAGACATGTGTGCTCCAATATGATAGCCCCAGCCACGTGTGGCGATTCAAGTGCTAGTGCAAACTGAGCTGTGCTATCCGTGTAAACTGCACACCAGATTTCAAAAACATAGTGTGAAAAAAAAGAATGTAAAATGCCTCCTCACCATGTTTATATAGATTATATGTTGAAATGATAATATTTGATATAGATCTATTAAGTAAAACATATTAAAGCATCCCGTGATTCAGGCTTCTCCTACAAGGTAGGTTGCCACTATATTTTGATGAGTTACATTGCAAAGATTAGAAATATGATATTATACAAAAGTTAAGTATATTTTTGAAATTTAAGGGTTCAGATCTGAATCCAAGTTATTTCACTAATTTCCTTCCACGTTTTAAAAATGAGCTACTAGAGGGGCGCCTGGGTGGCTTAGTCGGTTAAGCGTCTGACTTTCGCTTAGGTCATGATCTCGCGGTTCGTGGGTTCGAGCCCCGCGTCGGGCTCTGTGCTGACTGCCAGCTCAGAGCCTGGAGCCTGCTTCAGAGTCTGTCACTCCCTCTCTCTCTGACCCTCCCCTGCTCAGGCTCGCTCTCTCTCTCTCTCCTAGAAATAAATAGAAACATTAAAAATTTTTTTTTTGAAAATGAGCTACTAGAAATTTTTGGGTTACATACATGACTTGCATTTCTACCTGGTATAGATAACCAGTTTCTGCCCTGCCAGTTCAGCCTCAATTTCTGTGGACTTTGTTTATCCATATTTTACTTTAATATGAACTTATGTCAGCTTTAAATTATCTTTGCAAGTAGGGGCAGAGGGTGCTTAAGATTAAGATATTTCTCAGGTAATTCAAAACTAAATTTTAACGATTAATTTTAGCTTCCTTTGTCATTAAATTTTACCGCACACACACAATGCTATCGGAAGATAGTAAGATGATCTGACAAGATTCATTCTCTTCCTCTCCCTTCTTTAATGTCAGTCACACAGAGGAAACAATGAAAAACGGAATACTCAATAGGGATGGAAGAGAAAAGAAATAGGAGGCAAGAGTGGATAAGAAACTAGGCCATCTTCTCTTAAGTGGTAGAGATCAGGTGGCCTTCAAGTCCACTTTATGGATTCAGTAATGTTTATTGATGACCTGCTGTATGGTGGGCTCTTTGACGGCATCGAGGAGAAGTAACCCACATCCTCCAGTTAATACACAATGACTTACCACATTGATTGCATCGGTTACCCAAGGGTCCCACTAGTTTCATGAAAAAAATCTTGTGGGAGGACAAAGTTGACATGAAATTCTTATTGACATGGAGAAGCAGAAGAACATGGAGACAAGAAGTCAAAGTCTCTTGGAGCAAACAGCCCAAACTAGAGTCAGTTTATAGTGGGTGTGCTAATGATACACCAAAGCCCAAAGACGCTATAACTCTTAAACATGGCAAGGACGAAAACTTTGATTGCCCTCAAATCAAGTCCTTATAGTAAACACTGAATATGTATTTCATGCCGGTCTTATTTTAGAGGGGAAAAAACTGCCCTAGTCTGAGACGTGTCAGCTAATAATAGGGTAACACATCATTCTAGCCTTAAACTAATTTAGACCACTTACATGGATAAAGTTGTTCTTTAATAATGGTAATTAAATGCTGAATGTAAGAGACCTCCCCAATGGTTTCAACCCCTTACTGGAAAAGGTTGCTCTGGGGGAACTCAGTGGGGTATAGTCTAACCATTACAGTCAGGTAGGTGCCAGATAGACTGAAATAAATGGGTGCATCTGAAATTATTCAAGGTCATATCTAAAAGAGAAGTTAGAGCTGTTTTTCACTTGAGAGAAACAGAGCTATTTCCTTCCCCCACTGAATTCAGAGACTATCCTACTGACAAGGAAGGTATTCTTCAAAATTAGATCACATATACTAACATAGAAAAAACATACTAAATAAGTTTTGACATTTTTCATACGACTGACTTCTTATTTGTACTCAGCTTACCTTTCTAGTAGTCAGTTAAAAAGCTCCTTACCCTTTGTACAATGCTACAAGGGTAGCATATCTCCAGCAGTTCTGAGGCAAAGGCATATCGAATCTGAAAGAAACTTCCTCTACAGGAATAGCATCTTTGTAACCAAAAGTGCCTTTATATCTTTTTAGAACTTTAGCCCTTCTCTTCTTGTTTTTAAAGAAAATGCTTATAGGGGTGCCTGAGTGACGGATGAGTGTCTGACTCTTGATTTCAGCTCAGGTCATGATCCCAGGGTCAATGGAATGGATCCCTGCGTCGAGCTCCTGGCTGAGTATGGAGCCTGCTTGAGACCTCTTTCTCTCTCTCTGTCCCTCTCCCCTGTTCGTGAACTCTCTCTCTCTCCCTCTCTCTCTCTCTCTCTCCCTCTCTCTCTCTCTCAAGTAAATTTTTAAAAGCCAAATATATAAATTTACAAAAGAAAATGCTTTTAGGTGTTCTTTCATTCAATCTTCTTAAAGATACCGTGACATGTTGAGAGAAGTTTTGTTATCATTATTTTAGGTGAATAAAATGAAGTCTGGGGGGGTGAATAGAACGAAGTCTAGTAGTCTGCAGCAATGATATTAACCTCCTACTGTGTCTCAAAGACCCTGGTTCACTTCTGATGGACTTTCAGGTTGCCTTTGTTTCTTTTTCTGTTGTTAGTTTATTTTGTATTCTAAACATACTTAAGTCTGACCTGCTCCCCCTAAGGAAGTTTTCCTACCCAGAGAACTGCCCAGGCTCCTTTACAGTTTTGCTGTGCCTGAAATCACTCACCAAATGAACCCATCATTTCCCAGGCCAAAGATTACTTACCTTATACACATGTTAGAATATGTGTCCTTCTTTTGGTGTGTCTAAAATTTTACATCAACTATTTTTGATTTGCCTTTGAAAGTTTTCTAGAGCCTTCTGTTGACCCAATATTGTGTTTTTGCTACCTGTGTAAATGCAGAACGTAGCCGTGGCACCAGGTTCAGCTGACAGGGTTGCTAACGGAGATGGGATGCCTGGAGATGAAGAAGCTGAGAAGAAGGAAGAGGAGGAGGAAGCCGGCGTTGTGAAGTTCGGATGGGTGAAAGGTGTGCTGGTGAGAAAGCTCCTATGTTTCCAAATGAAATCTGTTTCTTCTGTGTCTTGGTGGACTAAGTGTGAGCAAAGCCTGGACGCCAGAGTTCCAGAGATGGCTGGGCTTTGCGCCACTGTCACTTCTCACACCCCTTTCCATGCTCCTTCAACCCACAGGTAAGATGCATGCTGAATATCTGGGGTGTCATGCTCTTCATTCGCCTCTCCTGGATTGTTGGAGAAGCTGGAATTGGTAAGCACGTTTCCCCATGCCCCATGTATCATTTTCGATGCCAATTATAAACTCAATAAGCAACTTGTTTTCACCATTAATGCTGAATGTGAGATGGAGGTCACAGAAATAATCTGCACTCAAGCCCTTTGACTTTGCCTCTTTGACTATGTTTGTCAGAGAGGAAAGGTGTAGCGTTAACTTCTGGGAGACTGGAATTTTCCAGCTTACCAACCAGATAAATGCTCAAGTAAATATTTCTATCTGTTCTTAGAGTTTTAGGTGTACAGAGCTAGAGAGACATATATCTTAAATAGTACTATTCATAGTTTGGGACATACTGACGTCTGTGCATCCCCCTTATGCTCATTGGCAAAACTTCCCCCAACAAAAACAGCTCGTGGGAAAAGTGGGAACAATGTGACCTGACTAATAGAAATGCTGAATTGTTGAACATTTGCCAAAGAAAATAATTGTGTTACTTTCAGGTACCAGTGGTAAGAAAACAAAATTTAATAAAATATGCCCGGTAGAGGCTTAAAAATGATAGATGAAATGACTGAGATAACATATATAACCACTACTAATTTTTCTAATGGAAAATGTATGGTGTTGAGATTATTTTGAGTGATCCTTTGATATTTTTAAAGATTATATCTTCCTTAAAATATCATTTCCTGTGGCAAATCTCTTTTTATCAAGAGTATATAGATAAAATTTATGTGAAAAATTTATTAGAATTTTATCAGAGTTCCTGATTTAATGTGATAAAAATTAAAGACGTTCTACTCTTTGTATGGGAAATGCATTACAAATCTACTTTCGGAGAAGACCTATAAATCATTAGGGTCAAGAACAAGGAAGTTCGGATGTGCTTTTAGATACTACTCCAGAATGTGTCCCAATTCACATTCAAAGGTACTTGGTCATTATTTATTGCCCTCGCTCCTCAAAACATACTGAGCATCACCAGAAGACTAACTCGCAAAAAAGAAAGGGCTGAGCTGTAAATTGAAACACTGGAACCAGTTTCCATAGTTTTTCCATGTTTCATGTTTGGCAACTGCTGGGTTCCTGACGAAGGGCCGCTTGCCAGCTTTATGATGCATATCAAATGAATGCTTATAGCCGCAGGGTCCAAAATAAGTAGATGCTGTTCCATGGAAAATCTGCATCTTAATATTGCCAAGTGTTTGCTCCAGGGTTTCATGCAAAATTAGTTTTTTAAGGGCAGTTTAGTAACTTATTGAGATCATCAGGCAGCATTACTTTGTTTGGAGGTGTGAGCGTAGCCCAGGGCAAGAGTAATTCTTTCTAATGCAACTTATTTAACATCCATGTGCTCAGCGATAACCTGAACCTTAATCAGATCTTACATTACTCTTTATAGTCAATCCAGTTTCATGTTTACTGCAAAATTGTAAGACATGAAGAATCCTATCTTCTGCTCACCAGTGTATTAGACTTTCAGACATCACTATTGTTTTAATAAGGACCTTTCCTTTAAGTAGTCATCTCCTACTTTAAATGGGTGTCTAGTGGGTTTTCCTTTGAATGGAGGTTTGTTTGTTGTTGTTTTAGTTCTCAGGAAGTAGACTTCAGTGAGTCATAGAAACTTATTACCACCCTTACTCAGTTTTACTGGCCTTTGTTGTGAGCTTAAAGCTAAATGAGTTGATTAAGTCACCTTCTGGGTCCCATTTGGATTCCCTTTATTGAGTAGGAAAAGGAGCAAATACAAGTAGTTTCTCCTTGATTTGGGATAGTTTGGGGAAGATCCTTTCAAGAGGAGACCTTGGGAACAAAGCCAGGAAGCAGCTGGAGCCAGGAGTGACAGTGGCTACAGCCCTTGGGTAACCATTCTAGGGCCATGAGTTTTTGGCTATCTTTTCCCCAAAAGCAAATGGCAGACAAAGCCAAAAATGCCATAAAATTGTTCTTCTCTGTCTAGGAGACTTTGGCTGTGGCAAGATGTTTCTAATAAACTGAAACGTTAGGCATTTGGAATAAGGGAATGAAATAGGTATGACCTGAAGCAAGTCACATATACTCCGTGAGTTTCATTTTGTCATCTGAAAATTAAGGACCTGAATTAATTGGTTCCCAATCAATTCTTTGAAGATAAAGCTAAATAACCTTGCTGTCTAGGCAGACATAACTTGAGATAGGCTAAGGGAGTGCAATAGTCTTCAGACTGTGGGGTCTGAAGGTAATTCCCATAGGAATTACCTGGGAAGTTAGTTTCCAAAACCACAGAATCCTGGGATTCACTTTGAAAAGATTCGAACTCAGTAGGTCTGGGCATTTTTAATAAACACTTCAGGTATTTCCTGAAGTAGGTGGCTCAGGGATTGTACTTTGAGAAAACTACGAACTGAATGTTCTGTAACCTGCCTTTTAACCCTGGGATTTTTCGTTTGATTGTGAAAGAAAAGTAAATATCTTGCCGTTTAAATGTAGGAAACTTTGTTGCAGGGTTTCAAATGGTTTACAGGAATGTATACAGTGCAAAAGAAAAAATAAGAATTGGTGGGAAAATAGAAGCAAAGGGAAAATAATAGTCGAAGTAGGTTTAATGTCCTGAAATGCAAACTCTTTAGTTTTGTACAGTTGCTGGGGTCAGCTAAACATTTGATATCAAATGTCTTCAAAACAAAATCAAAAGCAAAATAGTGTGCAGAAGATGAGAAGAAATTACTTGTAGGGGTGTAAAGAACTGAGGCCACATGGTGATGTAGAGGTAACATGTACCAAAGGACCCCGTAATAGATTCAAAGAATTTAGTGCACCTATTTCTTGCAATTCCAAACTTTAAGAGTCTGTAGGGGCTAAAGCAATATGGTCCACGTTTGTAGCTCATGCCTATAGTTAGCCTTCTCCTACTGTACTTCAAACTGTAAAATAGCCTAGAGACTTCGTTTAGAGCCAGGATACAGCTGGGAGCATCAAGAAAGGCAACCTCCAATACCTTGTTTCCATTTCTGTCTTCATTTTCTGTCCTTCATTTCTTTCCACTTCCGCTTTTCCCAGGTCATGGCCAGAGAGATCACAGCCTCTCTCAGATGACTACTGTTCTAATTATCCCTGGAACAAGAGCACTTGCCAACAGCAATTATGAAGCGTCCGTTTTATGTAGGGGAGCGTATGTCGGCAAGAGCATTCTCGCTAGAGCCAGGGTGATTTCGGTGCCTGTGACCCTAAACTTCTTTCTTAACAGTGGCAAGAGGAAAACAATCAGAAATTTATTAACACGTGCATCATCTGTCCATGTGAGAAGACTCAGCAATGAGTAACTCAACGGAGTAGTTAGAACTTGGGCCTATGTAGCATCTTTAAAAAAAAAAAAACTTTTTTAATGTTTATTTATTTTTGAGAGAAAGAGACAGAGCGTGAGTGGGGGAGGGGCATCGAGAGAGGGAAACACAGAATCAGAAGCAGGCTCCAGGCCCTGAGCTGTCAGCACAGAGCCTGACGAGGAGTTCAAACTCACAAACTGTGAGATCAAGACCTGAACTGAAGTTGAATGCTCAACCGACTGAGCCACCCGAGCGCCCCTGGCTTACACAGCATCTTAACAGAAGGACAATATATTCTTAGAGAAGTGACAAGACAAAGGAAAAGGACTGAGTTTCTAGGGTGGCATACTGGGAAGGCAGATACACGAGGGAACTAATGGAAATTAAGTCAAGGATGTTATGTAGGGTTTTCTGGTGCTACTCCAGTTGTTAAGGGTCTAAAATTATCTGTGATGATTAGCTTCTGTCCTTCTTTGTCTAGAGGAAAGTAGAGACACCTTTAGAAATTTATGTCTTGGTTTCAGGCAAATAGGGGGAGGTAGCTACTTTTTTTCCTATCACCTTTAGCTCAAAATATTCTTTATGGGAAAGTGGTACATTTGGGGATGGCATATTCTGCTACCCTTCAATATCCTCTTGACTGTGTGCTTCCTGAAGCTGAAAGCAGCCTTGCCTTTCTCTGGATTCTGGTTTATCACTCTCTCCCTCTTATAATCATTGACCTTCTGCACCATAAGATCCTTCAGGGCAGCATTTTTCAATTCATTTTATTTGTTCCTTGCATTTCTCATGCTACTTGACCCATGGTTGAATATATAGTGGGCTTTCAGTAAGCAACAGCTATTATAACTATGGTGGACACAATCAAAAAGTAGTGCTACTGATTGTGTACTGTGTTCTATGTGCTATGCTAGCCACTTTGCACATGTATTCTTTTGACTCTCATCAACCATTTTTGGCTCAGAAAATAAGTAACTTACCAGAGGTCACAAAGCCAATAAGTGAATGTACTTCAATTTGACTCTTTCCACTTTACTTATCTGCCAGATAAACAATTTGTTACATTGCCTGTAATTTTCCACTCCTACACAACCAAACGTACATAAAAAGATAGTTATCTGGAAGGGTGAATATTTACTCTCCAGTTTTAAAGGCAGCTTGGAATCATACTGACCAATTATTATGTTTATAGGTGTCTAGAACTGCACAAAAAGTGGGCTTCACACTAAATTTTGGCCAGCCATTGTTGTTCATTCGTGGGCAATTCTCACTGCACATCTTAGTTCTTCGGTTCCTAGGCTCTGTTTCTACTACAGGCAGAAAACTTCCAAGCTAAGCATTTGCTCTGGTGATTTCCAGGCCAATTTGTTAATTCAGATGCGGTCCTTTGTTGATTACCCTAGATTTGCTGGCTTTTATGTAAACGATCTAATGGATTGTTGCACTGTTTAATTGCCTTTATTTTTCCTCTCTCAACTGAGGTCTTGGTGTGATTATCATCGGCTTAGCCGTGACAGTGACTGGTATCACTGGTTTATCCACCTCTGCTATTGCCACAAATGGATATGTCAGAGGAGGTAATTAAACTTGTGACCCGCACGATCATTTGTAAGGTAAAAGCAACTCAGGCTCAGATAGTTCACCATTGACCTTTCTGGAGTGTTTTCAAAGGTAATCCATGTTGGCTTTCTTTTTTTTTTTTTTTTTTTCCCCTCCAGGCAAGAGAGATGCGAGAAAAATGAGGAAGGATTTAGCCTTTGTCAAACCCCCAACTTTCTCATTCAGGTTCCTCTCAAGGAAGAGAGAAGGTCAAATGTTATGTTTTCTCTTTTCACAGCCAGGGTAGTTTCTCTCCCAGGACACCAGCAGAAGTCAACTTTTCCTTTCCAGGGCCGCATTTTAGATTGTGTTTACTTTTGGAAACCATCCTTCATCGTAATGAGCAGGCCTCCGACTTGATCTTTATGCCAGGCCAACCAGGTTCTCCTGAGCACAAAGGAACTCCACTGGGGCCCAGGCGTGGACGTGAAAACTTAAATTCAAGGCAGTGTATAGTTTGCAGCAACAGGGAATCCAAGTCAGGAAAGTAAAATGTAATATCTTCTATCTTTCGTTGCTAACAGGTCTTGGAGTTCTCATAATTCTTCTTTCCACCATGGTAACTTCTATTACTGGGTTGTCAACTTCTGCAATAGCAACTAACGGGTTTGTTCGTGGAGGTAACATTTCTAAGATATCTAATGCCCTCATCACTTGCTACGGGTAGGCAAAATTTTTATATACTCCTTTTTGACTGGAACAAGCAAGTAGCCCAATGCCCCTGATGCCTGGTGGACTATCTAAGTGAGCTGGATGCAGAAGGAAACATAAGGTACTGTGAGTGCAGTCCTCGTCCATGCTGCTCAGTGATGGGATTGTCTCTAACAGATCTCTCTGGTACATTGCAGCTCATGGTTTCCAGATGCTCAGAATTCTGTGGGTGAAGGTTTTCTCTTTCAGGCTAGGCTGCATACCTCTGGCCGGTGTCTCTCGGGAAATGATTCCTGGACGTGGCTTCAATTTAAAGTTTAGTACATTTCAGGTGCTTCCTAGACCTTCATGGAATGGGGTCTTTAGAACATTTCAGGTTTTTCGTGGGGAGACTGTCCCTTCTGTGCCAAGGTTCAGACTGCAGCCTCCGAAAGTACTGGAGCCAAACACGTTTCTTGGGGGATTTTGCAGGTCTTGGAGTCATCATCATTGGCCTGAGTGTGGTGGTGACGTCACTCACAGGTATTTCTATGTCTGCCATTTGCACAAATGGAGTAGTAAGAGGAGGTAAGCCAATTCATTTACTTATGACGCCAGGCATTGGTTACACAGTAATGTCCAGAGTCAGTTTAATGCTGGAAGTAAATAAAACGAGCATCTAAATAATTAGTCCCCAAAGCTTGAAAACAAAACGAACTAACCCAGATTTGAACATCAAGGCAAAATTCTCTCAGCTGAAATTAAGAGATCTCTAGAAGGTTTTCTTTGACCCGTTTCCTGTTAAACATGTTTACAGAGAGTGACAGGTGTCTAGAAAGAAGGCAGAGATAATTACAGTAAAATTCATGGTTGATTTGTGCCTTGGACGAGCCCTGCTGGCTCTCTGCCAGGCGCAGTCAGTACCCCGGCTGGCACTTCCCCCTTAGCCCTTGGACTTCACCCCGATACTACACTCCCAGGGGCCAACAGGCCTGAGGATATCATTAAAAAGAAGATAGAAACTAACAAACATAACAAAAAGTTACTTTTAAATCATTCAGGAACATGCAGGCTGAGACAGAAAATGGAAGAAGGTGAGGTTTATCATTGCTGTTCTAATTCCTGCCTTCCCCCTTCCATTCTGTTTGGCTCCGGGACCTCAGCGTGGGTACTTTATCCAGGTGTCCCTTCCCAGGGCCTTCAAAGGAACCCCTCCTTCCCTCCCACAAATACACCTGCTCTCACAGCTTCCCCTGCTCGTCTCTCACTTTGACCAAGACTAAGTGACTGGCCGGCTAATTTATCTAATGTAATCTGGACAAAGGAAATAATGGCGATTTGCTCCACCCAGCTAATTGGTTATATTTCTAAAGGGTGCTTTGACCCTTTAACCCCAAGGAGTTACTACAGTGGAGGAAATTCCTTTCCCGTAAAAGATAGTTTTGTTTCGTTTTGTTTTGAGGTATGTTTGTTCAGTGCCATTCCCCTCCCAATTCTGCCTACCTCTAAGACTAGCTCCCTGTAGTAAGCCATTAATTGACTATGATATGTGATAACCCCTAGCTATCTAGGCCTCTCCACATCTCGTCTTTTTGACCTGCTCTCAGTACCCTCTAGAAGTTAAATAGTCCAGCTCAGGCTTCCATGTACACACAGGTACACGGCCATATATAGAACTACCTTATTCAAGGTCCAAAGGAGAAGCAATTATTCCAGGCCCTCGCTATCTTTCTTCCCATATGCCACCCCATATACATATGGGTATTTGGCAATAACCATGCCTCTTGAGCTACAAGCATAGAGAACTAATTCTGATTTATAGATAATACATAGCCCTATACACTTTTTTTTTTTATGCAACAAATATATGCCAGAAAATTATACCAGAAAGGAAGTTAGAATAACAATGATAAACTTCTCCTACATCATTTTCTGCCTAGGGCTGCCTGTTCCTGGAAATTCCAAATATAAAACTTTATGTTGATTACATTATTGATTTGAACCCACCAGTGAATTTTTTTTTAAAAGTCAAAGCATTTTATTTTGGTAAAGTTTGCTGTATTCTTATTTGTAACATTTGTGTATAATTAGATTTTAATAAATCAGAATTTACCTAGTAAGGATAGTTCTACTACATTCTGTTACAGTTCTTAGAGTACAAGAAAAGGCTACATTATTCATCAAAGTGATACAAGATTCTTACAATTATTAGGAAGTTGCAATATTTGCATTAGAATAAAAACTATTCAAAATTATTTGGTCATATAAACTAAATTCCTTATCAGTTCCTCCAAGTAAAGCATGTTCATTTTTTGTTTTAGGTGGGGCCTACTATCTTATTTCCAGAAGCTTAGGGCCCGAGTTCGGTGGGTCTATAGGCTTGATCTTTGCTTTTGCCAATGCAGTGGCTGTTGCTATGTATGTGGTGGGATTTGCTGAAACAGTGGTAGATCTTCTTAAGGTAATTAAAAGTTTTTCTTCTCTTCAGCCAAGTAAGATAATTCGGTTCAATTTGCCTTTTCAGAGCACTAGGGGATATCGTTATGGCAAGATGAGAGGAAGTAGATTTATGCTGTAGGATGTGAAAGTTAGATATAGAAGAAGGAGCTCTAGGCTTGGCATCAGAACTGGCTTGGAA
This sequence comes from Crocuta crocuta, assembly GCF_008692635.1. Taxonomy (NCBI): domain Eukaryota; kingdom Metazoa; phylum Chordata; class Mammalia; order Carnivora; family Hyaenidae; genus Crocuta; species Crocuta crocuta. The sequence goes on along the minus strand of NW_027530019.1, from coordinate 6,037,124 downwards.
TCCCGGCTCTCAGATTTATTGGCCAGTCCCTCTCTGATCTGAACCCAGTTTCTCAAATCTGTCACATGGGCTAATAATACTGTTCTATGTATTTCAGAGAAACGCAGTACAGACCAAATGAAATAATGTACATGAAATACTGTGTAAAATATGAAACAAAAGATAAATGAAGAGCATTTATCAGTAGCAATATTACTATTATGGTTATAGATTTCCAAAAGGAAAAGAAAGTTCAAACATTTGAACAACTCACTGCAGAAAACTAAGCATTTTCTAGTTTAGGTGCTCCATCTAGATGGTATGTACATGAGCATGTTAATTAGCTGGTATGTGAACTTACTTCTAGTCCTCTTTTTATGGAAGTAATAGCATTCACTGAATTCAGTTACTAACAGGACTTTTATTTGAAAATTAAATGAATAAATGAGTGAATTATATAGTTCATAAGGTATGTAATCTTCAAGATATGCATTATCCAGTTTCTGTAGTTTGTTAGTTGATTGAATGAAACTATGTTCCAATATTCACGTTGGAAACCACTCATTTTTATTTCTCTGAGATTCCCCCGATACACAAAAATAACTAGTCATTCTTCTGAAAGAAAACATTATATTCATATGTGCACATACTTATCTTAGTGCTGCAATAGCTTTAAAAGCTGTGACTAGAATGAGCATCTAGAATTTCCAAACTTGGCTACCAGTGGCCTCTTATTATAGGACAAAATAATGCTAATCTCAGATTTAGGAACACTTCATTTTTCTATTATCCTATATGGCTCCAGACATGAGTGCACGGTAGCTCTTCTATAATAAGACATACAGGCCAAAAAGGCTCCTTCTCTAACCATTTTAGTGATTTTTGTTGTTGTTCCAGGAGAGCAATTCAATGATGGTGGATCCAACCAATGACATCCGGATAATAGGCTCCATCACAGTGGTGATTCTTTTAGGAATTTCAGTAGCTGGAATGGAATGGGAAGCAAAGGTGATTTTCTCAAAATGGTATTATCAACCACTGCTGCTCAGGTCTTGACCAAATTGCAGGAATAGAACAAACCCCATATTCAAAAAGAATTGCTATTAGTACTTGCTATGACCAAAGCTGCGGGTTAGCACTGGAAAGAGCACCATGTCCTCAGAGCACGAGGTCCAGGCCGTCACAACTCACAGCTCATGTATCACATGATTGGGCCTGCACTTTGTCCTTCTTGATGCTGTCGTCATGTGGCATAGACACTAATATGCTGCCATTTTCACACACAGACCCCTTGTGGTCATAGTAATGGTACATGCTGGAAACCTGTGTCTTCTAGTCACACCCCTAGTATCCCATCTGGTATTTCAAGCTGACTGTGGTACTGAAGCCCAAAGGAAATGGCAGGTGGGATAGGAGAGGGTAATAGAGGCAGAAACTCTCGTTCTCAGAGACACAGTAGTACAAGAGCATATTTGAGGGCATCATAGGCCCTGGAACTGGAGAATATCTGTATTTAGCTAGTAGTAATACAATTAGTAAATTTCTGAATGACACGAACATGTATTTTACCTGATTTATAATTCTCTACAGTGACTGGTATAATTGCAACCGGTCGTAAGTGCCTGGAAATGCAGTACTTAGACCTCAGGAGATTACCAGAGACAGAAAGGTGGCCAAACTTGCCCACCTACATAAGGCAAGGGGAAACATTCCCATATGGCACTTATTTGCAGATTATGCATTCACACATCAAACAAAAATTGAGTGCCTATTATGTGCTGGGCTTATTAGTGCTGGGCGTTGTGCTAGGCTGGGTTGTTCTGCTGTGACTGAAACAGGCACAGTCCTGGCCCTAGCTGAGCATACGGTCTGTGGGGATAGAAGTAATGATCAAGTAGATAAATGAGTAAATATAGACAGGTAAGTTGTGAAAGTGCTATAAAGGAACTAAACAGGGCACTGAGATAGAAAATAAGGGGAATCTGCTTACAATGATTTTATTCCCTGAGGGAGGCAATGTAGTTTCACAGCAGTAGAGGGTAGATTTAAAGCTCTAGCTCTGTTGTCAGAGCACCTGGATTTGAATTTGGTTTACATCTGTGTGACCTTTAGAAAGTTGTCTAACTTCTCTATGCCTCAGTTTCTTTATCTTTAAAATGATGATAATAAGATTACCTGTTCATACAGTTATTGGTGGTATTATCTATCTGAAAGAATACGGGTAAAATTAAATCTGTCTCTGTATTGTACGCCCTCAGCAAATGTTACTTGTTATTATTTAGATTCAGTGGTCAAGAAAGTCCTATCTGAAGGGGTAACTAAGACTTAACGGATGAGAAGAAGGGAGTAGTTATACAAAAAGTTCCTGCAGAGGAAACAGCATATGGGAATGCCAAGCGAAAGACTCTTGAAATGTCAGAAGGGGGAGGGGGAGGATAAAGAAAGACGCTTTGATTGGACAACGTGACCCAGCATCAGATGCATGAGGCATCACGGAACTCCATGAATCATTATGTTCTCACACTCCTGTTGCATTTAGCACTGGGAAAGGGAAGAAAGAATCCATAGGCATTCTGTCTAGAAAAGAAACAAACTCTATCAGTGATAAAACTTTGGGCTCCATATATATTCCTGAGGACACTGCAGTTAAGTTACCCACCTAGTCCTTGGAATATATCTTTTAAAATTTTTAATGGCTTTTTATTTATTTCTGAGAGGGAGAGAGAGAGAGAGAGAGAGAGAGAGAGAGAGAGAGCGTGCGAGCGTGAGCAGGGGAGGGTCAGAGAGAGAGGGAGACACAGAATCTGAAACAGGCTCCAGGCTCTGAGCTGTCAGCAAAGAGCCCGATGTGGGGCTCCAACCCACAAACCATGAGATCATGACCTGAGATGAAGTTGGACCCTTAACTGACTGAGTCACCCAGGCTCCCCTACTTGGAATATTTTTGAAATGGCACCTTCAAGTGCCCAAGCACATGTGCCCATTGAAAATGTAACAGCTACACCCAGGTCAGATGTAGTGTTTCCTACAAGGATACACTATTGCCTATTGTGTTAATCAGAATAACCAGTCTTTCCTCAGTGGACATTACTTTTATAATTATGTAAAAAGTTGTTAAATGAATCTAAGTTGGCCTCCTTTAACTTTGTCATTCCAGGCTCAAGTGATACTTCTGGTCATTCTTCTCATTGCTATTGCAAACTTCTTTATTGGAACCGTCATTCCATCCAACAATGAGAAGAAATCCAGAGGTTTCTTTAACTACCAAGGTATGTGTGACAAATTACTTGCTTTGCAGTAAGTAGTTCTCCCCTGCCCGGCTCCATCACCATTCCGGTGTCCCCCGCTTCAGCCATTAGAATCCCAGTGCAATCCAAGGAAGAGCCTGGGGTTGGATTCAGGAGATCCACAGTGAGTCTCAGCCCTGCTACTTGCCAGCTAGCCCAGCCACCTAGCATCTTTGGGTCTCAAATTTCCCTGCCCACGTATTGGTGGTAACAATAATTTCCTGAGGGGATTTTTGAGAAGTAAATAAGGTAGTGGAGGCAAAAGTGTTTTGAAAGCCTTCAAGTGTAGGATAAATTGTTGCCACTATCAAATTGTAGAAGTAGAGCTGTATAAACGAGGAAAGAGAACATAGTTCAGATAATTTGCTCAACCATTGAGAGCACTAAAGTCAAACTGTCCTTTTTCTGCTATAATTTTAAAAAAATACTTTATTAAAAAAATTTTTAATGTTTATTTTTGAAAGAGAGGAAGAGAGAGACAGAGCATGAGCAGGGGAGGGGCAGAGAGAGAGGGAGATAGAATTCAAAGTAGGTTCTGGACACTGAGGTGTCAGCACAGAGTCCCACGCAGGGCCTGAACTCATAGACTGTGAGATCATGACCTGAGCTGATGTTGGATGCCCAACAGACTGAGCCACCAAGGTGCCTTTCATGAGATTTTATTTTCAAGTAATCTCTAAACCCAACATGGGGCTTAAACTCACAACCCTGAGATTAAGAGTCACATGTTCCACGGACTGAGCCAGCCAGGTGCCCCCTTCTAAATTTTTTTGTAACTTGCTTATCTCTAGTATTATCTAAAAGCATCCCTGTCAGGTTTTTAAGCATAAAAGATTGTAGGAGTTGGTGTATCATCCTGAGGGAATTCCACTCAGCATGAAATTCTACTCCTCCTATGGACATCTTCCTAGCTTTCTATTCTAACTTATTCAAGAAGCCACTGCTGAGGTTTAAAAAAAAAATATTTTTCTTCATTATTTACTAGTATTTGTTTCCTTTAGGTATCACATCACCTCTTTCTTCCTGATTGTTTTTCTTTGTAAAATTTGTCTTGTTTGCTTTGCATGTTAACATCCTTTTCCTTTCTATTCCTTTCCCTTCCAGCTCTTGCTGTATTTTTTCTGACAATTCACTCTCTTTCCTTGTTTTTGCATCAGGCCAGATTCTTTTGTTCACCTTTTTCCTCCTTTCGTTTCCTGTTTTTCTTCTGCATTGTTTCCTTCTCATTTAAATAATTTGCTGATGCCTCATGGGATAGTATTATGTTATGACCAAGGCTCCTCACTATATTATTCTTTTGTATGTGAGAATGTGCTGTAAGAATTTAAGATCTAATTTCTGGGAGCAGGAAATGGAGAAGGTAAACATAAGTAGCAAAATCATAAGATAGTTTTACCCAGAGGCTCTCCCAGAATTTAAAAAAAAAAAAAAGCATAGAAAAGCTGTGTGTTGATTATTTATGCATGGAAGAAAGTAGTTGTCCGTGTGTAGGGCAATGGACTGTGTGGTGTATTTGCAAATATGCTAGTATAGTCATATATTCTCCATTTCCCCCCTTTCCGATCTTCTAGGTTCAAAAAAGTCGGGAGGATTGGGTCTCTTTTGGCACAAAACTTTTTCAGAGCTGTGTCCTAGAGATCTACAACCTTGAGTCTTGGTAAATAGGACCATGAGGTTTGTCAGGAGTACACCAGCATCTTCAAGTTCATTCCATTTAAAATACAGGGAAACATTTACATGAGACATTGATAGAAGCTAAAGGTAACCTGTCTCATACTCTGTAAAGAAAGCCTACATGATAATTTTCTCTTGTGTTGCAGCGTCAATATTTGCCGAAAACTTTGGGCCAAGCTTCACAAAAGGTGAAGGCTTCTTCTCTGTCTTTGCCATTTTTTTCCCTGCAGCTACTGGGATTCTTGCTGGTGCCAATATCTCAGGAGATTTGGAGGTATGTTGTCTCCTATGCTTTTGTGGTTCCCTACAAATTTTAAAACTAAAATTTCTGCAAGGGTTCCCAGTTGTTTAAAACTTCTCTCTTTTAAGGCCAAAATTTAATGCCAGAACATCATATTTCAGATATTCCTTCCAAAAGTTTTATTCAATGATATCAGAAGGATAGAGTATGTTGATAGTATATAGCATTTCCAACGAAATGAATACAGCTCAGTAAAAAAGATGCCAGAACCTGTCTTTCTCTTTTAAACACATAATGAAAAAGAACACATAACATTCAGGAAAAAACACCCACCCACCCCCAATCACTTTGTTAGTGAATATTTATTATAGTTATCAAATTCAGATACATATATTCATTCATTTAATCAGTATTTATTTAGCACTACATTCATATTATTTTGCCAGGTACCATAATTATGGGGCATTATGTTAGAATATTGGCTTGAATGTTTTAGAAATACTGATAGCAGTGACCTAAACAATATAGAGGTTTATTTTTCTAGTGGATAAAAATCTGAGCTCATAGGCCATGCAGTGGAATAAGACACATCTTCTCCAAAAGGTAGCCCAGGATCCCAGATGATCTCTTGTTTTAACATTCCCTTGGGTTTGCCCTCACCAGCAAGGTCCAAGATGACTGGTCACTTCGAAGATCATGTTCCAGCCCATAGGAAGAGGAGTAAGAAGGAGAGGGCAAGCATTTCCTGGACCTTGCATGTATTACCTCTGCTGACATTCCATTGGCCAGAATGTAGTCTCTATGACCTTCCTACTTGTGAAGAAAGTTGGGAAATTTAGTCTCTAGATGGGCAGCCATGTGCTTGGAATTTAAGGGAGGTCTAGTATTTCAAGGAGGAAGATGAGAATGGATGTTAGGGGGTAGTAAATAGTCTCGTATCATATACAAAAAAGAAGACGACACAGGTTTTAATTCAATAAATTTATAATCAACTTTGGAAGATAAGAAGTATTTGCAAGAGCCATCAAGAGATATATATAAATGGGGGCACAGGGTGGCTCAGTTGGTTAAGCGTCCAGCTTGAGCTCAGGTCATGATCTCACGGTTCGTGGGTTCGAGCCCCGCATCAGGCTCTATGCTGACAGCTAGATCAGAGCCTGGAGCCTGCTTCTGATTCTGTGTCTCCCTCTCTCTCTGACCCTCCCCTGTTCATGCTGCCTCTCTCTCTCTCAGAAATAAATAAAACATTAAAAAAATTTGTAAAAAGAGATATGTATAAATGAAAACCATATGTACTGTCTAAATAAACTGTGAAATAAACAGAGTAAACAAATAATTGTTAGGTCCAGTATGATTTCCTTGAGGATGTAACTTTTAAGTGTGAACTTAGAGCAAAAGCTAAATAGTAACTGTTGATAAGAAAATATAAGGGTATTCCGGGTAGAAAAGACAAAAGAACAATCAGGCATGGGGAAACTGGAAACAGTAAGAAGTCCTTCACAGTATAACTGGAGAAGCCCTGATGAGACTGGGTGACCTTATAAGGCAAGAGGAAATGGCTGTTGGTGGGACCTAAGAAAGAGATGTTTGCCCCAGAATATAACTATGTGATAGTGGGGACCTTGCCTTTGGTTATATTCACTGCTGCATCCTCAGAGACAGTAAAGTTTCAATAAATATTTATTGAGTGAATGAATAAGGGCATTTAGATTTGTCATATTAGGGACCAGTGTCATGGTCAGTTCTTGAACTGAGATATGGCATAAAATAGATTAGGCAGAAGCTCCAAAAATTAAGAAACTTGTTCAAAATGATTCAAGTAGTGAGTATTGCTGCTTAATGAAATTGAGCGATTGATGTTGAGATTCCAGTTTCTCAGATTTGGAAAAGTATCAGAGGTCACTGATGTAAAATTCTGCAAACTTTAAGCACATATGTTTTCTTAAGTTTATTTATTTTGAGAGAGAGAGAGAGAGAGAGAGAGAATGCAAGCGGAGGAGGGCAGAGAGAGGGAGAGAATCCTGCACTTTTGGTACAGAGCCCAATGCAGGGCTTGAACTCACAAACCGTGAGATCATGATGTGAGCCGAAATCAAGAGTTGGAAGCTTAACCAACTGTGCCACCCAGGCACCCCTGAAAGCACACATTATTTATTTATTTATTTATTTTAAATTTACATCCAAGTTAATCAGCATACAGTGCAACAATGAATTCAGGAGTAGATTCCTTAATACCTCTTACCAATTTAGCCCTTCCCCCCTCCCACAACCCCTCCAGTAACTCTCTGTTTGTTCTCCATATTTAAGAGTCTCTTATGTTTTGTCCACCTCCCTGTTTTTATATTATTTTTGTTCCCTTCCCTTACGTTTTGTATCTTAAAGTCCTCATATAAGTGAAGTCATATGATATCTGTCTTTCTCTGACTAATTTCATTTAGCATAATACCCTCTAGTTCCATCCACATAGTTGCAGATGGGAAGATTTCATTCTTTTCGATTGCCAAGCAATACTCCATTGTGTACATACACACACTCACACACACTCACACACACACACACACACACACACACACACACACCACAACTTCTTTATCCATTCATTCATTGATGGATATTTGGGCTCTTTCCATACTTTGGCTATTCTCAATAGTGCTGCTATAAACATTGGGGTGCATGTGCCCCTTCAAAATAGCACACCTGTATCCCTTGGAAAAATACCTAGTAGTGCAATTGCTGGGTCATACGGTGGTTCTATTTTTAGTTTTTTGAAGAACCTCCATACTGTTTTTGGCTGCACCAAAAGTGGCCGTACCAGTTTGCATTCCCACCTGTAGTGCAAAAGAGATCCTCTTTCTCCACATCCTTGCCAGCATCTGTTGTTGCCTGAGTTGTTATCCATTCTGAAAGATGTGAGGTAGTACCTCATTGTGGTTTTGATTTGCATTTCCCCGATGATGAGTGACGTTGAGCATTTTTTCATGCGTCTGTTGGCCATCTGGATGTCCTCTTTGGAGAGTGTCTATTTATGTCTATTCACCCATTTGTTTTTTGGGTGTTGAGTATAAAAGTTCTTTATAGATTTTGGATACTAACGCTTTATCTGATATGTCCTTTGCAAATACCTTCTCCCATTTCATCGATTGCCTTTTAGTTTTGCTGATTGTTGCCTTCCCTGTCAAGCTTTTTATTTTGATGAGGTCCCAATAGTTCATTTTTGCTTCTGTTTCTCTTGCCTTTGGAGACGTGTTGAGTAAGAAGTTGCTGCGGCCAAGGTCAAAGAGGTATTTGCCTGCTTTCTCCTCAAGGATTTTGATGGCTTCCTGTCTTACATTTAGGTCTTTCATCCATTTTGAGTTTATTTTTGTGTATGGGGTAAGAAAGTGGTCTAGGTTCATTTTTCTGCAGGTCGCTGTCCAGTTTTCCCAGCACCACTTGCTGAAGAGACTATCTTTATTGGATATTCTTTCCTGCTTTGTCAAAGATTAGTTGGTCATATGTTTGTTGGTCCATTTCTGGTTCTCAATTCTGTTCCATTGATCTGAGTGTCTGTTTTTGTGCCAGTACCACACTGTCTTGATGATTACAGCTTTGTAATACAGCTTAAAGTCCAGTATCGTAATGCCTCCAGCTCTTGTTTTCTTTTTCAGAATTGCTTTGGCTATTCGGGGTCTTTTCTGGTTCCATACAAGTTTTAGGATTGTTTGTTCTAGCTCTGTGAAGAATGCTGGTGTTAATTTGATAGGGATTGCATTGAATATGTAGATTGCTTTGAGTACTATTGACATTTTAACAATATTTGTTCTTCCTATCCAGGAGCATGGAATATGTTTCCATTTTTTTGTGCCTTCTTCAATTTCTTTCGTAAGCTTTCTATAGTTTTCAGTATATAGATTTTTCACCTCTGTGGTTAGATTTATTCCTGGATATTTTATGGTTTTTCGTTGAATTGTAAATGGGATCGATTCCTTGATTTCTTTTTCTGTTGCTTCATTATTGGTGTATAGGAATGCAACTGACTTCTGTGCATTGATTTTTTTATCCTGCAACTTTGCTGAATTCATGTATCAGTTCTAGCATTCTTTTGGTGGAATCTTTTGGGTTTTCCATATAGAGTATCATGTCATCAGTGAAGAGTGGAAGTTTGACCTCCTCCTGGCTGATTTGGATGCCTTTTATTTCTTTGTGTTGTCTGATTGCTGAGGCTAAGACTTCCAATACTATGTTGAATAAAAGTGGTGAGAGTGGACATCCTGTCTTGTTCCTGACCTTAGGGGGGAGCTCTCAGTTTCTTCCCCATTGAGGGTGATATTAGCATTGGGTCTTTCATACATGGCTTTTATGATCTCGAGGTATAATCCTTTTATCCCTACTTTTTTGAGGGTTTTTATCAAGAAAGGATGCTGTATTTTCTCAAGTGCTTTCTCTGCATCTATTGAGAGAATCTTGTGGTTCTTGTCCTTTATTTTATTGATGTGATGAATCACATTGATTGTTTTGTGGATATTGAACCAGCCCTGCATCCCAGGTATAAATCTCACTTGGTTGTGGTGAATAATATTTTTAATATATTATTGGATCTGGTTGGCTAATATCTTGNTCCCAATAGTTCATTTTTGCTTCTGTTTCTCTTGCCTTTGGAGACGTGTTGAGTAAGAAGTTGCTGCGGCCAAGGTCAAAGAGGTATTTGCCTGCTTTCTCCTCAAGGATTTTGATGGCTTCCTGTCTTACATTTAGGTCTTTCATCCATTTTGAGTTTATTTTTGTGTATGGGGTAAGAAAGTGGTCTAGGTTCATTTTTCTGCAGGTCGCTGTCCAGTTTTCCCAGCACCACTTGCTGAAGAGACTATCTTTATTGGATATTCTTTCCTGCTTTGTCAAAGATTAGTTGGTCATATGTTTGTTGGTCCATTTCTGGTTCTCAATTCTGTTCCATTGATCTGAGTGTCTGTTTTTGTGCCAGTACCACACTGTCTTGATGATTACAGCTTTGTAATACAGCTTAAAGTCCAGTATCGTAATGCCTCCAGCTCTTGTTTTCTTTTTCAGAATTGCTTTGGCTATTCGGGGTCTTTTCTGGTTCCATACAAGTTTTAGGATTGTTTGTTCTAGCTCTGTGAAGAATGCTGGTGTTAATTTGATAGGGATTGCATTGAATATGTAGATTGCTTTGAGTACTATTGACATTTTAACAATATTTGTTCTTCCTATCCAGGAGCATGGAATATGTTTCCATTTTTTTGTGCCTTCTTCAATTTCTTTCGTAAGCTTTCTATAGTTTTCAGTATATAGATTTTTCACCTCTGTGGTTAGATTTATTCCTGGATATTTTATGGTTTTTCGTTGAATTGTAAATGGGATCGATTCCTTGATTTCTTTTTCTGTTGCTTCATTATTGGTGTATAGGAATGCAACTGACTTCTGTGCATTGATTTTTTTATCCTGCAACTTTGCTGAATTCATGTATCAGTTCTAGCATTCTTTTGGTGGAATCTTTTGGGTTTTCCATATAGAGTATCATGTCATCAGTGAAGAGTGGAAGTTTGACCTCCTCCTGGCTGATTTGGATGCCTTTTATTTCTTTGTGTTGTCTGATTGCTGAGGCTAAGACTTCCAATACTATGTTGAATAAAAGTGGTGAGAGTGGACATCCTGTCTTGTTCCTGACCTTAGGGGGGAGCTCTCAGTTTCTTCCCCATTGAGGGTGATATTAGCATTGGGTCTTTCATACATGGCTTTTATGATCTCGAGGTATAATCCTTTTATCCCTACTTTTTTGAGGGTTTTTATCAAGAAAGGATGCTGTATTTTCTCAAGTGCTTTCTCTGCATCTATTGAGAGAATCTTGTGGTTCTTGTCCTTTATTTTATTGATGTGATGAATCACATTGATTGTTTTGTGGATATTGAACCAGCCCTGCATCCCAGGTATAAATCTCACTTGGTTGTGGTGAATAATATTTTTAATATATTATTGGATCTGGTTGGCTAATATCTTGAGGATTTTTGCATCCATGTTCATCAGGGAAATTTGTCTATAGTTCCCCTTTTTAGTGGGGTATTTGTCTGGTTTTGGAATCAAGGTAATGGTCATTTCATGGGAAGGGTTTGGAAATTTTCCTTCCATTTCTATTTTTTGGAACAGCTTAAAGAGAATAGGTTTTAACTCTTCTTTAAATGTTTGGTAGAATTCCCCTGGAAAGCCATCTGGCCCTGGACTCTTGTCTTTTGGGAGATTTTTTACTACTAATTCGATTTCTTTACTGGTAATGGCTCTGTAAAAATTTTTCTATTTCTTCCTGTTTCAGTTTTGGATGTTTATCTGTATCTAGGAATTTGTCCATTTCTTCTAGATTGCCCATTTTATTGGTATATAATTGCTCATAATATTCTCTTATTAATTTTTTTATTTCTGCAGTGTTGGTTGTGATCTCTTCTTTTTCATTCTTGATTTTATTTATTTGGGTCCTTTCCTTTTTGTTTCTGATCAAACTGGCTTTATCAATTTTGTCAAATCTTTCAAAGAATCAGTTTCTTTTTTCATTGCTCTGTTCTACTGTTTTTGTGGTTTCGATAGTATTGATTTCTACTCTAATCTTTATTATTTCTTATCTTCTGATGGTTTTGGATTTTATTTGCTGTTCTTTCCCCAGCTTTTTAAGGTGTAAGGTTAAGTTGTGTATCTGAGGCCTTTCTTCCTTCTCTAGGAAGGCCTGGATTGCTATATACTTTCCTCTTACAACTGCCTTTGCTGTGTCCCAGAGGTTTTGGGCTGTAGTGTTATCATTTTTATTGGCTTCCATATACCTTTTAATTTCCTCTTTAACTTCTTGGTTAGACCATTCATTCTTTAGTAGGATGTTCTTATATCTCCAAGTATTTGTTACCTTTCCAAATTTTTTCTTGTGGTTGATTTCAAGTTTCATAGCATTGTCATCTGAAAATATGCACTGTATAATCTTGATCTTTTTGTCCTTTTTGAGGACTGATTTGTGTCCTGGTATGTCATGTATTCTGGAGAACGTTCCATGTGTGCTAAAGAAGAATGTATAATCTGCTGCATTAGGATGGAATGTTCCAAATATAGCTGTTAAGTGTATCTGGTCCTGTGTGTCATTCAAAGCATTTTCTTGTTGATTTTCTGTTTAGATGATCTGTTCATTGATGCAAGTGGAGTGTTTAAGTCCCCTATTATTATGGTATTATTATCAATGAGTTTCTTTATGCTTGTGATTATGTATTTGGGTGCTTCCATATTTGGAGCATAAATATTTATGATTGTTAGGTCTTCTTGGTGGATAGACCCCTTAATTATGATATAACTCCCTTCTTCATCTCTTGTTACTGTCTTTAAAGTCTAGATTGTCTGACATATGTATGGCTACTCTGACTTTCTTTTGTCAACCATTATCATGATAGATGGTTCTCCATCCCCTTACTTTCAATCTGAAGATGTCTTTAGGTCCAAAGTGGGTCTCTTGTAAACAGTATATCAATGGATCTTGTTTTCTTATCCATTCTGTTACCCTATGTCTTCTGATTGGAGCTCTAACCGTTGATGTTTAGAGTGAGTACTGAAAGATATGAATTTATTGCCATTATGTTCCTTATAGAATTGGAGTTTCTGGTGGTATTCTCTGGTCCTTTCTAGTCCCTGTTGCTTTGGGTATTTTTTTCCCATCTTTTCTCCCCTCAGAGAGTCCCCCTTAAAATTTCTTGCAGAGCTGGTTTAGTGGTCATGAACTCCTTTAATTTTTGTTTGTTGGGAAACTTTTTATCTCTCCTATTTTGAATGACAGCCTTGCTGGTTAAAAATTCTTGCCTGCATATTTTTCAGATTCAGCACACTGAATATATGCTGCCACTCCTTTCTGGCTGGCCAAGTTTCTGTGGATAGGTCTGCTGCAAACATGATCTGTCTTCTCTTGTATTCTAAGGACTTTTTCCCTTGCTGCTTTCATGATTCTTTCCTTGCCTGAGTGTTTTGTGAATTTGACTATGATATGCCCTTGTTGATGGCTGGTTTTTGTTGAATCTAATGGGAATCCTCTGTGTTTCCTGCTCTTTCTTTTGGGGTGAATTCCTTTGTTTTGTCATTTTGAGAGGAGAAAAGGAAATAATAAGGTGAAAAAGTAAAATTAAAAAATTAAATACCACACACACACACAAGTATCAAATAATGTATGCTAGATCCTAGGTGTTTTTTGGTCTGGTAGTTGAAAGGAGCTTGACAGAATTGAGAATAAAGATACCAAAAAAAGAACACTTTTGAAAAAAATTGAAAAAAATGAATACAATGAAATAAAATGAAATGATGGAAGTAAAATAGAATTTGAAATATTTACAAAAAAGTGAAAGATACAGTAGAAAAAAATAAATAAAAATATTTTTAATAAAAATTGAAAATAAAAATAAATTTTTTCTCTTTCTGTATTGAAGATAGAGAAAAGAAACCATAAAGAAAAAAATTGAATAGATGGATCAGCAAACAGTCTGATATATGATTGAAATTACATCGTTTTCCCTTAGAAGTCAAACTATGAAGCACTGTAAACTAAGCAGGTATACACTAAGTCTGTAAACCAAGCAGGTGAAGAGACTGGAGATGTTCCTGGTTAGTGAGGTTGGCCCTATTGGGCGGGGCTTAGTGTAATGGCTCCATTTTCCACTAGATGGCGCTGCTGAGCTTACCGGGGTGGATTGCTGCCGCTCTCCTAGGTGTGTATCTGCATGCATCGGAGGGGTGAAAATGTAGTCACCTAGATACCCAGTCTTCAGTATCAGAACTCTGTTGTCCCGGCCAGCAACAGTGCACCTGTCCTTTGTCTCTGGCTTCCATCCACTCCCCACTTTTACACTGTCAGTGACCAAGCCATCAGGTTGCCAAGGCGGCACCTCCCTCCTGAGTTTTATCTCATGAGCAGATGTTTCCCGACCCCTCACTTCTGAGGGACTGCGGGGTTGACGCGCTCAGATCTTCTGGGGGAGGGTCACACCGAGCAATGGCCTGGTGCCAGCTGCACCAAGACAGGTTCGCAGTGATGCCCAGAGACTGCCGCAGGGTGCCAGCCTGCCCCAGAAAAAGTTCACGTGATCGTGCATCAGCAGCATTTCAGGGACTATGTTAAATCACAACACACATCTGACAGCAGGCTTCACCCTTAACGTCCTTGTTCCAGCACCAGCGAATGTGGTTGTTCTCTGGGGTCCACTGGGGCCTCTGGAGGCACACAGCCTCTACCAAATGTCCTCCCAGCAGGGGGACTGCATCTCCCCCTTGGCCCTAGGACCCACCCAGAGCTCACTCTACTCCTGGGGATTCACGCTTCCAACCAGAACGCCACCAGGTATCCAGCTGCAGACTTTCAGACTCTGCGCTCCCCCTGTTTGTAGAGTCTTAATGGAATTTAAACTCTCTCTTTTCTCCCTTTTTTGTTCAGCCCCTGCGGCTGTTTCTGCTTTGGAAGGTACCCAAATCTAATCAACACAGTTAAGATGTGGGTTTAAAGATGCAAGATCAGGATGTGGTTGACACTCAAAAAGCCTCAGTCTATTGGATTGCTTGTGTATTCTATCTTAAAAATATATAATATTTAACAAAACAAGGTTAAAGAAGGCTAGATTTTTAGGTAACTGCTGGGGAGATGGAAACTAACATTTAAAGTAAAAACCAAGAATTTGTCAAAGTCCTGGTCCCTGTCTAGGTGAAAGGGAGCCAGAACAGACAATGTGAATATATGCCTATTAAGATACTGGTATCCTGATTTAAATTGTGTCAAGTCTGACCCTCATGTATATTCTAAGTAAGTAATTTCAGATTTTGTAGCAGATGCAAACTACATAAGAACTAAGTTTTCATGTTTAGGTACATGATACCTTCTACTGTCATACCTCATATCGTTATATATATTTCTTTTATCCCCCACTTAAATTAATATTGCCCTTTTTCACTTAATCTTCACATTCCACTCAGGTCATAAGAAATAGTTAATCAATAAAATAAAACTTGAAATATAGCAGGAACTGGGAGATTGAGAGGGACCCAATTCAGCCACAATTATCTTCTTCTTTTGATGTATTGCTCAACTGCATCAGTTAGCTGAATTCACTTTTGGAGATAATAGCTGGGAAGGAGAAGCCTGGGGTATATATGTAGCAGAACAACCTATGTGCACATATGCCTTTTTTATTTTTAATTTTTAAACCTTATTTAATTCCAAGTTAGTTAACAAATAGTGTAATAATGATTTCAGGAGTAGAATTTAATGATTCATCACTTACATATAATACCTAGTGCTCATCCCAACAAATACCAACAAGTGATGTTAATACCCATCACCCATCTAGCACTGCCCTCCAGCGACTCTCAGTTTTTTTCTCTGTATTTAAGAGTCTTTTATGGTTTGTCTCCCTCTGTGATTTTATCTTATTTTTCCTTCCCTACCCCTTTGTTCATCTGTTTTGTTTCTGAAATTCCACATTTGAGTGAAACCATATTGTATTTACCATTCTCTGATTGACTTATTTCACTGAGCATGATACNTATATATATATATATATATATATATATACCACCTCTTCTTTATCCATTTGTCAGTCAATGGACATTTGGGCTCTCTCCATAATTTGGCTATTGTTGATAGTGCTGACATAAACATTGGGGTGCATGTGCCCCTTCAAATCAGCATTTTTGTATCTTTGGATAAATACCTCATAGTGCAATTGCTGGGTCGTCAGGCAGTCCTATTTTTAATTTTTTGAGAAACCTCCATACTGTTTTCCAGAATGGCTGCACCAGTTTGCATTCCCACCAATAACACAAAGGTGTTCCCCTTTCTCTACATCCTTTCCAACATCTGTTGTTTCCCGAGTTGTTAATTTAGTCACTCTGACCGGTGTGAAGTGGTATCTCAGTATTGTTTTGATTTGTATTTCCTTGATGACGAGTGATGTTGAGCACCTTTTCATGTATCTGTTAGCCATCTGGATGTCTTCTTTGGAAAAGTGTCTATTCATGTCTTCTGTCCATTTCTTCACTGGCATATTTGCTTTTTGGTGTTGAGTTTAATAAATTTGTTATAGATTTTGGATACTAACCCTTTATCAGATACACCAAATCCAGATATCTTTTCCCTTTCTGTTGGTTGCCTTTTAGTTTTGTTGATTGTTTCCTTCACTGTGCAGAAGCTTGTTATTTTGATGAGGTCCCAACAGTTTATTTTTGCTTTTGTTTCCCTTGCCTCCAGAGACATGTCTAGTAAGAAGTTGCTGTGGCTGAGGTCAGAGAGGTTGCTGCCTGTTTTCTCCTCTAGGATTTTCATGGTTTCCTGACTTACATTTAGGTCTTTGCTCTATTTTGAATTTATTTTTGTTTATGGTGAAGAAAGTGGTTCAGGCTCATTCTCCTGCACGTCACTGTCCAGTTTTCCCAACATAACTGGCTAAAGAGACTCATTTTTCCATTGGATATTCTTTTGTGCTTTGTCAGCGATTAGTTGGCCATATATTTATGGGTCCAATTCTGGGTTCTCTATTCTGTTCCATTGATCTATGTGCACTATCCTGCCTTGTTGATTACAGCATTGTAATACAGACTGATGTCCAGAATTGTGATAACCTCCAGCCTTGGTTTTCTTTTCCAACGTGATTTTAACTATCAAGGGTCTTTCCTGGTTTGATACAAATTTTAGAATTGTTTGTTCTAGCTCTGTGAAGAAAGCTGGTGTTATTTTGATAGGGATTGCATTGAATGTGTAGATTTCTCTGGACAGTATCAACATTTTAACTATATTTGTTCTTCTGATCCATGAACGTGAAATATTTTTCCATTTCTTTGTGTTTTCTTCAGTTTTTTCATAAGCATTCTATAGTTTTCAGCATATAGATCTTTTATCTCTTTGGTTAGGTTAATTCCTAGGTATTTTATTGTTTTCAGTGTAATTGTAAATGAGATCAATTCCTTGATTTCTCTTTCTGCTGCTTCATTATTGGTGTATAGAAATGCAACTGTTATCTTTACATTGATTTTACATCCTGTGACTTTGCTGAATTCAGGTATCAGTCCTAACAGTTCTTTGGTGGAGTCTCTTGGGTTTTCCACATAGAATATCACATCTCTCCAAAGAGAAAATCCTTCTGATTTGGATATCTTCTATTTATTTTTGTTGTCTGATTGCTGAGGCTAAGACTTTCAACACTTTGTTGAACAACAGTGGTGAGAATAGACATCCCTGTTGTGTTCCTGACTTTAAAGGGAAAGCTCTCGGTTTTCCCCATTGAGGATGATATTAGCTGCAGGTCTTTCATATATGGCCCTTATGATGTTGAGGTATGTGTCTTCTATCCCTGCTTTCTTGAGGGTTTTTATCAAGAAAGGATGCTGTATTTTGTCAAATACTTTTTTGCATCTATTGAGAGGATCATGTGATTCTTGTCTTTTCTTTTATTAATGTGATGTATTGACTTGTGGATGTTGAACCAGCCCTGAAGCCCAGGAGTAAACCCCACATGATTGTGGTGAATGCTGCTTTTAATGTATTGTTGAATTCCATTTACTAGTATCTTTTTGAAAATTTTTGCATACATGTTTATCAGGGAGATTAGCCTGTAATTCTCCTTTTTATTGGGGTCTTTGTCTGGTTCTGAAATCCAGGTAATGCTGGTCTCATAGAATGACTGTGGAAGTTTTCTTTCCATTTGTGTTTTTTGGAACAGTTTCAAGAGAATAGGTGTTAACTCTTCTTTAAATGTTTTTAGAATGTCCCTTGAAAGCCATCTGGCCCTGGACCCTAGTTTGTTGGGAAATTTTTGATTATTGATTCAATGTCTTTAGTGGTTACGGGTGGTTTAAATTTTCTACTTCTTCCTGTTTTAGTTTTGGTAGTGTATATGTCTAGGAATCTGTTGATTGCCCAGTTTGTTGGCGTATAATTGCTCATAGTATTCTCTTATTATTGTTTGTATTTCTACGGTGCTGGTTGTGATCTCTGCTTTTCTTTTTCTTTTAATTTTATTTATTTTGAGAGAGAGAGAGAGAGAAGACAGAAGGAGAGAAAGCATTCCAAGCAGGCTCCGCATGATCAGCACAGAGCCTGATGTGGGGCTCGAACTCACAAACTGTGAGATTATGATCTGAGCTGAGATCAAGAGTTGGGCACTTAACCAACTGCATCACCCAGGCACCCCTCTCCTCTTTCATTCATGATTTTGTTTACTTGAGTCCTTTCCTTTTATTCTTGATAAATCTAGCTGAGGGTTTATCGATTTTGTTAATTCTTTCAAAGAAACAGCTCCTGGTTTTGTTGATCTGGTCTACTATTTTTTTTATTTTGATATCATTGATTTCTGCTCTAATCTTTATTATTTCCCTCTTCTGCTGGTTTTGGGCTATATTTGATATTCCTTTTCCAGCTCTTTAGTGTAAGGTTGGGTTGTGTATTTGAGACCTTTCTTCCTTCTTTAGGAAGCCCTGGATTGCTATATTCTTCCATCTTATTACTGCCTTTGCTGCATCCCAAAATTTTTAGATGGTTGTGTTTTCCTTTTCATTGGCTTCCATGTATTTTTTAATTTCCTCTTTAATATTTTGGTTTCATTCTTTAGTAGGATGTTCCTTAATCTCCAAATAGTCATGGTCTTTCCAAATATTTTCTTGTGGTTGATTTCAAGTTTCATAGCATTCTGGTCTGAAAATATGCATGGTATGATATCGATTTTTTGTACTTGTTGAGGGCTGATTTGAGATCCAGTATGTGATCTATTTTGGGGAATGTTCCATGTTAACTCAATAGGAATGTGTATTTTACTGCTTTAGGATTAAACGTTCTGAATATATCTGTTAAGTCCATCCAGCCCAGTATGTCATTCAAAGCCATTGTTTCCTTGTTGATTTTCTGTTCAGATGATCTTTCCATTGTGGTAAGTGGAGTGTTAAAGTCCCCTACTATTATGGTATTATTATCAATGAGTTTCTTTACGTTAGTGATTAATTGATTTTTATATTTGGGGCTTCAAGTTTGGGGCATAAATATTTATAATTGTTAGATCTTCTTGGTGGATAGACCCTTAATTATGATATAATGCCCTTTTACATCTCTTGTTCCGGTCTCTCTTTTAAAATCTAGTTTGTCTGATATAGGAATGGCTACTCTGATTTTCTTTTGACCTCCATTCCATGATAGATGGTTCTCCATCCCCTTACTTTCAATCTACAGATGTCTTTAGGTCTAAAATGAGTCTCTTGTAGTCAGCATACAGATGGGTCTTTTTTTTTTAATCCATTCTGATACCCTATGTCTTTTTATTGGATCACTTAGTTCATTTACATTTAGACTGATTATTGAAATTCATGAATTTATTGCCATTGTGTTGCCTGAATATTTGGTGTTTTTGGTGATCTTCTCCGGTCTCTTCTAGTCTTTGCTGCTTTTGGTCTTTTTTGTTGTGTTTTGTCTTTTCTCCACTCAAAGAACCCCTCTTAAAATTTCATGTGGGGCTGGTTTAGTGGTCATGAACTCCCTTATTTTTTGTCTGTCTGGGAAAAGACAACGAAAAAAAGTTAAAAAATTAAAAATAAAACAAATAAACCAGCAAACAGAATGAAACCCAAATGAAGAGACATCCAGTTTCCCCTAGAACTGAAACTTTGCAGCACACTATAGTCTGTAAATTAATAAACAGGTGGAAGGGATTTGTGTTGGTTTTCTGGGGGACATGCCTAGAGGGCGCAGGTGGGCTTGGCTTGCTGTAATATCTCTGTTCTCCTCTTAGTGCCGCTGCTTAGCTTACTGAGGTTGATACATGTGTGCGTGCTAGAAGTGAAAATGGCTTCAGCCAGCTCCTTTGTCTCTAGCGCAGGAACCCCATGCCCTCACTGACCCTCAGTCAAGCACCCTTCTTTGTCTCAGGCTCCTGTCTGACCCCTGCCTCGACCCTGTCTGTTCCAAGCTGCCTGCCTGCCAGGTGGCACTTCCCTCCAGAGTTGAATCATAAATGGGGCTGTGTTTCAAAACCCCACACTTCAGAAACCTCCACAGCTTTCTGCGGTACTCTCTGGGGGAGGGTCTCACTGAGCAATGGCCGGATGCTGGCTTGCCCCAGAAAAATGTTCCTGCCGTTGTGCAGCAGCAGAGGCCCCGAGTTTATGGCAAAACACAACACACGGCTGGTGCCAGGTTTTGCTGCCCTCTGGTGTCTTTGTTCTAATATCGGTAAATGTGGCCACACCCTGGGGTCTGCTGGGACCTTTCCCTGTAGGGAGCCCATATGGCCTCTACCAAATGGTCTCCAATCAGGGAAACTGCTTCTCCCCATATGATCCTTCAGACCATGCTGCCTGTTCCTGGGATTCACCCGACTTCTTTACCAGAGCACTGCCAGAGGCACTGAGCTTGAAACTTCAGACTCTGAGCTCCACTGTTAATACAGTCTTGGTGGCATTGAAACCCTCCCCTTTCTCTCCATCAATAGTTTTGGGGAACAGCTTTCTTGTTCAATCCCCTGTGAGGGTTTTCACTCTTTCTTTCTCTCTTTCTCTCCAGCTACTTTCAGGGGGAGTGCTTTTCTTGTGTGAGCTCCATGCGCTGCACTTTCCCCTTTTGCTTTCTTTGTCATTTCTCTGTGAAAATGACTCCCTGCCCTCTGTGGCTCTACAGCTTTTCTCCCCCCCAGTTCACTCTCCGCACTATGTACCTGCCAAGTTCACTGGCTCCAATTATACAGGTTCTTGCATTAATCCTCAGATCAATTTCCCGGGTGTTCAAATGGTTCGATGTTGATCTAGCTGCATTTCAGGGACAAGACAAGCTCCGGGTCCCCATACTACTCCACCATCTTACCTCCCCTGTGCAGATATTCCTAAAAGAATGGGGAGGAATTAATGATCACATAGTGGCGCTGTAGGACTGGCATACTCCCAGTAGGGGCAAATTTGCTTGTATATTTATTTCCAGCTGTCAGGTTGGGTCTATATTTACCATGACTTGGCCTCTCTGATGGATTTTCCCTTTAATATTTATTTATTTATTTATTTATTTATTTTTTGGGAGAGAGATAGCTTGAGCAGGTGAGGTGCAGAGAGAGAGGGGGAGACACAGAATCCAAAGCAGGATCCAGGCTCCAAGCTGTCAGCACAGAGGTGGATGCAGGGCTCGAACCCACAAACTGTGAGATCATGACCTGAGCCAAAGTTGACTCCTAACTGACTAAGCCACCCAGGAGTACTCCGCCTTTTTTTTCTTTTTTCTCTCTAATGGAGTTGATCAGCACATTTAAGTTAAAAACAAAAACAAAAAAAATCTCAAACTTTGGCTGCATTTATCGCTTATTTGTATTGACAAATCTCAGGTCCTTTGGTGGGGGAACTAATATCTACTGAGTATCTATACTCAATTCAATATTTATTGACTCCTACTATATGCCAGGCACTGTCCTGTATAAGCAACAAATACATTAATATCTCTATTTAATAATCCCTGTTAAGGTGAATTCAATTATTTAGAAGTTATGCTGTATGGAAATTGATTATGATAGGATTTAGCCCCCAAAATGAGATATAAAATGGTATCTTATATATGATGCAAGCTCAGCTCAGTAAATTTATATACATTCATAAGCAAGAGAAAAGCCCATTTTCTGGTATAAGCTTATATTTGCCTCTTTCTTTATGCTTGCTTATGGAAATCAAATATTTCCCATCGTAGTCATTCCTAAACTAGATTCCAAATGGGAAATTTGAGGGATTGGAGAATTTAGTAGATCATCCTTTTTGCTTAAAAGTTACTTTTTTTAAAAAGCAAGCCTAAGCTTGGTACAAAACTAATACATGTGCACACACACACAGAGATATTGCCAATGTGTATCAATGTGCAGGATGTGTTTGGGGTCTTTAATACTTTGAGGTCTGGTACATCTGCAAGAAATTCCCAGGAGATAAAGGGGAGGGAGACACATTAGTGAGTGAGCTATTTTACTTTTCTATAAAAACTCTGTCCTGTACAGTTAGATATCTTTTACATTCAGCACAAAGTTCTAGAGATTTCTTTTTTCACTCTGAACACTTGAACACCTCCAGAAAAAACTCCAGCTTGATCTTTTCTTTACAATGTGCCTCAGGATAGGTAGATGAAAAACTTGAAACACTGTAGTAACTCTTAAGTCATTTCTATTTCTTACTACATCCTGTCTCTTCATCCCACCACATTATTTTCAAAGGATCCCCAAGATGCCATCCCCAGAGGAACCATGCTGGCCATTTTCATCACCACTGTTGCCTACATAGGAGTTGCGATTTGTGTAGGTAAGTTGTATGTCTCTGGTGTCAGAATGCCAGAATTATAAGGAGTCTAGTTATTCTTCATGTCCAGTGGGCTTGCAATGGATCGTAAATAGTAAGTTTTTTTTTAAGACAACATTTTTATTCCTCTCCTGGGTGCTCTAGGGGTTTGAATGCAATTAAGCTATAATATAGGTGTCTCTGGGTCAGGGCTGAGATAGAGTTAATCAGATTGTTATTCTACCCGAACACAAAGAGAATCCCATTTAGCTCCTCTAGGTGATAATCTTACTGCCAAGAAACCACCATCCCTAGCACCCACCTCCCTCGCCTTGGGAGGCAGGTGAGAAACAGAGCTAGAGAAAAGAAGCCAAAAGCAAAACAAGACAAAAACAAAAAGGCTTAGGAAAGTATGAAAGATACAGAATTGATGACTATATCCCCTCCTTGCACTAACTGTCCCTGATATGGAAATGTCACTGTCACTAGTTGGCAGGAGATCAGAACAAGACCCAGCTGCCAGCAGTGTGGGTGGCCAGCCCCCACATTGCTCAGTGAGCAGAAAATATGTGGATGCACCTGCTGTTTCTAAGCTGACTTTCATTCCACCTGGCGCCTGCACCGCACCTCCTTCTGGTTGGGGGTCACCCCCTGCTTCTACCGTAGTAGGAGAGGAAGGAATGGGGAACATTCAGAGACGCAAACTCTTTTCTGTGCACACTAGGGAAGATAGTTCCTCACTGCAGAAGCCGGGATGACCATTTTACCGAAGGGCACATCCCAGTAGTCCTCTGCTTAAAGGAAATTGGGGAAATGCATTTATCTTACCTTGGCTTCTGGAGAAAAAAGCGACACAGTTAACTTAGATTCTTGCTCCTCTCACTGTCTCCTACTTGAAGAAATTTGGATAATGTTAGCTATATTGCTGTGGCATTTTCAAGTTTAGTTACTATGTAAAGAGATTTTATTCCAATACTTTAGAAATTGACACATTTTTAAATGACATTGAAATCACCTTATGTTAAATTTCCCAAATGGCTTTCTATCTCACACAAACTAAAAATGAAGGAATGAGTAAAGTTATAGACCTGATTTCAGAGATTCTTCCAGTTTTTGCCTGGGGGAAAAATCTGTTTCTATCTGTTTCCCTGGAGAGGATAGTCATGAGATCTGTAGCCTGTCATTAGTTATGGTCCATGGCTTGGCTTCATTGAAGTATTGGGAGTTGTGTAATGCAGAAGCCAAAATATATGATTCAGAAAAGTCAGCTTAACAAAAGAACAAAGCAAAAAAGGTAAAATCTGGAATGGATAGCTTTGCTTGGTAGCCAGCGTTCATGATTTCGATGGTTTAAGCAGAGGCTGACAGCCCCCTCCCTCAGGCTATATCAACAGGATTCCTGTACTGTTCATTTTCAGCGACTCAGCTTGAAGATTCTATTATTTTTACATCTTTCGCACATTCACAGGGTATGAATTCCACGGGTAAAATTGAGGATTCCCGTTAGTATCTGTCACTGGGACCTCCCTTGAAGTTATTAGGAAGGGATGACAACTTATACTGGCTGGAGCTGGAGGAGCAAAATGAACAGTTTCATTGGTTGGGATTTAGTTTGCAAAATATGTACCCCTCAGGTAGTTCAGGAAAGTTTCTACATATTTCCCACATATATTCATATCTTTCAATAATCCTATCCAATACGTAGTGGCAGAAATTATAGTTATAAAATTCACAAGGAAAGTCAGTGATTAAAATATCTATCAAGGATCTTTAAAAAGTTCATAACTCTATTTCTAGGAATCTGTCCTCGAGAAATATTTTGAAACATGGAAGGAAGTTTTTGTGCACAAAGATCTTCATCATAGAATGTTTATAGTAGGAAACAACAGAAATACCAAATTGTATAAACATAATGGAATACACTGATATTTTATAGAATATTATTTGACCATTAATAGTACCAAGGAAATCTTAATATTTTATCACACTAAACCATGAAATTCTATATAAAGTAGAATTCTATCTATGTTTAAATAATTATGAAAGGACTATCATTAGTTGAAAACAAGAGCTCAGTTCTCTTAATTACCGGAATTCAATAATGCTGCCCCTTGGTTCTCTCACAGATGAGGAAATAAATCCTTCAGTAGCACCAAGCCAGATATATGAATTGAATACATATTGTGTGCAAAGCACTGCCATGTACATTTCAGAAAATAAGAGAGTTCCAACCCCCAAGTGTCTTACAGAAGCAGGCGAGAGCTTGGACTTAAAGCACCCAATGGCAGCTTGTTAGAGACAGGGGGCGCTCTGAGGATGGGAACCTCCAGGTAACCGTGTCCCAGAATGACAAGAGAGGATGGCAATGGACCTGCTCAGACCCAAAGTAAACTATGATTTCAGCAGAAAACCCTATGGGGGCAGAACTCTTATAAAGCAATGACGCGCCATGGTTGTTTCCCCAGGGGCCTGTGTGGTCCGAGACGCCACCGGAAGCATGAATGACACCATCATTTCTGGGATGAACTGCAATGGTTCAGCCGCCTGTGGGTTGGGCTACGACTTCTCAAGATGTCGGCACGAACCATGTCAATATGGGCTGATGAACAATTTCCAGGTTTGAACGGTCAAAATACAAACAAACAAATGTTGATTGCTATTTTTATTTGTAGAATGTCATGTGGAGTATAATGAGACTTCTGACTTTGCAAATGATTGATTGTTGATCCATTTGAATTCAGCAAGGAACCATTTGTGCGTGAGGGAAGGGAACCCTATAGGCATTATGTGATGGCAAATCCTGCAGTTATGTTGACTGTGGTGAGGAGAAAATGGCCTTTATATGAATTGCATCACCAGAGAAAGATTACCACCTGACATTATGCATCTCCCAATCAACTGTGAAAGATTTCATGGCCGGGAGAAGGAGAGACTTAGATAGTTAGCACTTGGCATGCACTTCACGTATGGGCTTCCATTCAGGAAAGGACCCCGATGTGGTCTTGGAGTGTCTGGAAAACAAGGCCAAGAGAGAAATTGTGAGTGGCAGAAGGGGAGGTAAATGAGGGGGAAGGAACAAGGGAAGTTGGGAAAGCTGCAGAACTTGAAACATCAATTTGTCTGTATGACTGGTGACCGGAGGGAGAGGCAAATTTGTCGTGAAGGCTTCATTCATCCATTTAAACAACCAACAAAGAGAAATTAACTCAGCTGAAGTCATTATTCCAAAATATGACTTAAATTGATAGAATCTCATCATGTCTCAGATATAAAATTATATTTAATGAGCACAGAGAAAGCAAAGGTTTCAAAAGCCTCTATGTGCTCGAAGGACGAGAAAGTCTAAAGCTTTTCAGAAGACCAGTAAACAACTGAGCCCTCCCCAAAACTTACTAAAATACCACTTTCTGCTGGATAGGATATCCCATCATCAAGGAAACATATGCCCACAAAAGACAGGGGTAATGTTCTCAAAGTCCTTGAAATCCTTTCCTTTTTTATTCTTTCCAATATCTTCTGAACGTATTGTGGTGAGCATTTCTTATTATTATAAACAATGACAAAAAATGGCCATGACCATTTTGAAAAACAAATATTAAGAAACTTGAGAATGAAACGGGGGGGCGCACTCTGGTTAGCAAGTAACTTATAAAGGAGTTTCCAAATCACAGAAAGTGGAAGCGGAAGCATTTGAATAAAATTTTGACTTTCTTTTTTAATTGTGTGATGGATGAGTCTCCTTACTGGAACC
Source organism: Crocuta crocuta (assembly GCF_008692635.1). NCBI lineage: Eukaryota > Metazoa > Chordata > Mammalia > Carnivora > Hyaenidae > Crocuta > Crocuta crocuta. The sequence continues at coordinate 6,010,924 of NW_027530019.1, read as the reverse complement.
TCTTTTCTCAAGGTCATGAGCATGGTGTCAGGGTTCGGCCCCCTCATCACTGCTGGCATCTTTTCTGCAACGCTGTCCTCAGCCTTGGCCTCCCTCGTCAGCGCACCCAAAGTGTTCCAGGTGACACGTGCACAAGAGCACATGCCTCTCCCTTTGTCTGTTTCCACTGAACATGGATCAAGCTGAAATACTCCTCCTCGCCAGCAATCATCTTCCATCATTTTCTGAAACAGTTTAACGTTTGCATCTGGCTCAAATGCTGTCTGCCACATAGTCAAGATCGATTCAAATAATATAAAGAATGATAAACTGCTGTGTTAACTTGTGCCTATATCGTGTACCACTTCATCTTTCCCCAAATCTTCTTGTTTGAATCACCTAGGGAAGATGACTGTGCATAGATATAAATGACGAATCTCTTCTTTTCCATTAGGCGCTGTGCAAGGACAACATCTACAAAGCCCTGCAGTTCTTTGCAAAGGGATACGGGAAAAACAATGAACCCCTGAGAGGATACATTCTCACTTTTGTTATAGCCATGGCGTTCATTCTTATTGGTGCGTAGTTTTCTCTTGCTTCCTGAAAGCCAGGGAATTCTTCGGATTACTGATAGGGTTTTCCTTTCAGCTTAACAAATTGCCTGTTTTATGTTTAATGTCCCAATTGAGAATATTGGAGTCTGTCTAACCCAAGGAATCCTTGTGTGTAGAGAGCCTTTGAGGACTTGAGGTAGACTTTGAATCTTTGAATCTGACTTTTGGAAATCCATCCAACTAAACGCAAGTGAATCCTTCCTCCAAGCTCCCTGATATTGTGTAATTCCAGAGTCTTCCCCAGCTATCAGCTATCTCTACAACCCCTGGCTTGGCAGCTAGCAGAAGAAATGAAGTGCCATTTACAAAATATGGTCCATATGTCTGCCCATATCAGAATCAGGATCACATGGGGTTTGTTAATGTGCCGATTTTTGAGACCCAACCCGAGTTGGAATCAGAGTCTCTGGGGATAAGGAATCTGCATGTTTACAATTCCTAAGGAGGTTTGTAGACCACTAAGGTTTAAGAACCACGTACCCAGACTCGAATCTTGGCTTCTTCTCCTAAGCAACACAGGAACAGCTGCATAATCCTGGAGAGGCACATTCATCAACTTTGGGCTGCATGTTCCTCATTCCTCCCTAAGGTGCTACCTCTGCTGGTGAGCATATCAGAGGAAATGAAGAAAAAAGCAAGACCGTGATAACTCTGCCTAGAAGGGCAGAGCCTTCCTCGGCACAGTGACCCTAAACAATAAAGCCTCCTCATCCTCACATAAACTCGGGAAGTGACTGTAATTCCTGAATTCTGATAAGATTTCTACAAGATTGAAGAGGTGGAAAATATGACTGTGTGTGTTAGATTTTTAAAAGATTAAATAAAAAGCGATTATTTACAGAATAGTTTCCATTATATAAATAAGCATAAGACCTCAAATCATTGCCCCATAGAACATTTATGTGCTCGAATAGCCTAAGTGTTTAAAAATTGTATAAATTAAATAATATCCTTAAGCTTCATGGCACAAGCTTCACAGCCGCCATTTTTGCCTATTCCTTGCTGGCGTCTGTGGTCTAGAATCACACCCAACTGCCAGTTGCATTTGCATCACTGAGGTTGATAGATAAATGACAATGTCTCTGAATTATTTCCTATATCATAAGCAAACAATTCAGCTAGGATTAAATCATACTGGATGTTTAGGTACCAGGGTAAAAATTTTCTGGCAAACCTTCAGAGGTAGAACTCCCTAGAAATGTCTAAAAAAAGGGGGGGGGGGCTACAAATGACTAGCAAGAGTTTTGAGAGTCAGGAAGAGTAAGTTGGGGATGGAGATTTCCAGTTGGGCATTGCTGGTGCCCTGGTATTTAATCTGTCACACTGCAGAGCTTGGTGACACAGCAGAGAAATAATGCTTGTATCCACAGCAGAGAAAGAAGGTAAGGTTTGGAGCATCAGGAAGACCTACAGGGGAGCTTGTCATCTGCCCAGTCCCCGAACCCTCTACCCACGCCCGCTTGAATGTTTGCTAGATAGAGTTACTGCCTATTGTCTATTTTCTCATTGGTAGGTTTTCTTGTGTCTTACTTTGTGGAAACCCAGGCTAGAATATATTTTTAAATGAATGCAACCCCAAAGAAAAATCACTAGCTTCTTAAACTTTGACAGATGCTAGCTATGTTTTCAATTTCCAAATAAAGTCAAGCTTCTAGGCGGTGACAGCTGTTCAGCCCCTGGTCTCATCACTCATATGTACATGCTCACTTCTGCTTCGTTCACAGCGGAACTGAACACCATCGCCCCCATCATCTCCAACTTTTTCCTGGCCTCATACGCACTTATTAATTTCTCCTGCTTCCATGCCTCTTATGCTAAATCTCCGGGTAAGTTGACTTTTTCGTAACGAAAATAAGCCTAAGAAGGCAGTTAGTTTGTCTCAATAAGATGAAATAAGTCAGTGAAAAGTGCTCAATCTGTGTTTATATATTTCCTTATATCCTAGTGGGCAGCGTAATCCACTTTATTTTGGTGAGTTGGGGGGGGGGGTGGCTTCTGAAATAGAAAAAGAATCATTTGAGCAATGGCCTTTTTGACCAACCGTAAAGTCAATTTTCTCCTGCGGCAATAAATTATTCATTGCAAGAGAAACCACATTTATTTCAGCAGTAGAAAAACACCACTATTTATTTCCAGGGTGAAAGTGACCACAGAAGTGGAATAAATGTATATATTTGAAACTTCCTTACTATCAATTTGTTTCCTGCTCATGGTGCAGAAGAGAAGGATGAGTAGTTCCCATAATTACCTGCTGAGTACAGTCGATGCAGATTCACACTGAAACCAGTGGCGTCCCTGCCCTCCTCCGACTGTGGTTGAAAGCGGTGCAAAATTTCATGCCAAAGAACCTTCCCAGTCTAGTCACCTCTCACCTCTTCTTTGCTTTCATTGGCTATTAGAATTCCTTCTACCTTTCCACCAGAATTGATACTCGTCACTCTTGACCTTCAGAAAGTTCTTCACCATGAGTGCCTTTATCAGGGATGTAAACACATTTCCACTCTATTAGAGCCTGCAGTGGTCTCAAGCTGCCTTTGGAAAACCTGCTGCCCATAAGACAAAATATGGATGGAAGGGGAGCCTTCACCCACACAAAGCCACTAGGCGCCGGAGGGCAACTGAGGAACTTTTGTTTCTGTTGTTTTCTCTTTTAAGCAGAGAACAGAAAGTTCTAGTCAGTGAATACAAGTATAGAAAAGTGTGCCTCCATGCCACGTTGTGGTCATCTTTGAAAAGCAAGGTGAAATCACAGAGGTGGGAGGGGGAAAGAGTGGAAAGGAGGGAGTGAAAGAGGAAGAGAGGACAAGAGAGAGGAAAAATAAAAAACCACAAAGAGACACATGGATACAGAAACCCACAAAATGACACACACACTGCCTCTGCTGCGCACACACACACACAGCCAGACTCGGAAAAATAAAAGCATTTCCAGTGATGTTCTCAAAGTGCTATTTCCATCTGGTGGTCATTTCAGAAATTGCTCCCGAAGACCTTGAATGCTCTGTTGTGTTTTGGCAACTCCACCTTTAAAATGTACTTCACCCGTAGACCAAATGCCTTTCAAATCAGAACTTCCCCAGCCTGACCATACTGTCTCCCAGCTTCTTCACTGCAAGCAGCATGGGAAACCCCCATGCATATATGAACCGTGAGAAATATTTTAGCTGTAAAATGTAAAACATTAATGCATCAGGTTCTAAAAGGCATTACAGGAAAGCTTCTCCCTTTTCCCCATAGATTATTATTTCTGAAAGGGCAAGGACTATCCTCTTTACATAATGGAGGTAAAGACAGAGCTAGCAGGAAGTTACTGGCTTGACTTTTGATGAAGCTCTACCTTCTTCACAGGAACAACACAAGCCCGTTGTCTTAACCTCTGCTTTCTGGGGACACCAAGTAGTTTCTCCCCTCCTCCCCCACTAGGCCCCACTCTTTTCATATCTCCTGCCTCCTTTTAACTCCTGATGGCATAGATACCGGAGGCTTAAGTTTTCATAGTTTGGGAAAGCAATTGAGGCTTGCTGGAAATATGAAGAGGCCATGAGTAACATATTTTCTGTATTTATAGCATTCTTATTTGGTATACTTTCATAGGCCAGGGCCCCAAGGTCACAGAAAACTAATAACAGAATTGGGAACTTGACCTAAATGTTCTGATTTTTATGCTAGGAAAAACTGTTGCCTGCATCTAAAAATTTTTTTAAGTTTATTTTTGAGAGAAAAAGAAGGGATCAAGTGGGGGGGGGGGGGCAGAGATAGAGGGAGACAGAATCTGAAACAGGCTCTGCACTGTCAGTGCAAAGCTTGACGTGGAGTCCAAACCCATGAACCATGAGATCATAACCTGAGCCAAAGTCAGACGTTCAACCAACTGAGCCACCCAGGCGCCCCAAGCTTCATTCCAATCATACGTAGTGGTATAAAGTAATAGTGTCAAAGTATTTCTTATGCACTGAGATTTTTTTTTTTTTAGGATGGAGACCTGCATATGGAATTTACAACATGTGGGTATCTCTTTTTGGAGCTGTTTTGTGCTGTGCAGTCATGTTTGTCATCAACTGGTGGGCAGCTGTCATCACCTATGTCATTGAGTTCTTTCTCTATATCTACGTGACTTATAAGAAGCCAGGTAAGATAAGGACTGTATACGAGGGGGTTTTGAAAGCACTCCCTAACTAACCATTCATTCCATAAATGGTTATTTGAATACCTCCTATGTGCTTAGATGTACAATGTGAAGACTGGATATCAAAAATATAGCATAACATAATAGTTAACTATATATATACCATGCACTCATTAAATCCTCACAATGATGCTATATGTTAGGTATCATTAGAGCCATCTTCCAGATGAAGAAACTGAAGTTCAAAGAGCTGACCGTTTGTCAAGGTGACAGGAGAGATGTAGCTGACATTTTAAGTAGAGTATGTGATACCAAACCCCACTATATCAACTTCTAAAAATCCTGATAAATAAGATATAGTCCCTGTCCTCAAGGAGTTCACTGACCCGTCTACAAGCAACTAGCCATAATACAGTATAGTAAGTACCGTGCGACGGCATGAGCAAACTCCTGAGAAAAGGAGAGGGAGCGATTAGAGCTGTCCAGGAAGACTCTTCTGGTTCATGGCTTGCATTCCCAGGGCCAACACTCCGGAGGCGCTTAATAAATATTTGCTGAATGAACAAATCAGATAGAGCCAGGGAAGGTTATTCTGGGCAGAAGGAAAAGCATGAGTGAAGTCAGGAGGCATGCAGGGACATGGCATATGGAGAAGCTTCAAGGCCTGTGACACAGATGGAGTTCTTGGGTGCTGAGAGGAGAAGGGGCGGAAGAGTAGGTTGGGCCGGATAAATAGGAAACATAATGTCACGCTAAGGATTCTGTGAGCAACAAGAAGCTGCCACAGATCATTCAGTTAGATCTGAACTTTGGGTGTTAACTTCTGAATCAGCGAGTAGGGTAGGCTGAAGCTGGGAGAAGCTAGAGACCAGAGTGTGGTACAGAGAGGCCCAGTCTCGGGAGCCGGACAGCCCCCAGCCACCCTCCTGGGTCCCCTACCTGTACTGCACAAGTAAAGTAGAGAGCCGGTAACTACCTCAGAGGGATTTGTTTGCTGTTTTTCTTTATTACTTTATGCACCAGGCATAATTTACATATGGTAAAATACATCCCCTTTAGATGCACAGTCTGTAGGTTTTGACAAATTTGCACAGTCTTGTAACCACCACCACGATCAAGACAGAGGACATTTCCATCATCGCCCCAAGTTCCTTCCCACTCTGATGTACTTGATCTCTTCCTCCCTGACTCAGCCCCTAGCAACCACTGTTCTGATTTTGGTTGCCTTTTCAGAGTATTACATAGAATCATGTAGTATGAGCCTTTGTGTACGTTTCCTCTCACGTGGCAGAATGTTTTTAGATTCATGCACGTTATTGCATGTGTAAGTGGATTGTTCATTTATGTTGAGTAGTATTTTGTTGAATGACTGTATCTGAAAAATTTTTTAAAACTGTATGATTTAAAAATTTTAAAAATGTAAAAACCACCAGCTGATGGACGTTTTTGGGTTGTTTCCAGCTTGGGGTGATTATGTGTAAAGCTTTTATAAACATGCGTACACAGGACTTTATGTGGGCCTCTGTTTTCATTTCTCTGGGAGTGGGATATCTAAGAGTGGGATTTCTGATCAGACAGTAAGAGTGAATATATATTTTTTTCATAAGAAACTGCCAAACTGTTTTCTACAGAAGCAGTATCATCTTCTATTCCTACCAGCAAGGGATGAAAGTCCTCGTTGCTCCACATCCTTGTCAGCACTTAGTATTGTCAGCTGATTTTAAAAAAAAAAAAACAGCAACTATTCTCATAGATGTAGAATCCCATCATTTTGCTTTGCTTTGCATTTTCCTAATGACTAACGATGTTGAACATCTTATTTGCCATCCATATATCTTCTTCAGTCAAATGCCTCTGTAAATCTTGTGCCCATTTTTTTGAGCATCTAAGTTTTGTTTTCTTAATATTCAGTTGTGAGAGTTCTTTACATATTCCAGATGCAAATCCTTTAGCGGTACGTGTTCTGCAGATATTTTCTACAGGGCTACGACTTGCCTTTCCACTTTCCTTACAGTTTGTTTTGAAGAATAGACATTCTTAATTTCTTTTTTTTTAATGTTTGTTTATTTATTTTTGAGAGAGAGCGCACAAGCCAGGGAGGGGCAGAGGGAGAGAGGGGGAGATAGAGAATCTGAAGCAGGTTCTGTGCTGTCAGCATGGAGCCTGATGCCAAAGTCTAGTCCACTCCCTGCTTTTAACCAAATCACCTTACCTTTTTGTTTTAATTTCATTAATGTTTATTTCTTTTTGAGACGCAGAGTACTAGCAGGGGAGAAGCAGAGAGAGAGAAAGACACAGAATCCAAAGCAGGCTCCAGGCTCTGAGCTGTCAGCCCAGACCCTGACACAGGGCTCGAATGCGCTAACTATGAGATCATGACCTGAGCCAAAGTTGGACAGCTAACTGACTAAGCCACCCAGACACCCCTCTTTATTTCTATAAAGTCTAATTTATCATTTTTTTCTTTTATGATTTGGCTTTTTGCCTCTAATCTATAATAGCTTTCCTTCATCTAAGGTCACAAACTTCTAAAAATTTTAATGCTTCAGATCTTAAATCTATGTCCAGTATCCAGTTTGAGTTAATTCCTCACATGTTGTAAGGAATGGTTCAAGGTTCACTTTTTACTTACAAATATCCAGTTGACTAGTAGGATTTTTATAAGAACAAAGTAACCTTATGTTTGCTAAACACGTGGTGCATAATCAATACTAAGTCAATATTAATCTTTTTTTCTCTCTAGAGAATTATTCCCCACCATCTCCCTGCCTTTTCCAAGCAGGACTAGGGAGATGACTCTGTCCCGCCATCTGGAGTGAACCTACACTCCCAATCAGGGCTACCTCTTAAAAGTTTAGAGGTCCCGGGGCGCCTGGGTGGCTTAGTCGGTTAAGCGTCCGACTTTCGCTTAGGTCATGATCTCGCCGTTCGTGGGTTCGAGCCCCGCATCGGGCTCTGGGCTCTGTGCCGACTGCCAGCTAAGAGCCTGGAGCCTGTTTCAGTCTGTGACTCCCTCTCTCTGTGACCCTCCCCTGCTCACGCTGTCTCTCTCTCTCTCTGTCTCCTAGAAATAAAAAAAAAAAAAAAAAAGTTTAGAGGTCCCATCTAATATTTAATTTATTATTTTTTTAAAATGGTAGGAGATGGTAGTGCTTACCGCCCTTATTACGAAGATTAGGTCCTAAAAGATAAAACTAAAATGCTTAAAACGCTTGCTAAACTCTCTTTATGGATACCCAAAAAGAAGAATCCCTGAGCTGTTAGCTTTACTATTCAAACGATGAAGATTGCTGCACACGATCTGTGCTTACAAAAATGCCTCTTTTCCTTTCAGTTCAAGAATTTGTGAAGACCTTTTGAATTTACTCAGGGGCTAACCATTATTCCAAGTCTATCCACTTGCATTGTGGTTATCACATAGCCTCTCTTACCAAGCAAAGTTTCTGGGGCCGAATCTTTAAAGTCTGATTTAGCTGGAAAGAGAGATCTCACTTCTAAGAATTCATAAAGTGTGCATAAAAGGACACAATGCTCTCTCTAGAAAATACTACAGTGTTTTCTCTAATTTGGGCACTCCTTACTGATAGTATACCCAAGGAAAATCATAGAAGTCAACAGCTTATACAGAGGGAAGGTCAGTACTTTTAACGCCAAATTCTTCCATTGTCCGCAGATGTGAACTGGGGCTCCTCCACACAGGCTCTTTCTTATGTGAGTGCATTAGACAATGCCCTGGAATTAACGACCGTGGAAGACCATGTGAAAAATTTCAGGTAAAATTAACTTCGCAGGCGTTCTGGTGTTGCTCTACATTAGAAGTGGGTTTCCTTTATGGGAGACCAGTGCACTTAAGAGTAGTGATACACACTAGGGGTATATTCTAGGAATAGGCAGTTGTACAAAACTGCCTCATTTTCACAACAGCACCGCTGTGAGCGAGTGTTTCTTCTCTTCCACCCTGAGCTATGCCCACTCCCAACTACAAACCTTCATAATGCTGGGTGTCACCTTCCATGCACAGAAATAGAGAGGTGATCTAAGGGTGTGATTTCATAGAGATATTCCCAAATCCCCAAAACCTTAATCATTGGTGCTATCTTCATGCAGCTTAAGGCTTTGGGACTTATTGAATTTTCTTAGGAAAAGTAACATTTTATTTTATTTATTTATTTTTATTTTTTTAATGTTTGTTTATTTTTGAGAGAGATAGCGTGTGAGTGGGGAGGGACAAAGAGAGGGGGAGACACAGAGTCTGAAGCAGGCTCTAGGCTCTGAGCTGTCAGCACAGAGCCTGACGTGGGGCTTGAACTCACAAGCTGTGAGGTTATGACCTGAGCCGGTCGGACACCTAACGAACTGAGCTACCCAGGTGCCCCAAAGTAACATTTTAAACTCTTCATTAGTTGTATCTTATTTTGAATGCAACCTAAAAAAAATGAGTTTTGCAAAGAAGATGAGGGAAAGCAGCATGAAAATGCTAGCTGGAGAGTAACAGGTTATATGGGAGATTTAGGATAGGGTAGTACATCCTACCTGGGGATGTACTAGTATATCCTAGTGCATCCTGGGGTCCCAGTGCAAGGGGGGGGTGCCCATGGAAGGTGTATCCTGGGGTCCCAGTGGAGGGTGCCCATGGAGAGTGCAAAAAACAGAGGAGGGGAAACGCGGAACCCAAGACCACCTTTTTTGGACATCACATTTTGCCATCACTAATGAACCAAGAATACAAAGATGGCAAGATGAACAGGTAGAATGATACAAGAATTCTGATGAGAAACCCAAAAAATATTCAGGGGAGAGGCCATCCCATTTTGCCAAACTCTCTGTTCCTGCCATTTCCACTGGGGTTGTTCTGGCTCACAGGCATCTTGAAATGGCCAGTTCTCACATTTTCTGTTCTCCGTTTCCAGGCCCCAGTGCATTGTCTTAACAGGGGGGCCCATGACAAGGCCTGCCCTCTTGGACATTACTCACGCCTTTACCAAGAACAGTGGCCTTTGCATCTGCTGTGAAGTTTTTGTGGTAAGAGCCACTTCATCCCAGGAAGGTGCTTTCCCTCCCCGCTCACCTTGTGTTGTTTTAGGCGTGCCAGGTGGGTACAGGCTGTGATAAGAAAATGGCAAGGCAGTTTGGACAAGAGCCCTTTCCCTTGATTCATGGAGCAAGGACTAGCAAGGGCCGTGATCTTGAATTTAAACGAGTGGATAAAAAGTGTTTCAGATTTCATAGGAGACCAACTAAAAGTGATAAATATTTCCAAGTGATGGCCTTTGAGACAAGAAAAAGAGAACTGGCTCAGAAATAAAGTGAAGGCATTTGGGGTGGTAACTGTCCACAGAAATATGAAAGCATGGAATGAGCCAGAGAGTGCTATTATATAGATTAACTGATGAGGAGAAAACCAGACATAATGTCCTGAAATGACAGCGCATAGAATTTAGATTAAATATTTGGATAAAATTGATGACACTACAGATACCTAGGGAATTAAGCCAAGTTTCCCATGGCTTAGATAAACATTCGGAGCTAAATGAGTTCCTTTTTGAGCAGGAAGTACGTGGTAGACTAATGAAAACTTACGATGGTTTTCCCGGAGGTATTAAAAGTAGAAGCTAAAAATTGAACCAGGATTGTTGACCAGTTACCAGTCTCTAAAGTGAGGAGAAAGCATGAAAATCATAACAAAATGATAAGTCTAAGTTCTTCAGACCAGCCTATCTCTACTTGTGTTCCCCTAACAATCTCACTCACGCCTTCTATCTCTGTCTCTACCTCTACCTCTGTCTGTGTCTCTCTCTCTGACACACACACACACACACACACACACACACACACACACACACACACCACTCAAAATTCTTAGCTACTTCAATGTATTTTTATAGGGCATATCTATTCCTTGAAGCATTTTCCTACAGTTTTTCTTATTTGATCTATATAACAGCCGAGTGAGGTGGAAAGGAAAAAAGATTCCCTGTTTTCATTTTATTGGTTGGAAAAGTGAGGTTCAAGAAAATTGAATTGTTGCATAGGGTCACATGACAAAGTGGCCGAATCAGGATGTCAGTCCAGGCCACCTGATTGTGCTTTGCGTTACCTCATGAGGAGAAAGCCCTAGCAGACTCCTGTCCCCGGGAGTGCTGTTAGAATCAGGTACCACTACTCAAACTTCTAGGACATGCTAGGGAATAGGGCTGTCAAGAAGCTGTGTAATTCTGGGGCCAGATGGCTGTGCCATGATACAGAGACAAATTTACCGCACGTCATCATGACCAGCACATAGACATCTTTTTATACTAGCAATACTCTAGTACTTGCTAAATGAAGCAAGTTGGTCACATTCACCTTCCTCTAAGTGTTCATATGCTAGTAACTGAGACAATATAACCCAATGCAATTATCCAGAAGGGGAGCGGAAGGCACCCTACCGACTACATTAGATTGACAGGTTAAGTAATGACCAACTGTGACTCCAGAGGATTTTAAAAAATCTTATCAAGCACCCTTCTCTCATATTATCAACTTTGGTGCCCTGGATTACCGAATTTCATTTTGTTCAATATAATACAGGAGCTGATTTTGATGGAATAAGCAGTTTGGGGTGTTTCTCTTCTCCAGCAATTTAGAGAAAACTTAGTTTAGCAGGCAATAAAATATCTTGAGGACAGGAAAAATGAACTGAGAGTATAAACAGTCCTATATTGGCAAGGGAGGAAAGGTCTTCTAATAGAGACAAGAGATATTGCTTTTAATTAACCCTTTGCTGCTTTCACTCTAATAAACGAACGTGAATGTGGAGTATCATGTGAAGCAGGCACCTATGTCTGTCTCCAGTGGCCCTATTGTCTGACAGGTATATTGGACCACATTATATTTCACCGTGCTGGTCTCTCTGAGGAAGGCCTGCGAGTCACGCTCCCAGGCCCTGACTTTCCCTCGGGGACAGAAAACAGTTACTGCATCAGTTAATGACTTTCCAGTTAGTTACTCTCTGTGAGCTCCTGGGGCTGCTGATGTTGTCAGCACTTCTCAACTCTAGACTCAGTCGTTGATCATCTTTGCAAAGAGACAGACTGAAGGGGACATGGGGGAAGTCAGCATACCATTAGAAAACTTTTTCAAAAGCACTGTTATTGGTGGTTAGGCCAGTCTATGGGGAAGGTCAAATAGGAAAGATGATGTTGGGAGGTGACAACGCAGTTTTTGACTCTGGGAAGCTGATGCTCATGGGCTTTTGAGACACGGTCAGGTTCTGAATCACTGTTTTGCCACATGTTAGCTGTGAATCCCTTACGTACATAATTTAGTCTTAACGGTGTCTCGATGTTCTCTCTTTCTTTAGAAAATGAGAATAATAATAACAATAATAGCACCTACATTGCAGAATTGTGAGAATTCTATCAGATGAACTTACCAGTGCTCAGCTCAGCATCTGTCGAATACTAAATGCTCAATTAATTTTAGTTGTTATTGCTGGTATTGTTATTTTCGCCATCATTATTTTTGGTATGCCATAGTTGCCATTTCATTCCAAAAATATATCCCTTTCAACAAAAACTGGAAGCATCCTTTCTTAGGGAAACCAGATCCAGGCACTGGAGTTTGGGACTTTTTTAGGTATACAACATGATCATGATAGAACAGTGAGATACATATTCCCACCAGTTAATCACAGGACAGCAGGCTCTGTGCTCCATCCCTCCACTGGCCTTCAGTTATTTCAGAGCTACCTTGAAATGTGGTTACATACACTACAAGGAAGGAGCAAGGCTCAAAGCTCACTGGTATTTCAGTGCTGGTAGGCCGATGGAAAGCATGTGGCCCCAGCTGCCATTTTCTACAACAGAGACATTTTTAATTCTTTTTAATGTTTATTTATTTTTGAGAGAGACAGACAGAGTGTGAACAAGGGAGGGGCAGAGAGAGAGGGAGACACATAATCCCAAGCAGTTCCAGGCTCTGAGTTGTCAGCACAGAGCCAGACACCTGGCTCAAAGTCATGACCTGAGCCGAAGTTGGACACTCATCCAAAACTGAGCCACCCAGGCAGCCCTACAACAGAAACATTTCTGTTTCTGGGCTAGATATCATAGCCCACAAAGCTGCTGGAATTAAATCAAAAGAGTTATTCTTTTTGCTGGACCCCAAGCCTCCACTGTATTCTTCCAAATATTCAACTAACTCATAGACTCATCCATCAAGCCTCTTCTTCTTGCTTCTTTCCTACCAGCCTTCAGATTTCAGAGGTACCTTCATCAAGACAAATATGGGCATCTCTTTTAAGGAATCCAACTTGGTAACTTAGAATATAGGCTATTCTTCTCCTTTGAATTACCACATGATAAATCATTGACATACTTATATCCCAGGAGGCTTTATATTAAACAAAAGTTAATTCTCTTCTTCTTCTTCTGTACTTGATTCTTATCACCATAGAACGTTCAGAGGGAGTCGGACTCTACCTTCTAGTGTCTTCGCATATTGTCAAGCATAGTTTAATTCAGTGGGTTCAGCAACAGGCAAGTATTAAGTCTGGGGTTGTAGTCTCCACTAATTCTACCCTGTGTGCCTGACAAAAAAACACACTGCCTTTCTTTGTCAATTAGTCTCCTCAATTATTCACAAGAGTTACAGAGATAATAGAATCAATCATTATAAGAACCTAGTTTGGATGTATATACCCTTAGTTCTCCTGGTACACTATGCTCAGTTCTAAAAATCAGATGCTGCCAGCTCACAGTTACCTTCCCTGTGGGAGAAGGCATCATGTGTGCCCAACAGCCACTCACTCATATACTTCTCGGCTTTAGTTCAAAGGCAGGGTATTTTTTATTAAAACACATCAAAGACAAATATACTTTAAAGATGGAAACTTGATCCAATTGATCTGGGATTTAGAATGCAAATCAGATAAAGCCTTTATTGCCCTCCCCCAAATGCAATACTTAGCTCTTTTCTAAATTTTGTTTGTCTTAAAACTGCAAAAGGCTTTCAAGTGTACAGTGGCATCTTTTATTAAGTACATTGTGCTGTTCTGGTGGCTGAAAAATAAAGAGATTTTTTTAGATTGCTTCTATTTTTTATTTCGAAATGAAGAAAAATATTAGGTTGAAGCATCTGAAATCTACATTTTTGTTGGTCAAAATGGTTGAATACAGGCAATTTCATGTGATTAGATTATATATAAAATAAAATGACACCCATATTCTACTTCTTTTAATTAATGGCTGTTAACATTTTTGTCACAAGTGTTTCTACTCATTTTTAAAATGAAACAAACTGCAGCTTGAGCTGAAGTCCCTATGAAAACCACTTAGCTCATGGCTCTCTCCCTCCCCAGAAGCAATGTTACCTGAGGTGTGCTGATATTCTAGTCATTTCGCATAAGCATGCCAAGATGTAGATCTATTCTGATTAATGTTTGCCTACTCTTTCACATTCTTCAAGCCTTGATTGTCCTGTTCTCTCCCTTCGTGGTAAAGGAGATGACAGATAGCTTTTCACCAGCATCCTTATGTAGATGCCCTTTTAACAAAATTTTACCCTTACTGTTTCCTTTTTTCTTTTTTTTTCCTCTTTAAAATTTAGAAAACAACTTAATAAAACCTAAAGCTCTATTTGAATTCAACGACACTCTTCAGGAAACTCAGGGAACACAACTGCCTCCTAACTCTGGCACAGCAGAGGGCAGTTCAAGCACAGATGAGCCAGAGGAAACACAAGTTTTCATTTTTTCTTCGATCTTCAACCTCTTCTTCATGTCAACGTTCACAGCCACCAAGCTGATGCCTTTTTATAGATGCATCTATTATTCTTTAGTCATCGAGTCTCTGCAGTGATGTTCATAAGAGAGTGACATGGCACAATGCAGGAGAAATGAAATGACCTGAGAATGGGCACTAGGCACATGGTGAGATGAAATATGGACCACATCAGAAAGGAAAATTCTCTTTCCCACAGTTCCAACCAGAGCGGCAATGAAAGCAAAGACAGAGCAGTAAGACTCTCAGTGTCTTGAAAAATGAAAGTTGGAAAGAACGTTGCTTTTGGCCCAGATTTCCCTATTTGTTCCTAATGATGTTGGAACTCATTCGCAAATTCTTTTTGTAATATTCATTCATTTGAAGTAGCATCCCATCAACTACTTCTCCAGACTAAATAATCAGAATTTCTTTGCCCTTTCTCAGTCAATGTCGGAGTTATAATATATACAAGATTTTTAGGGCTTCTTTGTTCAAACCCTGAATTAATTTATGCATTCATATTTTGGATCCTAACTGAGCTGATCTCTACAATATTTTAATTGAGTGGTAAAATCATTTTTGTGACTATGACATATTTGAATGTTGAATAATTATATTCCAGTATGTCTTCCCTCTTTGTTAGCTTATTTTTCCTTACTACATTTGGATTGCAGCCTTGCCTCACATTAGTAAGTGTGCTCCAATGATATTATAATCGCTTTTTAGCAAAGAGAGATTCTGTCTGAAATATTTTTATGACTTCTCAATATGGCAAATTTAGGCATTAAAGTAAATCTTTCTGTCACAATTAATGCTTAATCTGGGTTTTTGTAACAATAACAGACATACATTTGACTGTATTTATTTAAATCAATGTCACTTTCCCCAGGGGTCGCAGTCATTGTGGTACAACTCAATATACTGATGGCCCAATGCCTTTTCTAGCTGTTGGTTGTTCTTCTGTTGCATGGATATTGTTACCATTGAGCTTCCCTGAAAAAATATTTCTTCTTTCTTTGCAGTTGATGGAGTCTAGAATGCCCAAGGAGAACTAATAGTTCAAAATGTATGGACATTCTAGAACCCTAAGCAGAATTTTATCCATAATGGCGTATCTTTCTATAGTTTAGGTCTTCTGGTTTAATAACTACCCTCCCTGTATCTTTACTTACCCATCATCTTTTAAGGTTCTTGTTTTTTTGTTAACTGTAAAGTAAGCCATCCAAACTGTTTTGAAACATTTCTTACAAGTCTTCTGAGAAGTTGGCAGGTTCTAGAAAAAAATACTAAAATTAGTACACAAAGAATCTGATTCAATTCAAATAGGATATCAAAATGGAAGTGACCAGAGGTCATCTAGTATTGCATAACAGAAACATAATATGTGCCACATATGTAGTTTAAAGTCTTCTAGTAGCCATCAAAAAAGTAAAAAGAGACAAGAAAAGTTAAGTTTAACATATTTTATTTAATGTAATGCATCCTAAATATTATTTCAGTATGCACAATATAAATAATATTAATGAGATATTTTGCATTCTTTTTTTCCATCGTAAGGCTTCAAAATCTAGTGTGTATTTTACATTTTCAGCACATCTCAATATGGAATAGATACATTGCAGATGCTTAACAGCAAGTGGGTAAGGGCTATCATACTGGACAGTGAGGAACTAGACAATTCCCTTATTTTTATAAATGTAGGACCCACACAGAGGAAGGGCGCATGACACACCGGGGTGTCAGCCAGTCAGTGCCAGAGCCAGCTCCCTATTCAGCACTCTGTCGTAGAACAAACACAGGGGTAGAAACAGGTCTGGGGCTCCAACAAGATTATGAGAACTCATTTAGTATTATAAAAAGCATCCAACTTTGAATGAGCACCTACTATATTCCAGACTAGGCACTTTATCATTACTGCTCAAAACAACCTTGCAGGATAGAGATTTTATCCTGTTTTCAGAAAAATATAGCAAAGCTCAGAAATAATTAATTTCTTCCAAATGGCCAAGTTTAGATTTGAAACCACTTCTGCAGACCACAAAGCCTGGTATCTTTTTCATCTGTTCCAAGCCCTTTCTCTCTAATCGGAGACCCTCTAAGACTGTGACTACAAGCATGGCCTGAGGACCAGCAGCATCTATGTCACCTGAGGGTTGGTTAGACATGCAGAATCTTAAGCCTCATTCCAGACCTACCCGCTGCATTTCATCCAGATCCTGGGTGGCTTGTAAGAAATCTAAGACACTTCAACAACATACCTAATCTGTCCATGACTTGAAAGAATTTCCTAGGGAAGTAGATTCATATCCTATCAGGCACATTATAGATCATCAGAAACACTTTTCAGGGTGATTTGAAACTTGCAAAGAAAAGACTTGGCTTGGACCTTTGAGGAAGAAGACAAAGAATCAAGTTTTTAGTTAAAATGAATTTCCGGAACTCAAATCTTAAAATTGTGTAATGTTTCATCTACCACCATAATACCTGCCTTCTTCTCTCTTAAGCTCCCCTGTTCTTCCTGTACCACAGTATGTGAACTTCTGTTCCCACCAGATTCATTGAGTGAGGGGGGAATCGTAACTTATTTGGATGGGAGTATGTCACCATTACCCAAAGAAAGAGGCAACCCACCATGTTCCGGCTCCCATGAGCTCTGCCCATTTCTTCAGATTGGGGTCTAGCTGAGATTTCCTTAGTTTTCCTAAACATACCTCTTGCTATTGAGTCAGATTGTGTATTTGTCCTAAATTTCTTCAGTCTCATTTTCAGCATTTTCCTCCTGTGCCATGATGCTCTCAGCTCTTTCTTTCACTGGCATGAAGCAGTTAATTAAGCAGGTGTTAATGCATCTGGACATTCTGGGTGGAAAGTAAACGATGGGAGCAGCATAGGCCTCCTCCAAGAGGTTGAGTCTGTGTGAACCCTGTTTAGTGAGGTGTTTTTCCCTCTTTCCCACTTCCTAACTCGATGGGGCATTGCTGGCTATTTTTGTCCTTTAGAAAACAACAGCAGTGCAATGGATAATAGCAGGGTTTCTAACCAATATTTCATCGTGTCATACAGGGACCGCGCAAGCTGTGTGTTAAAGAGATGAACAGTGGCATGGCAAAAAAGCAGGCCTGGCTTATCAAGAACAAAATCAAGGCTTTTTATGCTGCAGTAGCAGCAGACTGTTTCAGAGATGGTGTCCGAAGTCTCCTTCAGGTAAGGCTGGCATTGAGGGAAGGAGTACAGAGGCAAAAGACAATTAGCACTCCCTGTTAATGAGGCTCCTGAAAAGAATGGCTCCAGTTAGGCAGCCCCGCATCAGAGATCAATGCAGATGGTTAAGGAATTCACTGTGAATTCCCGAGGAGAGGCAAAACTAAAACAAAAGCAGAGAGGTTCTATTACAATGAACTATGGATGATACGCTGGAAATGGAAAATGAGGTTGCCTTTGGCCACCAGCATACATTCTGTCCCCACACTTATTGAAATGCAAATTTGTTCTGATGGTTGACGACATTCAGGATCCTATTAAAACTTCAAACTATTTTTGCATCTCATACTGCATATAGCAATGCTCAAGTCTGGCATTCTGCTCCTTTTTTCTTCTGCGAATGGCGTGAGGGCAGGCTGCTAGATTCGACTAAATAAATGCATGGTGATCTGGGCGAAAAATCTCCCTATCCTCCTAAATTATTTCCAGAATGTTGAATAAAATGTAATAATCTCTGTGGCTCAACACTGAAGCCCTCGGTTCTCTTATCTTTTTCTCCCTTATTCTTTCCTCCCCCCCCACCCCGTAATAAGTACACAGAATCTCTCCCGAGTTCTGATCATAATAGAATGGTGAAGTATTCTTAAAATAATCCAAGAGACCCCAAGAAACTGTAGGGCTTGGCTTTCTAATCATTTTGTCTTTAATATGGCTGGAAAGCCTTGATTCTATATGTACCAAATGATGTATTTGCTTTCAGAGTTACCATTTACAGGAATGTCAAAATTCAGGATGACGCCCAGGTGACACCGATGCCTATGCAGGCAGGAAAGAAAAAATAAACTGTACTATTTTGGAGATTAGGACTATCTGGTACACTGCTGTCCCTAATATTCTGGAAGAACTCTTGCAAAGTAGCTGCATATGCCTAGAAACCATTCTGAAAGACCTATTACCCCCAATGAGCATCTTTTCACCTGTTATTAATTTGCTAAACCATGGAAATAGGTGTCACTTTAAGAAGACAATTGTATGTAGTGAGTTACTTTCCAGGAGCCCTAGGGTGAAATATGTTGGGAAGGTTACACATTTAAGCTAAAATTAGCATGGAAGATTGGTGAAATAATAAAATTTTCCATAAGGAACAGGTGGTCTGACATGGAATAAGCAGGGAGAGAAAAGACACAGGCACAGGCCTGGAAAACAAGTCTTACATTAATCCAGAAGAAACCATAAAACATTTGACAATGCAGAAAGCTTGTTCGCTTGAACTTCCTTAAAGAAAAGTAGGGTACAAAGGGCAAGATAGGGTGGTATTAAAGGGAAACACTGACCATTATGCCATTTTGGATGAAGCCTCCTTTGCGTCTCAGAATTTATGGTACAAATGACCACATTCCCAAACTGTAGTCACAGAAAAGATCCCCTCCATCCTGCCGTGTATCTGCTGAGCACCAAGCGATGGCTCTAAGGTGCTGTCCTGCCAGCAGGACATTTCTAGGAGAAGCACAACAGATGTGGAGGCAAAGCTTATTTCAGGAACCCTCCATCAATGCCTGTCTCCGCCTACTCACCACTGTCCCATTTCACGTGCTCTGCTCTGGTCACTGGTTTCACTCTTGCTGTGACCCAGAGTGTTCTTCCTTCACTCCCACTGCGCTCTTTTCCATGCCTGTCAGCCTCTAACCGGCCTGCAAGATCCGGAATGAATGTCACCTTTCCTTTGAAGCCATCCATGAAGACGCAGCTGGAATTCAAGTTTTATTCCTTTAGGCTTCCGTAAGAGTTCCTACTGTGTGTGCACTTGAATTATAATTATTTGTGTGTACCTTGCCTCCTTCACCTTATTCCAAGCTCCTTAAAGCAAAGAATATGCTTTACTGCTCTTCCACAGCACCTGACATAACACTTTGCAATTAATAGGTGCTCAATAATATTGCCNTGAAGCCTGATCTGGAAGATGGCTATTAATGATACTGTCAGAAGATTAGGTCCTAGAGACATAGCTCCGTTACTCTTCAATAAATAATAGAAGTACAAGTTTCAGTGATCCTTGTATCTAAGAATTTTCCAAACATGGATTTTATTGCTAATGACATTATGGATAAAACAGGTGGAAATGAGCTTTGAACCACTAAGTTACAACACGCATGCCAACAGTTAAGCTGACCCTCACTTGATTTTAAATTATTGAACCATTTTAATGAGTGTGTCAGAAGAAATGCAAATGACTGCTAATTTAGAAAAGCTACATTTCTGTCATCTAAAATCCATTTATGGCTGAGATGATTTAGAACTAATCTTTCTATTTTATGCTTGGGTACGGGCATGAAGGACATGCACTAAAATGTAATCTAATCTTCAGAATCTTCAGAACATTACTTCGGTGCTCTTTTGGACATTATTTTTCATTTGCGGTGGTAGTTTCCTGGTGTGGAAAGGCTTGCCCATGTGTTTATCTTCTCTGTTTAGGCCTCGGGCTTAGGAAGAATGAAACCCAACACTCTGGTGATTGGATATAAAAAAAACTGGAGGAAAGCTCCCTTGACAGAGATTGAGAACTATGTGGGAATCATACAGTAAGTGATGGCTTTCAAGACGTGTTCTTGTTTACAAACCACTAACCAGGGCAGTACATAACAGGGGCTGTTGTACCAGGTTAAATTGCCTGAGAAGACGACGTTCCCTGGTACTCTGAATTCTTTACAAAGTGAAAGAAACACTGTCAATAATAGAACTTGAGGAGATCATAGTGTCAGAGGAAGCAGGGTGGAGGAAACTCTGTGTCACAGAAATAGGTGATTATTAAGCGTTGTAGCCTTAAAACCCATTCATAAGTTTAAAAGCAAAGGGCAGCTAAGTAAGGAAGGAGGTGATGTTTCAAAACACCTGGAATCTTGGATTGGCTGGTGTCTCCCATTCAGCCATTGTCTCCTCTGAGCCCTGGATAAGGAGTTTACTACCCCTGAGCTTCAGATCCCTCTTTGCTGATGTGAGGCTTTCATACGTCAGTGTCTCTGGGTTGCTTTAAGGACAAAAAGTGAGTTTTAAATGGGATGTGACAGACAGCCAATATCTACATATTGGAAAAGTCTTGGGACAAAGGTAATAACGATAGTCTTGGAAAGACTAGCAGGCACCAGGCTAATGTCCGTAACACGAATTATCCCATTTAATTCCCACAAGACGAATTTGAAGTAAGTGCTAATACTGTTCCCATTTTGTAAGTAGAGATGCAGACATTAAAAATTAAGTAACATGCAGAAAATGACAGTTGTGACATAGCTGGAATTCCAACCCAGGACTATCCAAATTCAAAGTTTAAGCTCATGACCACAACGCTGTGCTGTCTTTAATAGTACACGTATAGCGGAAGTATTGCCTGGCTTGGTTCCTTCTTCTGCATACGTGAAAATGAATTCTATACATACAGAAAGGCTCAGAGTATCCTCAGTGACCATTCTAGGAAACTGAGCCTTTCTTCCAGTCTTGAAAATATTTAGCCAAATTTGTCTCAAGGGGGGCAATGTTAGCTATGCTAACAGCCATCTTGTGTCAACAGCTCTGAAAATCGACGTTATCCTGCCTGGAGTCTGGCTTTGCTCTGATTCCATGCAACAGAGTAGAGAATGTGCCCGGAGAAGTCTGGCTGAACTTTGAAAGTCTGTAATACACAGGAACGAAATCTTCACCTCTTCAAAACAAGCACATGTATACACAGTGCTTCTTATACCAGGCTATGTCCTGGCCCCTGCTAGAATGAGCATTGTATTATTATTTGGGGGAGATTTAAGGAACATTATAAAAGCATTCTAGTTGTAGTGCATTGAAAAGAAGTATAAGAAAATAATTTTCATCTTCTGAAATTTTTGCGCATTTACTGACCAAACTAATTCACTTAATAGTCCTTCTAATATGGGGAACTTGTGTACTAAATGCATTCTCCTGAATTGTGTTTCCCAGGGGTATAAACCCTGGATGCCACATGTTCCCATGTAACCCCTGGTGTTACCCTAAGTTCAGTAGGTTAAGGCTACAGCAGGTGATCAGGGTAGAATTTTACCCTGTTCACCAACCAGCATTTTGATATATTTAGAAACACAGTCAGTTGCTGACCATTCTTGGAAATAGATTAGATCTGCTCTCTGTTATCCAGATTCTAAAGTAAAATTTCCTCTTTACCACTGGGGAAAAAAGGGGGATGGAGAGGGAAGAAATTTAATCTTCATCTCTGGGAAGAAAAGTGTTGAAGCAAGTAGAAGACATATGTAAACCGTCAGTCATTAAGTGTCCATTAATTAATACAAAATGACCTTCCAACATCTCCTCCATCCCAAACATTCTAGGAATCCAAAGGGACCAAAATAATCAAACCCAGTAATCTTAGACCACGGAGACTTCTGGATTTTATACCAAGTTAATAATTGGTCTTCTTGGTAGTAAAGTTCAGTGTTAAGGTGGCTCAGATTTGTACTAGTATAAAACTTAGCTGACTCAGTAAAGTTAGATGACTTTACTACCACAGCAGCGAGGTCGATATAGAAGGGAAGACCATCATACATCCGTATTGTATTATATTTCCCTTTCTAACTATTTTGTTTGGCTTTGTGAGTTAGAGTAATCCATAGTATTACTGTTAACATGGGGGTATTATTATAATCATATAGAATTTTATCATTTTTCTTTGGATAAGAGATTTTAAATGCTTATAATATTCTTAGGTATGGCTTAATTTCAATTCAAATCTGTATTGATTTTTATTGGCAGCTATAAAAAAATTACCTCAAACTTAGTGGCTTAAAATAACACAAAACTTAATAGCCTACAGATGTGTGAGCTGAAAGGCTGACACTAATTCACTGGGCTAAAATCGAGGTGTAGGCTAGGCTGTATTCCCTTCTGGAAGCTCTAGGAGAGAATCCCTAACCTTGCCCTTTCTAGGTTCTAGAGCAGTCCACTGCTGATGGCCCTCTTCCTCCATCTTCAAAACTCTTGATGGGTCATACCACATTGCCTTGACCTCCTCTTCTGCTTCCCAAATGCACTTTGCAGACCCTGGTGATTACACTGGACCATCACAGATAATCTAGATTAATCTCCTCATCTCAAGGTCTTTAAGCTAATCACATCCGCAAAGTCCCTTTTGCCCTCTTAAAGTAACATATTCACAGGTTCCTAGGATTAGAATGTGGATGTCTTTGTTGGGGGGGGGATGGTCTAAAACTTTTCTGCCTAGCACAGAACTCAAATATTTTTTTGTGGAACCCACTGTGTCCTTTTTACAATCAAGGACAATTAGAAACAAGATTTATCAGGGATCTATTTTGTGGCAACTTTTGCTAGGTCTGTGTTGCTAAGTGAAGATTATTTACGGATTGAATTTTGAATGGCTATTGATATTTCACTGAATTTATTCATATCATTATTTGAAAATTCAAGTTCACTTTGGCTATTAGAATGTGCTTGCCTATGGTAAGACAATCACAAACTGCATGATTTCTTGTAGAGGGTGACCTTCTATGGAAAGGGTCCTAGGCTTCAGATCCATTTGAAACAGATCCATTTGAGACTGAACAAAGGAATCAAGGGGAAAATTTTTAATGAACTCAAAGTACTAATTGATTTGCCCCATAATTAGAGCAGAAAGAAAAATATTCTAAAATATTTTTAGAATATTACTTTTCTAATAGAAAGAGAGCCTTTCTTTTCCTTCTAGATAATCTAATTCTATTAGATTGAGTGTGGAGAAGTCGCAACAGCCAGCAGCATTGGGTTGTCATGAAAAAGCATTCCTTCAAACAGTCTGCCCACAGTCAATGGTGAAAGTTCCTTACAGGAACTGGAGATATTTTTAACTGGGAACTTGAGGTCAGAAATGTTGTAGGATTATTTCTCCATAAGTAGGGATTCTGCTGATAATTTCAAAGGGTCTTTGCAGCCTGGAAACTCTCTTTTCTAAATATTTCAGTGATTGTTCTGTTTACGTTAGAAAAGACACAATTACTTTAAAAGCATCTAACAAGCTCTTAATCAAAATTCTAGGTGACAGTATTATTTGAATAATTGGTTCCAGAGTAAATGAATTAGTTACCTTTATCCAGAATATATTTTTAAAAGGCATAAAGGGAGAAAAACAAACTAACAGAAAAGGCATCAGCTCTTGACTGTATTCTAAAGTGAATTTTCATAGCTTAGTTATGTTAAAATCTTATAATTGAGAATCTTAGACTCTCTTACTATTAGTGCAAAAACCTCAGGATTAAAGGAGTCATTTAAATCACTAACCACTTTGCTTCCATTTTCAGTGATGCGTTTGATTTTGAGATTGGTGTGGTCATAGTCAGAATCAGCCAAGGGTTTGACATCTCTCAGGTTCTTCAAGTGCAAGGTATGTACTTTTATTCAAGCCACAAATATTTATTGAGCACCTACTCCATGCCTGGTATTTTTCGAAGTGCTGGGGGTAGAGCAGTGTACCGTACAGACAAAACCCCCTATTGATGGAGCTTACGTTCCTGTGCTGACCTGAGGTGTATACACTTCCCCAGTGTTTTTGCCATTGCTAACATAAATGGCCTTTGTCCTGCTCAACAGAAATACAGAATAATCCAGGGCAGTAATAAATTATTCTTCTTATCGCAGAACCACAAAGCCAGCATCACTGAAAATAAATACCTTTGGTAAAATAAACTGCTGAATTAATTTCTGCAAGATGTTTGAGAAAATAGAGATTAATTCTTTCCTTGAAAAACCATGTATTTTGTTTTTAAGAGTCTATGGTCTGGTTTACAGCCAACATGGAAATGAGCCTGAATGTACCATGCTGTGCATCACTAATCTAAATCCGAGGCAGAAACACTAATTCAGATTAGTAACTCTGCTTTTTTCCCTCAGAGGATTTGGTATACTTGTTTGTTTGTTTTTTAAATTTTTTAATGTTTGTTTATTTTTGAGAGAGACAGAGTGTGACCGGTGGAGGGGCAGAGAGAGAGGGAGACACAGAATCCGAAGCAGGCTCCACACCCTGAGCTGTCAGCACTGGAGCCCGATGCAGGGCTCAAACTCATGAACCATGAGATCATGACCTCAGGTGAAGTTGGACGCTCAACCGCCACCCAGGCACCCCAGTATACTTGTTTAATCTTAAGATGTTAAACATACCCTCTTATGTTTAAACTTAGGTTTATGTTATAACTTATGTTTAAGCTTATGAATGAAATAAAGGACACATCTAAATAGTCATTGAAACAGTAGGACAGGGCACTAATTCATGGCTTACCTCTTCAGATGAACTTCAAAACAGAGTCCCCTGATGACCACCACTTAAAGAGAAACTTTGTGGGTGTCTCTTGTGTACCAGGCATGGTGTAAATGATGGTGCAAAATGAATTAGTGTGCTAATAAGTATATCAATAGAGTATAAGGGGGAAGAGAGAGAGGCATCTTACTCCAAGAGGTCTTTCTGGAGGAAATTACCTTGGATTTGAGATCTAGTGGATGAGTAGAGTTAACTAGGCAATACTGAGTGAGAGAGAAATGAGTTTGGGAAACAGCATTCCTGGCAAAGAGGAGAGCATCAATTAAAGGTGAGAATACACAGGATTATGGAAGAATGGGGTATATGGGTTACCCAAAGTGGATTCAGGTTACTGAAGTAGGAAGTATGAAGCAGATAATAGTTAAACTTGAGCCTGCTGATGTAAGATCCTGATTTTGAAAGCCTCATTTTTCATATTAAAAAGTGTGGAAATATTCTGCAGACAGTGCAGAACCATTGAAGAGATTTAAGTGATGGAGTAATGTGGTCAAATTAGGGTTTACACCTCAAACTCTTTCAGTTACACGGCCAGAATGGAAATAGAGAGACAAAAAGATTTTTGTAATAATCAAAGGCAGAGAAGTAAACAGCCTGAACTAAAGCTAGGGATAGAGAAGAAAGGACAGAGGTACTTTGAAGACACAAAGAGCAGCATTTGGGGGTTGGTTGGATGTGAAAAGAGGAGGCGTGAAAAAGAACCCCGTGGCTGACTGCATGAATGGTGGTACTGCCTCTGGAAATGGGCAACACAAAGAGAAGAGTGGGTTTAATGAAGTCAATATCCTGGTTCAGTTTTAAACCATCTCCTGTGGGAAATGCTACCAGAAATGTCCAATAGGCAGTTAGACAGTCCTGTTCTTAAAGGAGAAGTGTGAGCTGGAGATGCAGATTTAGGAGATGTTATGGGCTAAATTATGTTCCCCCAGAGTTCTGTGGTGAATTAATTTCTCAGAATGTGACTGTACTTAGAGATAGGATCTTTCAGGAGATAAGTCAGATAAAATAAGATCACTAGGGTGGGCCTTAATCCAATATGACTGGTGTCCTTACGAAAAGAGATGAGGACACAGACAAACCCAGAGGAAAGGAAGAAAACAGCCATCTACAATCCAGGAAGTGAGGATCAGAATGAAACTACCCTGCCAACACCTTTATCTTGGACTTTTTGTCTCCAGAACTATGAGAAAGTAAATGTCTATTGTTTAAACACCCAGTCTGTGGTATGTGTTATGGCAACATGAGTGGATTGATATAGGAGACATCATAGTTCAGGTAAAACTTGAAACAGTGACACTGGAAAATATAATCCAAAGAGTGCATGTAGTCGAGAGCCCTGAGGGACAGGGAAAAAAAAACCCCAAAGAAGGAGCAGGAAACGAGTGCTCAAAAAGATAAAGGCACCAGGAATCTGTGGTGTCAAGCCATGGGAACAGAGTGCTCAAAATAAGAATCACCAGCATTGTCAAATACAGCAAGAAATACCAGTGATATTGTGAATGAAATGCAATTGACACAGCACAGATCATCTTCGTGAGAATAATATCTGTAGAGTGGTGTTAGCAGGATCTGGGTTGGAGTGGGTTGAGGAGAGAATCAGAGATGACTAAGCAGAGAATACGGATGTGGCCCACCACTTTGAGAAATGTGGATGCAAAGGAGAGGAATGAGATTGAGATTTACCAGAGGAAAATCCATCAACCTTAGAATGGAAGAGAGGGTCATGTTTTCAGACTGGGGAAATGGGCCCAAGATAATGGGAGAGATTGAAGATGGAAGTGAAAAAAGGGATTACCCATGGAGTAAGATCCTGAAGGAATAAGAATAGGATGAATCAAGGTAAGGGCATGGATGGAAGAACTGGTCTGAAACAAACAAACAAAAAAAAACATTTCATCCGCTAAAATTAAAGCAAAAGGGTTGAGGAATGATGATTAGGTATGTAGATTTGTAAGGGTAGAGTGATAAATTGAGGAAGATCGTGCAGAATGGTCTAAATTCTCTTTCAGGGTGGAGCAAGCTCTCTAGTGGCGTCATTTTTCTCTCATGGCATTTAGTCTCCAGGTAGAGGAGGATCAGGATTTTGTTGGATTGATTCAGCAGGAAGGAAAAGCCTGCAAGGGATTTGAGAGTGCCAGTGCCTGACGATCCAGATTCTATTTGGCCATGTATGATTGTCTCCCTTATAACAGAAGGCAGTGTAAGAGGATTAGGTGAACTTCCTGATGCAGCCATTCCAGTGTATTATAAGGGAAAAGGAGAAAGAAGAAGAAATTGAAGATCAAGCGTTTATATAGGATAGAGAACCTATTGTGTGATATGTATATTCTATGATTATGTATGAAGAGTTTTAAAAGATATAACTGGGAATCTATCCTGTGCAAAATGTAGCAAAGAGTTCTTTGGTGCCTTCAGGCTTCCTTTTTTTTTTTTTTTTTTTATTTTTTAAAATGTTTTATTTATTTCTGAGAGAGAGAGAGAGAGAGAGAGAGNGCGTTGTGTTTTTTTTTTTTTTTTTTTTTTTTTAATTTTTTAAAATGTTTTATTTATTTCTGAGAGAGAGAGAGAGAGAGAGCATGAGCAGGGGAGGGTCAGAGAGAAGGGAGACACAGAATCTGAAACAGGCTCCAGGCCCCAAGCTAGCTATCAGCACAGAGCCCAATGCAGGGCTCGAACCCACAAACCGTGAGATCATGACCTGAGCCAAAGCCTAACCCACTGAGCCACCCAGGTGCCCTCAGGCTTCCTTTTTAATACCACTATTTTCTTTTATGGATCTTTTACTGCAGAAGGATATACTAATTCTCACTCAGTGTTCATAATTAATTTATATTTTTTCTAGTAGAACTTAATACATTAGCAGCAATAAGAGCCAACATTTTTTTAAAGTAGGCTCCATGCCTAGCGTGGGGCTTGAACTCACAACCCCGAGATCGAGAGCCTTATGCTCTACTAGGCCAGCCAGGCACTCTGAACCATTTTTAGCATGTTATGCCTCATGTTCAGATATATTATAACATCTGTCATCCCCAAGACCCTTTGAAGAAGGTACTATCTTTGCCCCCCTTGAACAGCTAATAAATTGAGGTTTACCCAAGATTCACAAGGCTAGCAATTGGTAGAGGTAAGATTCAAACCTGTATCTGTTGGAAACTGCCAGTCTACCTTTTAAGAAGGAGATCTAGAGAGGACACTGACTAAGATTACACATTTGCTTTGTATGTTATTTTCATCTCCTCAAGCTGAAAGAGGTGATATAGCTGGAAAATATCACTCCCATCCCTTCCTGCCCCATCCACCAAAAGGCACCATCAATTTAGTCCTGTGAGGCAATACAGCCAGCAAATTTTGTAGTATTTCTGAAAGAATCATGGCAGTGAACTACATACCCTCTTAATTTCCCAAGGGATGTGTCCAATTTATATCAACTCTGATGTTTGAAATATTTCTGCTTCTTAGTCAAGAAAGGGAAATACAGTTGGATGCCAATAAAATAATTATAAGTACCAATTATCTAGGGTAAACAAAAAAGTGTTATACAAATACATGAAGAGCATGCAGAAAAACAACAGCATAATGATAGAAATTAACTTTATGCCACATTTCCATGCATTGTTTTGAAGTTTATGTAATTTATGACACCACCCTCATATTAGATTTTGAATTGGAAGAAATAAGCTTGTGTTTCATTATATTATACTGTAATATAGGGCTTAATAAGAGCCTGATAAATCTTAAGTATTGCATTACACTATGTTAATGATTATCATCATAGCTTTTCCAACACAGGCACCATGGTGTCATCACAGATTATAATTTAAAGGAAATATTAGCAATTCAGAGTGCCCATATACTGTAGTTAATAAAGCAGTGAATAGAAATCAGCTTTATAGGTAATTTACCAGCTAATGACAATTATTTCTATACTGTGTCACAGGCTTATGTGAGGAGAATAACTTTTTTATATAAATAAGATCGATGCTCATAACATTCTAACTTGTACACTGCAGCAACTCATCCAATACTGATGGCTGATAGTTTCTCTTAATAAATTAATTTACTGCCTGACAACACAAAAACTGCAATATTTCATATTGTTCGCTTCCCAGGGGTATTTAGCAAGTTTGCCAACTACAACAAAGAGTCCAAATTGTACTGGTAGGAATAAAATGATGAAACGTGATTCGCAATATATTGCGGTCAAGTGCTCCATGTAAGTACTACACGATTTATGACCATCTCAGAGCACGGAGATTCTGCCGTGTCTGACGGAGTAGCTTAGCAAAATAAAGACAGATGGCAGGGTGGTAAATAATTACTTGATTGGAAGACGACCACTGCAGGATTGCTTCCTGCCTTCAATTCAATGAGACTTCATCTGGGCTAAGTCACGTTGATTCATGCGAGCATTTACAGCTTTGAGTTGATTGACCAAGGAAAGAATCGTAATTTAATAATTAATAAAGAGAAAGGATGCTGTGAAGTGGGAGGCAATGCAATTCCTAAGTGGGTTTCCCTGCTCCCTTTTCTGCTGTCAGATAATTGATTGTTCTCCATCCTTGAGATTCAAAGTGAATCGTAATGTGTAGACTCATGCTTATGTCCGAAAACATTTTTATTAAAAAAAAANAAAGACTGGGGATAGAACCTTTGAGGGAAGCTGACAACTAAACTGAATTTCAAACTATAGTCAGTCTGGTTGGCTATCATACAATCAGTTTCTAAAGGACTTGAAAATGAGTAACTACTGTTCAAGGGGTTTGGGCATGTGCATGAAGACATGGAACAGGGTCACTCTTTGTGCTCTCCATGAGAACTGTTTGGGGCTGTGTCTGAGCAATTGGTTTGAAAACCACCCAAGTGAGAGAACAGAAAGGTCTAAGCTTTTTCTTCTGTCATTAGAACCTCAGGAACTCTCTCAATCTTGGAATGAGAGAAAGGCAGGCTCTTTTTCTCTCTCTCTCTTTCTCATGAGTGCACTTGCGCGTGCACATTGTGGTTTTATAAATTGTGATAGACTATAGAATTATCTGTTATGGAAGATTCAAATCCCATTTCCAAGGAAATTTCCTTTCTAAGGCTAGGATCCATTTCCTTGTCTCTCATTCTTCTGATCAGTCCTGCCTGCTCTACCTTCTGTCACATTCCAGCCTGGTTTGTGCCAACAGCTCCTATTAGGTCCTCGATAACTCTGTATATGGCATTAACCCCACTTCTTTTCGACATTGCCTTTTGTACCCCCTCCCTCCACATAGTTCTTTACACACGCTCATCCCTGACCACTATTCACTTGTTTGCTTTCCATATTGAGATACTTTCAGCTGTATTGAACCGTGTTGAATAGCATTGACTTGTTCTTTTATTCTAGTGAACTATTTTTGAGTGTTTACCATGGTGGTGGGCACTAGCAGGGAGGGTTGAGCACAGCTAAGGAATGTGAGAGGCAGTATGTGAAGTCTAAGCACAGACTTTGCAATCAGTTGGGCATGGGTTCAAATCCCAGCTTGACACTTTCTGGCTGTGTAACCTTAGTCAAATGACTCACCTTCTCTGTGTCCCACTTTTCACACTTTCAGATGGAAGTAATTATAACACCTAGCTCACAGATGTATTGTTTTGGATTAAAGGATATTATGGCTGCAGAGTGCTTGGCATAGTACCTGGCACAAAATAAACTCTCAATAAATGGAGGTGATGAAGTATGAAATAAGCCACCCTCCAGGAATCTGCAGTCTAGAGGGCATAAAAAAAAAAAGCGTATCTTAAAACTCTATTCCAGGTCACACAGTTATGGCTACTGGAATAAAATTTGAAGCAGAGTATCATGGAAATATAGAGCATTAAAAACTTGTCCTTAATTGGGAGATTTAGGGATGGTTTCTCTAAAAAAAACAAAAAACAAAATGCAGACTGTAGATTTCTTCAACAGGCAGCTATTGGCAGTCAGGGCCTATTGCTGAGGAAGGATACTAAGAAGGGAGCTAGAATTAGAAGCAAGAGGCTCGCATCACCAGCATGCAACCTTGAACTATCCTAGCCCAAGTTTCCCTCCCAGTAAAATGGGGAGAATGCCACTAGCTCTGCCTAATCCCTGTACTGGTGTTGGGATCAAATAAAAGATTATGCGGATAGGGCTTTGTGAATCCTGAACATCACAGATGCAGTTGTGAAGGAAGGAGTAATTTTTATTTTCATGCTCGTGGAAATCCGTTTATATTTCTCCATTCATAGTCCCTTGGCTCCCCGCCTTGTGGCCAGTGGTACACGGCCAGTGGTACACGGTACACTGACTTCCACAAGTCAGCTGGCCAGTACTCTTGTTGAAATGTTTGACGAAGTCTACTTTCGACTCGCATGCAAACAGAGGCAAGCTGTACACCAAATAGATAATTCAGAACAGATCATCAAACCGTCACTTCTGCTTAGCTCTGAAATTAGAAAAGGATGGACTGCACAGGAGGTGGCCTTAGATCACCTATGAAGTGAATAATTAAGAATTAACTCTAATAAGAATTTGCAAAGTCACTGTGCAAAGGAGCAGACTGCTGCCTGGATCTGAAAATCCAAGATGGCCAAGCAAGCAGATTTTAGCCCTTAGAACAGACTCTCTCTGTTGGCCTCTGTCTGTTGTCTTCGAGGGGACTGCTGAATCGGACGCATTCAAGCAAAGTCTGGTTTTGGCTCGGAGGCCTGGGATTTTGCAGTTTGCTCCGTCCGGGATGGGCTGTGTACATACCTTTGAGCAAATAGTTGGAGTGGCTCCCAGTTCACTCAGCCATCTGACTCTGTTACAAAGGAGGATTTATCTTTTTCCCTCCTTTGTCCAAACTAGAGGACAAAGAACGTGGCAGCTAGTGCCTGATCACCGGGTGTGCTGGAGCCTGCCAAAAAAGTAGAGCCAAAGAAACCCTTCCCCAGCGTGGCCCCGGTAGTTGCCCCCAAAGACGCTCACAAATATTCACCTTCCAGACTACTTCAAAGGGTAGGCGGCCCCGCAGATGACCCCTACAGCACCCCAAATGGTAGATGATAGCTAGGGTGCCATTACCCAGGGTAGGGATGCTGCTGTTACTGCTGCTCTGGGGTAGCCTGTCATATGTACCTGTATCTTTAAGGTCCTCCCTTTAAATGGTACGTTTGAGGGACCATAGTGTAGGGCAGTTAACCTGGCATTACACCACGTGCTTGAGAGTGTTCAGGTTCGCCTGACAATGAAGAGTTGGAGGTTAAAGGAACACATCTGAAATACAGTAATGAGCAAAAAACAAGAGGTCGTCATAGAGGGAAACGTGCGGGATTTGGAGTCAAGCAGGCCTCTTTGCATTTGAACCCTGTTATTTTCTGGGTGACATCAGACCAATCACTTAACCTTTCTGAGCCTCAGTCTCTTCATCTACAAAACGAGGATAATAATAGCAACAACTATCTCAAGAGGCATTTGGGAAGGAATAATGCGAAGCACAATCCCTGGCACCCAAAGAGTGCGCAATAAATGGTAACTGCTAAAATAACTCCCAGGCTTCTCAAAATACTCAATTTGCTTTGCACGACTAAGACCATTTCCAGAAGTTGCATAAATACACTGCCTATAGAGCACGCTCGTTGCTTTGGTCTTTAAGGAGCTACAAAGCACCATGCAGAAACCATTGTTTATTCTTCTCGCAAAGCTGGAAGAGTGGGAAAGGGGAAGGGTTACAATTTTCCATTTCACAGATAGGAAATCAGAGGCATAGGAAAAGTCAATGACTTGCTTAATGTCACATAAAGCCAACAGCACAGCTGTAATCGGTCATGACCTCCGGTGCAATGCAGCTTGTGTTCACCTTTTGAAAGTCAGGGGTAAGCAACTCCTGTCTGAGCTTTAATACCATCAGTCTAATTTCTCAGATTTTCTATAGCTGCTGATCTTGAGAACCTTTGAAGCTTTGGGGAAATCACATGGGTGATTTGACCTTAAATCTCATGCCACTGGCAAAAGATTAATTGCTAAGACCTGGAAAGAGGCCAGACAATTCTGTGCAGCTGAATAACAGCACCGTCTAGGGATGTGACTGTCCTGACAGATTTAGTTAGTACATAATTGATAAATCTAGAGTTTGTATAGCTTCGCTTCCCAGATAGATAAGGTAACAAGGTTCCAACGGTTGACATTTACCGAAGTCCTACCAGTGTTTTGTAACACCGAATCTAAGTTTTCTACTCTGTTCCTCAGAACACTGCTCACTTTCTAAGGCTGTGTTCTCAGCAAGCAAGGAGATGGGGGGATCTGACAAGAGGCCACTTGCCTACTGTAAGCAAGAATGCCCATCATTCTTTAAGCACTGTCCCATGACTGCTTTTAAAATATATTTTTTAAATTTATTTCTAGGAGAGAGAGAGAGAGAGACAGCGTGAGCAGGGGAGGGTCAGAGAGAGAGGGAGATACAGACTCTGAAACAGGCTCCAGGCTCTGAGCTGGCAGTCAGCACAGAGCCCGACGCGGGGCTCGAACCCACGAACCGCGAGATCATGACCTAAGCGAAAGTCGGACGCTTAACTGACTAAGCCACCCAGGCGCCCCCCATGACTGCTTTTAAAGTCTTATTCACCCTGACCCAGTGGAGGTGGAGGTCAGAGAGGCACGCAGGGCATAACATAGGAGCTAGGAATTATTCGTCACAAGCAGAATCCAGAAAAGATAAAAGGCAGCCAGATGCAACGTCAAAGCTTGGATAGTGGGTCTAAGCCCTGGACAGGAAGCTGCACAGCTGGACTCTTGGTCCAGAGTGTTGTGAGACCCTTCTGAGCAATTTGAACTCAGGCGCACAGAAACCTCAGCTTTTCTTTCTTTCACTTTGGTCACTCATTCCAGAAAGCATTTTGCCTATCAGAAAGAATTGTTCGTGGATATTTTTCACTGTATTTTCTGTTCAGAGCCCATATAAGCCTGTATATAAGGTTACCTTTCCTTAATTCTTGCTGTCTAGTTTTATGTTGCAATTCAGGAGGCATTGTCGTGTGCCTGATATACCAGTACGCTTTGGTAATTTTGTCACCTCTGCTTGTAAAATATCTGATGCAGTAGTTTAGGTCAGTAAATCAGTGGTGTACAGTGTACAAGATCTTATGGACAGTGGATCTGGCTTTTTGGTTTTTGCCAGAAGTGAATAAAGATGTCATTAAATAGCCTCCCTTGCCTTCACAAATAAAAACCTAGTGACTTCGTGTATTATAACAACATGTAGAGCTATTTTTCCAAGCTAGTTATTCTTTCTGAATATAATTTACTGATATACATTACCTTTTAATCATTTGGAAAAATCATATGATGTTAATTGTATTGCATACACATGGCTTTTATATTAAAATAGTCTATTAGATTGCTCCCAGAAACTTTGTCACGGAGCTAAGTAAGTGATTTTTGTTTTCTTTTACTAGATGAATTAGAGAAATTAGAACAGGAGAGGCTGGCTTTGGAAGCCACTATCAAAGATAACGAATGTGAAGAAGGAAGCGGAGGCATCCGAGGCTTGTTTAAAAAAGCTAGCAAGTTGAACATTACTAAGCCAACGCCTAAGAAAGGTAAGTACTTTTAAAATTTACCAGAAAGAGTATGAAATGAGCCACTGCTTGAGTATCTATAGGGGTCAGAAGTCAGCATCTAAGATGTTGGGGTCATTGAGTGTAGCTAAGGACTGAAAGACATTTCTTTCAAGACAATAGCACAGACAAAATGTAGAAGTTGTTGTCATTCATCAATAACATTGAGCCCTTTGTACCATCTATTAATTTTAAAATAATAATATTTGGTTTGGGAGTCCTAAAGTGCTGAAGCAGATTTGAGTGCCATAAAGTAGACGTTTCGTAGTTAAAATGGAAAGGGAACTAGAAACTTTAAGAACCAATACCCAAATGGGTTTATCTGTAGACACACACACACACACACACACACACACACACCCCTTGCAGACATTTAAGGAGACTTAAAGTTGACAAGTACAGGTAAATAGGGGATCCAGCTAGAACTCTAATTTCAGAAAGGCAACCATCTTTATTTATCACAACCCAGAGTTCTGAACTAGGAAGTACCTTAATACCAATTACCTGAAGTTTCAGCTGAGAAGTACACTTACCTCTGAATGTCCAGTGTGCACCGCAGGAATGGAAGACCACAGAATGAGAACTTTTTGTAAAATTTATAAACAGGTGATTCAAATATATGACTTTTTTGAAAATAGAAAATTGCTTTCTTTCCAGAAACACTGTGGGTTTGAGTTTAATGAGGTCCATAGCGGCCTCTGCTGGTAGGAAATTATAATGTTAACGTACACAAATAATCCTATACTTACCTGAAGTCACTTGGTATGAGGCTCAGAAAAGATCATTTCTCTGGGAGGGTTTTCAAATCAAATAGAAAGATCCAAATTGCATCTTAGCAGGCTTCTGGGCCTTCAATGAGGGCTTCTAATACCCTGGAAAAAGTTTGGTCCTGTTTGCTCATTTTCCTACTGTAGCCCAAGGACAAAATTTTACCCATAACACAATATTTTTATATATTTACATAGAATAACATGAAATATAAACATTGCCCCCCCTTCAAATAGTAGAAGTACCCTCGAGTTTCTGGAATATTCCATGGGCTATAGGAAAGCCTATTATATATTGTGCACCTTAACATGACATTGTCTCGGAAAATAATATGTTTGAATCTCAAGCTGGAGGTATATCAGGACTTTCAGAATGTAAATATTAGAATAAGACCATCTAGATGCCAACTATCTTCTTTCCTTTTCAGTTATTTGGTTTATTCATGAGACATGTTAACTATTCATTGAATCTGCTCTACCATTCAGTTTTTCAACGTTAGTTACTGTCTGGAAAAGCAATGGAAAATTCAGAAGTCATAGCCCAATACTATTCTTTAGCTGATGGGAGAGGAGGGAAGCACCAATATTCTTATTGATGAGAAGGGACTTATTATTTATTCTGGAAGCCTGTTTCTGCATCACAAATCTTTTGGCAAAGAGGTACTCCTCTGAAAGTCAACATGTCTCATTGCTCAGAAAAGCCAAATAATGTTGTGTTTTATTTCCAGCACCTAAAATTTCAAACACAACTTTTAAGTAGGCCCCCTTCACTGCTCTGGGCTCTTGTTGGTTGACAACTCTTTTGAGTTCTAGATCAGGACAAACCCTACCTCCAGGCATTAATGCAAGAGTCCTCTGGATGCTTTGATTTGCATGTAAGTGGGGGCGGAGTTTGGTCCATTTTGTAAAGATACTTACTTTCTCCCTCAGCAGTCCTAGGGAGATAGAAGCAATGTAAGATAATTGCTTCAGAACTGACAGGCCCCAAACCTGGAAGCAGCAAAAGACAGAACAAGCATCTTCAGAACCTCTCAGATCAGAGAGGAGGCTCGGAAGCAGCTGTCAGCCTGACTCTAAGCACTTGGCTGACATCATCTCTTTGAAATAGAGCAATAAAGTCACAACTTTAAAAGACATGGAAATGAGAAATAATATATACAGTGTAGCAACGGAAACCTCTACTGGCAAATAGGAGTGAGGTCCTGCTCAAATCAAACACTGGCCTCCTTCCCTAGTGGACTTTCAGTGTATCCTTGGTAGAGTGGAAAGTGCATCAAAAACATTTTTAAGTGTTTTATGTGCACCCTTATCTATAATTCCAGTAAAGGAATTTTGTCTTTCTGTATTTCCTGGCCTTCTTCATCTCATTCATAGAGATTCAGGGAGCTCCACGGCTTTCCCTTAGCTTCACAAGTCTCCTTGAAAACAGAGGAACAAGTCAGGCTGACATTAGTTTCCAAAGGGTCATAGAGTCAAGATGCATTTGGTCCCTAGCCACCTTCATAATGCAGGCGTTCGTGGAATTTATACCAATTGTACTCACTGAATGCTCTAATGAAGGAATACTTCTGATTCTATTGTCTATCTCTAGAAAACCAATCACCACATTTTCTACTTTCAAGTAAATTTGAAAATATGATTGAGTTCTATCTGAAATCTTGAAAACTGAGGATATTTGGGCTAGTGCATCAGATAACTTAGCATTGTGACCTGTCTAAATAAGAAACTCTACCCTGGAGATTTGGACTTGAAAATAATCCACTGCTTTATAATGAAAAATGTAATCGCAAAACCAATACCATATATTTTTGAACTATTGAAGGTGATCTAAATTATTGTGGGACTTCACCTTTATCTCCCCTTTTCATAGCTTGCCGTTTACCTGTAAGTATAAAAAACACTTACAAATTCATGACCCTTCCTCTTTTTTCCTGAACAGATCTATTGGCAAGTTATTTTGCTTCTTTCTTCAAAAGACCGATAGGTATATGACTTTTTCTTTCATTACAGACAGCAGCATGAGCACAATCCAGTCGATGCATGTGGGGGAGTTCAACCAGAAACTGGTGGAAGCCAGCACCCAGTTTAAAAAGAAGCAAGGAAAAGGCACAATTGATGTGTGGTGGTTGTTTGACGATGGAGGTAAAAACAATTCCAGAATATACACTAGGGAGCAGAATTACTGTGTTGATAAATTTAACAAACTGCATGGGAAGGTATATGAAAACGATATCAATTTAAGAATAATATTTTAGTGTTTTCCAGAGACTTTAAATTATTTAGGAGCAACAAATGTGGGAATGAATAAAGATATAAGGCTATTCATTTCCTTTCAGTGAGATATGCTCATACTTTCTGTCATAATTTACTCTTTCTTCAGGGTTAACACTCCTTATCCCCTATATCTTGACTCTCAGAAAAAAATGGAAAGACTGTAAATTAAGGATCTATGTTGGAGGGAAGATCAACCGCATTGAAGAAGAAAAAATTGCGTGAGTAACTCATCACTCTCGTGTTAGAACACTGGGGATGTTTCTTGTTTTAATGCTTTAATTTTAAGAACTTTAAGCGCTTTTGAGGCACAACAGATTTAAAGGTAAAGCCACTGTAGTAGGCCTGTCTACTTGGATTTCTGGTCGATAAATTGCATACATTTTATAATCACTGTCTTCATGTCCCTTGATCCCCTGTCACAAATGCTTTCAAAAGGGAATTTGACACACGTCTCATTTCTAGTCTTGAGCGAGAGTATCATTATCTTGTATATTGTTTGTTTGGTTTGACTAATAAATGTATATAAGAAATGAAAAGCCCGAAGGAATTTGTGTTCAACAGTTTCTTGGGGGCGGGTCAAATCTGTTGATTTGTGGTGGTCATTATAGCACAGTACGCTTAAAATAGAACTCAAGGACTGAATCCAACCCGTGTTCCAGCCCTGCCACCAACAAGCTGCAAAACTATGTCACAGTCACTGCACGTATCTGAGTCCCTACTTTCTTGTCTGTTGTTTAAATGAATAACTGTTGAAAACTCTTTGATTTAAAAAAATAAATAAGTGCCCACCATGTAAGTTCGCAGCCTGGTCACTAATTTAGTCACAGAGAGCTGACATGTGGCTGTGGAGGCAACAAGCATATTGAGACCATGGTGCATCCAAAGGTCTCTGGTGAAAATCTGAAGAGTGACCTTGAGCAGCCCTTGGTCCCTTATGGTAGGACTGCATCCTGAGCCCTTACAGATAGCCTTCCAGATAGCCCTTATAGTTACAGGTCAGTAACTACAAAAATCAGCAAGGTAATAACAGTAATATTAAAACTTGTCCCCTTTTTTCCCAAATGATAAGGAAGCATGTACGGCTCTATATTGTCTTACCTAGACCAAGAATGCTGAGTTGGATTTTCTATTTCCAGGGTTTGCCCCTGCATGAATTTCTCTTGGCCTTCAGTGGAATCGTGTGGTCCACATTTAATACACTGCAATGACAATCAAACACTGACCACAGCCTTTGTCTAAAGTGAGGCTGAAATAAGACATGACTGCTTGTGATACCTTACACACAAACCTCTTTGACTGAAAATAGTTAAACTAATTCTCTCTTATATTTTCAGAATGGCTTCCCTTCTGAGCAAATTTAGAATAAAATTTGCAGATATCCATATCATTGGTGACATCAACATTAAGCCAAACAAAGAGAGGTATGAAACATTTAACAAGATCCATGTTTACCCCTGCTACTCTCTCATTTTCTTCTGTGTTTATTATTAAGGGGTAGAGATGTTATCTATTCACTGTGGTGACTGCCAGCTAAGATCTAATAAAAAAGGACTTCAAATAATCATGCCGAGCTATCAAATAAACTCTAACAGAAGGAAAAGGTTTTATGTTGAGCTTGAGAGGGAGAACTGTTGAAACACGGGTTGGGTAGCATTTTAGAACTGCCCTTCCTGTTCTTGCTTTCTGTGGTGCTAAGAGTAGCAGGAAGCAGAAACTCAGACGATTTTGGATGGAGCATTCCAGGCAAGCTTTCCTCTTGTAAAATTCCTGGTGGGGCAGCCTGCGGGGGGAGCTCTGATAGAAAAGATCCAAACAGGTTGAGTCTTCTTGGCAAAATGACAGAAAGGACCCTCTGGCCGTTTTCACTTTCAGGCACTAAGGACCCAGCAAGTCAAGCTATGAAATTTGGTAGTGGGGTGGGGGGAGGAGGTCCTCTAAAACTGAAGCCTGGCAAGGAAATTGGCTCCAAAATTTTTAAATGATGGGATTGAAATAACTGTTCAAATGTCTTCAGATCATGACATCATTTTAACCCTTGTTAATTGTTAAATCTGTCAAGTCCACAGGATTTGAAAACAGTCTGTAGGTTAGATTTCCACAGGAGTTCCCAGAGGTGGAAGAAAATTGTCTGGAAATTATAGCTGATACTGAATAAACTACCTAGTGATAATTTAGCAGTTATAAAACGTTTTCAACTATTTACAGTCCAGAATCACATTTACTATTACATCTGGATGCAATTAAAATTTTTTTAAGTTTATTTATTTATTTTGAGAGAGAAAGATTGAAAACACATGCACATGCACATGGGGGAGGGGCAGAGAGAGAGAATCCCAAGCAGGCTCAGCTCAGTGCAGTGACGTGGGGCTCAAGCCCACAAACTGCAAGATCATGACGGGAACCAAAATCAAGAGTCAGATGCTCAACCGACAGAGCCACCCAGGTGCCCCAACATCAACATCTGTATGCAATTTGACACATTTAATTTGGTGCGGAGCGGGGCCTTCAAGGTTGAGACTACAAAGGGACACGAAGATCTCAGTATAGCTTAGGTTCTCGGTGGCCTGTTAGACCTCTTCTCATTTCTGTTGACGGTCAGTCATTTCTCCCTTTGCCTGCAGTTCTTGATGGGTTCCAGTTCCACACTCCAGTCTTATTGCCCTTCCCTTCTTTTGATTCATTGTTATCCTGGATGAGCTTAATAACTAACAGAAAAACATCCAGATGTAAAATGCATTCTTATTGACTAAACAACCTTGAACTTCATGTTATTTGAGTCTATTCATGATTTCTCTAAGGCTATGGGTCAATTAAAATGGTTTTATAAAACACCTTTTTAAAAAAAGTTTATTTATTTTGAGAGAGAGAAGAAAGAGAGAGAAGTGAGAAGGGGCAGAGAGAGAATCCCAAGGAGGCTCTAGACTGCCAGCATAGAGCCCAATGTGGGGTTTGAACACATGAACCTCAAGATCATGACCTGAAGCTGAAACCAAGAGTCTGATGATTAACTGACTGGGCCACCCCTGTGCCCCCAAAATGTCTTAATTGTGATAAGAAAGCTATAAATGACAGAGTTCATTTGGGTTATTACCATGGAATATGTCTTCATATCATGTATACACTAATGTCTTATATTCCTCTATTTTTACAGCTCTAAATACTTAGGAAAAATTAAGAATAGAGTTTATAATTCTCCTTGGTAACTGTAATTAACTTTCATATGAACTGGGTTCTCATGGTAATATCTGGTAACCTCCCACATTTCATTTGAAGAATTTTAATTCCTAAGTCATCGCCTCTTGGCATTTGCAGTGATGTGATCAAACAGGCTCATCTTCCGTCTCTAACTGGTGGAAATGCATTCTATTTCATAACACAGCAGATACAGTGATTTCCTAGCATGTGCTGCTTTGCAACAGCCCAGAGCCTGCCAGGGCTCTGCAAGCATAGGGCCATTTACTCTTGTCTGGAGGGTAGTCACAGTGTCCCCTACTGCCTTTGGATTTTCCAGAGGCCCTGGCTCAGTGCTGGGCACAAATTAGTCATCTATTTCTTGTAGCCAAATTCCTCTTGCTGTTGTTTGTCTTAGCTATAGCTAAGGACTATCTGTGCTTACTGGTTAATTTGTTCCTATACCTTTGCCTCTATACCCATCAGTCTGGTTTTCTCTACACGAGTCCTTGTTTCTTTCCCTTTCTCATGCTAGTCTCTGCCCAGCTGCCGTGGTCACCCCCTGCATGCCTGTCCTATCTGTCCTCCCATGAAGAACGTCAATGTACCTCTTCCACTAATGGCATTCTTTGAGTGCCCATCATAGTCTAGACATCCTGAACTTTGTGCCATGTTTTTTCTCTTTTCCGGAAGCAAACATTATGGAGAGTAGTAAGAAACAAAGGACCGGGCATATTTGTTTTCGTCCTGCTATCTTAAGTTTGATTTTAGACGCCATTTTAATTTGGTGTTTCTTACATATCTTCACCATCCTGCAATGAAGAGATCTATTTCCCTTTCTCAGGAAAAAAAAAAAAAAAAGGAATTAGATTTCACAATTTTGGAGATCTTTTTCTCTGATATTTCAAGGTCTTGAGGAAGACGCAAAAAACAAAATCCATCTTATATTGGAATAAAAGAATCTTTGCGGCTAATGTCTCCTGGTGTGAAGACAAAACACCACCAAGAAGAGGGGTGCTGGAAGCGCCGTTTTCCTCTCTTCAGCCTTCCACCATAGCTGATGCCATATTGCTTTGTAAAACAGTCACATACCTGGTGTTGGCAAATCTGTTCGAATAGATAAAGGTAACCCTATTTTAAAACAGAAAATCATCATTCAGTAAATCTCGCACATGGCAACTGATAGCACATCTGACACTTTTGTGATAAATTTTTATTAAGTTTTTAATTTTAATTCCAGTATAGTTAACAGTGTACTATTAGTTTCAGGGATACAATATAGTAATTGAACAATTCTATATATTACTCAGTCCTCATCATTATAAGTGTACTCTTAGTCTCCTTCACCTGTTTCACCCATCCCCCACCTGCCTCCCCTCTGGTCATCATCAGGTTGTTCTCTATAGTTAAGAGTCAGTTTATTGGTTTCTCTCTCTCTCTCTCTCTCTCTCTCTCTGTTTTTCCTTTTGTTTGTTTGTTTTGTTTCTTAAATTCCACCTAGGAGTGAATCCATATAGTATTTGTCTTTTCTGACTGGCTAATTTCACTTAGCATTATACTTTCTAGCTCTATCCATGTTGCTGCAAATGGCAAGATTTCATTCTTTATTATGACTGAGTAATATTCCATTGTGTATATATACACCTCTTCTTTATCCATTTCATCAGTTGATGGCAGTGGGCTGCTTCCATAATTTGGCTACTGTAAACAATGCTGCAAATAACATAGGGATGGATATATCCTTTCAAATTAGTGTTTTTGTTTTCTTTGGGTAAAATACCCAGTGGTATTATCGCTAGATCACAGGGTAGTTCTGCTTTTAACTTTTTGAGGAAACTCCATACTGTTTTCCAGAGTGGATGCACCAGTTTGCATTCCCACCAACAGTTCACAGGGTTCCTTTTTCTCCATGTCCTCAGCACACTTAATGTTTCATGTGTTTTTTTATTTTGGCCATTCTTGTAGGTGTGAGGTAATATCTCATTGTAGTTTTGACTTGCATTTCCTTGACGATGAGTGATATTGAGCATCTTTTCATGTGTCTATTGGACATTTGCATGTCTTTGGAGAAATGTTTGTTCATGTCTTCTGCTCATCAGGATTATTTACTTTTTGGGTGTGGAGTTGTGTAAGTTCTTTATATATTTTGGATACTAACAGTTTATGAGATATATCATTTACAAATATCTTCTCTCATTCATTAGGTCCCCATTTAGTTTTGTTGATTGTTTCTTTCAGTATGCAGATTTTTATTTTGTTTTATTGTATTTTATTTTATTGTATCGTATTGTATTTTATTTAGTCCCAATAGTTCATTTTTGCTTTTGTTTCCTGTTCCTCAGGAGACATATCTAGAAAAATATTGCCACGGCTGATGTCAGAGAAGTTACTGCCTGTGCTTTCTTCTAGGATTTTTATAGTTTCAGATCTCACATATACATCTCTAATTCATTTTCAGTTTATTTTTGTGTATTGTGTAAGAAAGTGGTCTAGTTTCATTCTTTTATACAGAGCTGTCCAGTTATCCCAGCACCATTTGTTGACTAGAGAGTCTTTGCACAGCTTTACTTCCTTTGTTGAAGATTGATTGCTATATAATCATGGGTTTGTTTCTGGGATTTTTATCCTGTTCCATTGATCTATGTGTCTGTTTTTATATCAGTACCATACTGCTTTGATTACTAAAGTTTTGGTAGTATAACTTGAAATCTAGAATTGTCATATCTCCAGCTTTGTTTTTCTTTTTTCAAGATTGTTTTGATTATGTGGAGTCTTTTGTGGTTCCATTTAAATTTTAGGATTATTTGTTCTAGTTCTGCGAAAAATGCTGTTGGTATTTTGTTAGGGATTGCATTAAATCTGTAGATTGCTCTAAGTAGTACAGGCATTTTAACAATGTTTGTTCTTCTAATCTATGAGCATGAAACATCTTTCCACTTGTTGGTGTCATCTTCAATTTCTTTCATTAATGTTTTATAGTTTTCAGAGCACAAGTCTTTCACTTCCTGGTTAAGTTTATTCCTAGATATTTTATTATTTTTGGTGAAATTTTAAATGGGATTTCTTTCTTAATTTCTCTTTCTGTTCCTTCATTATGAGTGTATAGAAGTGCAATGGATTTCAGTACATCGATTTTGTATCCTGTGACCT
The DNA here is from genome assembly GCF_008692635.1 of Crocuta crocuta. Taxonomy (NCBI): domain Eukaryota; kingdom Metazoa; phylum Chordata; class Mammalia; order Carnivora; family Hyaenidae; genus Crocuta; species Crocuta crocuta. The sequence continues at coordinate 5,967,005 of NW_027530019.1, read as the reverse complement.
TACTGAATTCATTTATCAGTTCTAGTAATTTTTAGTGGTATCTTTAGAGTTTTTGATATGAAGTATCATGTTATCTGCAAAGAGTGAAAGTTTACTTCTTCCTTACCAATTAGGATACCTTTTATTCCTTTTTCTTGTCTGATAACTGTGGCTAAAACTTCTAGTACCAGGCCCTGTAAAAGTGGTGAGAGAAGACATCCTCACCTTGTTCCTGATTTTAGAGGGAAAGCTTTCAGGTTTTCACAATTGTTTATGATTAGTCATGGGTTTTTCACTTATAGCCTATAGTACATTGAGGTATGTACCCTCTAAACCTACTTTGTTGAGGCCTCTGTCATAATTTTTAAAAGGCATCTCCTCTGAGTCGTTTAATTAGAGGAAGAAGACTTTTCCTCTGGGCTGATCCAGCCCTGTTTCCAGGGCCCTACACTCCGAGCACCAGCTCAACGTCAGCTTTTCATCACTAGGCAGCCCCTATCTACCATTAGTAATCATTTCTCCATCACTGAGCTTTTCTGGTCACCAGGTGACACACAGTGTCAAAAAGAGTTTGTCAATGATTCCCATGGTGGAGGCTAATGTTCAATGCCTTAAGTTACCTCTCATAAATCTTTCAACTACCCATAAGGCATCAGTAAGTCTTGATGGAGCTATTTTATCATAGAAACATTATAAATGTGGCTGGGCAGGGGTGAAAGGGAATATAAAAGCAAAGTTAATGAGAAAATAATTGAGCCTAGAGAAACTGAAAATCTCTTGTGGTTAAATTCATCTTTTATTGATATACTGAATTAAAAGCCATAGGCCAAAAAGACAATCTTTATGTAGAAATTAAGGAGAAAGTAGAAACAATCAACTGGATAATTTAGTCTAAAGCTACTAGAGTGGTCACAAAACAACTGGTATATTAATTTGAGAAAAGAAATCTTATAAGAACTTAGGGAAACATTATTTTTTTGCAATTAAAAATTTTTAAACTTTGTTATTGTGAAGAATAGGATGGAGAAGGCAGGACAGGTATAAGTTAATTTTTTTAAATTGAATTCATTGCCATTTACATTCAATAGCATGTAAATCTTGGCCTATTCTAGAGGCAATTAAAAAAGCATTTATAAGAAAAATCAGAATTTAATGAGAATCAGAATAGAAATCTTGAGACACCTTTGCATCACCTAGCTAGGAGGATGGAAATAGTCAGCTCAGGGATGAACCTTAGGTTGAAGAAGTCAAAGATGAACATGGATGAAGAACCGTAAGAGTTCAGAGAAAATAAATGGGCAAATACAGTCCCATTATAAACTATTATGTCCCTTAGCATGTTTCAATGCAAGGAAAAGAAAACTTATAGTGACTTGAAAAATGGAAATTATTGGCAAACATAACTGAAAAGTCCAACTATGTTTTGGCTTTCAGGCAAAGTTTGATCTAGAAGGTTAATTTTGTAATCAAGAACTAATTCTTTTCCATATTCTCTACCCTACTTTCCATTATGAAATCATCAATCAAGATGATTTAGCTCATAAAAACAGGATGACAGCCAGTAGCAACCAGGATTACATACTTGCTCATTTATGTTCAGTGGGAGAGAAAGTTTATCTCTTCTCCCGTCATCGAACTCAGGTCATGGACTCCATTCAGGTTGTACGAGCCTGAGCCACTGAGCCACTTATTGTGGTCAGTGGAATGTTAGATACCTCTTGGTCAACCTTGCCTGGGCTATGTGTCTACCCTGGCCAAATGCTCTGGTAGAAGGAATAGAATTGTCCTGATGAGCCGATGCTGAGGATGGAGTCACTCCCATCCAAACAATATGGGGGAGGGGGGGAGGGGAGGGGGCATAGTATGAATACCAGGGAGACAACAAGCTACCTCTACTCCACTTCCATGTCTTAGGAAACTAGTTCTGAACTGGTGTTTCTAGTAAGCACCAGGGCTGAGATGCAAAGACGCTTACCCTGATCAAAATAAGTACACGAAGGGCTTAAACAGAGAGAGTCAGTTGCTAACCCCAGCCCTGTGACTGTTCAGTAAAATGAATGCCTTGGTTTTACAGGGCACAGTACACTTTTCAGAGCACTGTCACCCAGATCACATCTAACCATCACATCAATCTTCATTGCCAGCTCTGAGCGACCATCTTTACCTCCTTTTATAGGCAAGGTTATCCAGGTCCAGGAGGACAATGGAAGAACAGGATTAAGAACTCAGGCTCTTCTTTCCTAGACCAGGATCTTTCCATTGCACAGCTTACTGCCAAAGGTCTCTGAAGGCATGGCACTGTTAGAAGGAATAGCAAATGGAAGTATTGTGTAGTTGAAAGAAGAATAAGGCATATCAGTAGTTCTCTGTTGTTGTCTACCGCTCTAAATAAGTCAAAGTGTCAGAAATCTACTACATTCAGTAGCTCTTCAATCCCTAACAAAGGCACATGGGTACATTCTCCTTTGTAATCTCTCCACTTTGATCTGCAGATCCTAAATCAGGGCAACTGATGAGATCATTGAACTCATCCCTTCATATTTTAATTCCTTAACCTAATAGCACTTTGATTTTAGTTACCCCTCATTCCAAAGGTACTAAATTATAAGTAAGCTACATTATAGAAAACCAAAAGATATTGTTTACATTAAGGATCACTTTAAAGTAGCACACTGAAGACAACTACTCTCATAAATTATAAGCTTTGTTTTGTACTACTGTTTAAAAAAAATCTTACGAGGTTCTTATGAAAGACAAGAATGAGATTTTCCAGCAAGTTTTAAATTAGTCCACAGCTGTGAGATACACTGCTACTTTTCTACTCAATGACACAATCTTAATTGCTCTCAAATGGCTTTGGATTTTTAGACATTAAAATATTACCAATTTTTGTTTTCTTTTCCATAACATGCACCTGAAAAACAGTCCTTTAAAAATCTCAGACAGGGGTTGGGGCGCCTGGGTGGCTCAGTCGGTTAAGCGTCCGACTTTCGCTTAGGTCATGATCCCGTGGTTTGTGGGTTCGAGCCCCGCGTCGGGCTCTGTGCTGACTGCCAGCTCAGAGCCTGGAGCCTGTTTCAGAGTCTGTGTCTCCCTCTCTCTCTGACCCTCCCCTGCTCACGCTGTCTCTCGCTCTCTCTCTCAGAAATAAATAAAACATTAAAAAAATAAATCTCAGACAGCAACAGCAGATATCAGAAGGACAGAAGCTCCATTACATGCAGCAAACATCCAAATTGCTCTAGAACCATTAAATCTACTATTCTTCTAGCTGTCCCCAGCCCCCTGCCAGCTGGGGGAGGGCAGCTTGGACTAAAGGTGAGGGCAGGCCTCGCCAACTCCCACCCCAAGGAACCTAGCTCATCTCCCACATTAATCCATAAATGTCTCCCATACGGTCTGTACAATAAGCAGACGGAAACTCAGTTAAGCAGATGGAAACTTATTTATGGGCTAACGTGTCTCCGTTACAACTGTGTCTTTGTACCATGTAGAAAGTGTGTTTGCAGAATAATTACTCTCTGTGTGTTGGTGCATTTATATTGAGGATCTAATACCCAGTAGGCTAACAAGGCCTCAGACATGTTGAGGCCTTGCCTTGGGTAGGGAGGCAGTACCATATCGGTGGCTTTCCTCACAGTAAGTCCCCTGCAAAGATAATTCTTAAAAGATTTGCATGACATTCAGCTCTGAGACTGCAGCCAGCAGAGCCAGTCATACCTGGAGTATCTGTGAAATAATGAGTTAGTTTCCCACTGTGAGCCCTCCTTTATAATTCCAATTTCAGCTGGAAAGTCTTTGAAGAGATGATTGAACCATATCGTCTCCATGAAAGCTGCAAAGATTTAACAACTGCTGAGAAATTAAAGAGAGAGACCCCATGGAAAATTACAGATGCAGAACTGGAAGTAGTCAAGGAAAAGGTAAGGACTTGTCTTCCTTAATTTTTACTTTACTGTTTAAGGAGCTGAAAAAGAAAACAGCCGTTGATTTAATGATCAAGAGGTCACAGTATCTGTTATAGAATTTCATTATTCAAGATCCAGGGTTTCTGCATTTTTCAAGTACTTTTCATTCATTATGCTAGATATGAAAATTTAGAAAGTAGTTTCCATTTTTAATATGAAATCATTTCTTTTTTAAAAAAATTTTAAAAACCCAGATTATTGATATATATTATCAAGTCTTCTTTCAGATTTAATTTTATAGAATAGGAGATATACCCATCAGTCTAAAACAACTTAAGTCAATATGTGTGCAAAGCAGATCCAGGTAGTTGACTCACAATTTAACACAGTAACCAAGAAATTTTAACCTGATGAGTTTATGAAAACTAACAAAGGGATCTGAGAACATATGTAATTGGAACAAGGATTGTGAAAGTTAAATTGGGCACATGTTGTAGGATGGATATAAAGTGGGGAAATTTTTTTCAGAACCCAGAAGATGGAAGTTACCCCATGTGTCCCGAGCTGAATGAAGTTGTGATAGTGAGGAGAATGAAAAGGGCTGGGACAAGAGAATTAAGTAGAAGAACTGAGATTTGAATTGCATTGGACATTCAAGGAAAAGGACCACAGAAACCTCTAAACCACAGAATTTAAATAAACTACATTAGGAGCTGAACTTGAAACAAATTAGGATAAGAGATACTAAAGCCTTTCAAATTTAGTAGAAAAAATACCGAGCTAATTTTTTTCCTTAATGTTTGTTTATTTACTTTTGAGAGAGAGAGTGAGTGAACGAGTGAGCACAAGCGGGGGATGGGCACAGAGAGAGAAGGAGACACAGAATCTGAAGCCGACTTCAGGCTCTCAACTGTCAGCACAGAGCTCAATGCGTGGCTCGCCTTCACAAACTGTGAGATCATGACCTGAGCTGAAGTCAGATGCTTAACCAACTGAGCCACCCAGGAGCCCCTGAGCTAAAATTTATAAACTGTATATAATAAACTGCCCAGATCTAACAAAGATTTTTCATATAATCGAGCAAATCATACATCTAAGCCTTGGTCTCTGAGCCAATGAAATATAATAATAAATATCACTCTCATCAATGCAAAATCATCATTGTAGTTATTTTTCCAAGTGAGTCTTTGGTTGACTTTTTAGTTGAAATCAGTCCCCTATGCTGATAAAATATTCAAAGAGCCTAAACGATGTAGGTGAGGATATAATTTATTTTCTTAGGTATCAAGATTCAATTAGTTTTCTTCCACCTCAAACCCGTCCCCAGATCTGGCCCTTCTCATCTTCTCTTTACTATTATCCATGACTTCTGCTTGCTTGTTTTTTCCCTTAGAATTTAATAAGCCACTATTGCACAATGACAATTTTGTTTTATTCTTTATGTTTCTAAAAATTCTCATGAGTTTTTAAAACGCCGTTAGTTTCCAAATATGGATGAAATCATTGTAATTTTTTAAAGCGAGGCTTTTGTACTTCTCCACAATTTGAGGGAAGAAGATAGATTCTCATTCATAATGCTGGTAGAACTGCCCTCCACAAAATCTAAATGTTGTCCACAGAGTTACCGCCAAGTTCGCCTGAATGAACTCCTACAGGAACACTCAAGAGCTGCTAATCTCATTGTCCTGTAAGTATCACTGCAGACATGTAAGAATGTTACAGGGAAATCTTAGGTAGTAAATGGGTTAATCAACTTAAAAAGTCATAGTTGAAAAAATTTTGGAACGTGTGGGACTTAGGCAGTGAAGGAAAATAAATGCCACCCTGAGACCCTGCCAACTGGAGCCCATGGGCTTTAGAAGGTCCCACTTGGACTTTCCATCCGGCCTGCCCTACCCATGGGGCCAGGGCATGTGCCCATGTAGAACCCCAGCTCTCCCTTCAGACCATGCTCGAGGAGCCTGACCCTGAACTCCCTGCCTAACAGGCCGTAAGTAAGCCCCTGAGGCTCATGGGCTCCCCCTCTGGGAGTGCTCCTGAGATAGAGTGTACAGCATGTGCAGGAAGCTCCTTGCTATGTTGGAAGAGATCAGAATGGGAGAAAAAGGCAGGCGACTTTCCCATTTCCACTCTTACCCTTTACCTCACAAATGTTAGAGGTGTGTCTGTTGTAAATATGAATGTTTACTCAAACATTGATAGCTAAACATGAAAACCAACTATCTTACGTTTATACCTCATGATCTGATTCCTTTGTGTGAAGATTAATACGACTTGAAGGTCTATACTGGAGAACTCTCCACCTAAGACCTAGAACAGTCTCCCAAATTGGGTGAGAGGGTTCAAATAGCTGTTTTCCGAGATTTCTGCCATATATAAGAGCTTTAAACTACTGAGAATATCATTTCCATCAAAGAAGGAGAGGTATTGCTTGATCAAATTTTCTACTTAAAGAGGAGTGAAAATTTATAGTTATGTTTTGTTGCTACTCTACAATGCCTAAGCCTATTTTTCTGGTTTATAGATTATTATCTGAAAACGACATCAGTTTAATATCTATATTCAAAATAATGTCAGTGCTTTCGTTTTGGGGGTGAAGGGTTATAAGAGTTTCAGGCCACTGGTTATTAAATGGCTCAGTTGACTAGTGATGCTACTGCCTGTAGTAATTGTCACTTTTAAATTTTTCTTCCATGCTATCAGGAGCCTTCCAGTAGCAAGAAAAGGATCTATATCAGATTGGTTGTACATGGCTTGGTTGGAAATCCTCACGAAGAACCTCCCTCCTGTTTTACTAGTTAGAGGAAACCACAAAAATGTGCTGACATTTTACTCTTAATACATGAAGGATAAGAACACATCTTAACTTAATGTAGAGATAATTAAGAACCATGTTGTGGTTCTTACATACTTTACATTGTAAATCTGATCTATGGATATGCGAACGTCTGGAGACAATTGCACAGGATTCCACATAAATTATGTCATTATTTTTTTCTTGGTTACTGGGGGCTATTGTTTTCTTCTGTCAGCTTAAGAGGATGTCCAAGACAATGCTACCCCTAGAAAAACATCTTTACTGTTGCTGTGGATAAACAAGAAAATCAAGGAAGCCATGCTGGCTTATGCTTATGAAAGCCACCAACTTGATTGTAAGCTTCTCCAGGCAAAGTTAATCTTTTGTTTGCTTCTAGACCCCAGGAGAGGCCTCAGCCCCACAGCAGGTTTTCATTAAATGCTTATTGACAGGCTGGTATAGTAACGATGGGTGGTTATCAAAGGAAAAGACCGGCTGGGCAGGAGCCCTGATTATGCTTGGCCTTCTGAGAGGCTTAGACCTACAAAGATTTGAAAATCAATAACTGAACACTTTGAGAAGTACTTGAGTCTACAAAATGTTTAAAGCAGTTACCTAAATACGGTTATTTAATGTAACATAGCTTATATACTTACAGTGATCTGAGTGATCATTGATAACATATGGCTTCAATTTGCTGCTGACTGAAGAGTACGTTAGCTGGATTAGAAGGCAACAATATTCCAATTAAATACTAGATTCCATTCTAATAGATAAACTTTAATTGTTTCGCCTACTAAATATTTTGAAATCTCCATCATAGTATTACTTTGCATATTTGTTTCTGATTAAGTGCTTAGCACTGATGAAATCTTCATAGATGTCTAATTGAAAACCAAATACCACAAATTTTCAAACCATTATAAAGAAATATATCCTGAATCATATACTGAGTTACTCCATATAGTGATTGTGTTGATTGAAACGAGTAATTAAAATGTAAAGTGGAGAAACCTATAAAGTTACAAAACTGTATGTTGTATATAACATGCAAGTCTTGATTTTTTTTCTCTGTTAGTATTCCTATTATACTTAATCACATTGACAACCCAATAATTTTTTTTCGGATGGATGTCTTGATTTTTTTTTCCTAACATGTTTTGACTGTTTATCTTAACTGGTAAAATACAAGGGAAAAAATGAACCTGAAATAAAAGCACTGAAATTTGTTTGCTTTGGCCTAGGTCACGTTTTTACTTTTTAGTCACTAAGATCACGGTACAATGGCATATCAAATGTGAGCATTAAAAATTCAATCAGTTGTGGGCACCTGGCTACACAGTCATTTAAGCGTCTGACTCTCTATCTTGGCTCAGGTCATGATCTCATGGGTTTGTGAGTTTGAGCCCCGCATCAGACTTCGCACTGGCAGCGCAGAGCCTGCTTGGGATCTGTCTCTCCCTCTCTGCCCCTTCCCAGCTCATGGTCTCTCTCACTGTCTCTCTCTCAAAATAAATAAACTTAAAAAACATTCAATCAGTTGCCTCGTCTGAAGTTTGTTTGAAACTGGGAATCAGGATTAGGAATTCCAAGCCCAGACTCAGCTTAGGAGGATAACTAGGGAGGGAAGGGGAAAACAGTCAGCAAAATTTAAGGAGCAGGCTAGCCGCACTCCAAATCCAGGACCATTTGCCTAACTCAGCCCCAGATCAAACCATCTCTCTTGAGCCCTACGTAACTGAAATTCAAAGACAATGTGAGGTGCAGGTGCGGTCCCTCCCAGGGGAGGGAGCATGCAGCTTCATGTGGACCTGACAATTCTCCGAAACACTTCAGAGAGGGTATCTGGGGAAAGTGAGAAGTAATAAGGCTTCCATAACAGGAGAGTCTGGTGCTTTTGTATCCTTGAGAGGCTGTTGCCCATTGGGTTCCCTGGGAAACAGACTCTGAAAGAGCATTTAGCATGGAGCCTGTTTGTTAAGGAGTGTTTTGGGGATCAACACCCGTGGAAGGAAGGGAGAGGGAGGAAGCAAGGAGGGTGAATGAAAAGGTGGGCAGTGACACAGGCCCAAGGACAGCCTCGGCCAACCCCACAGGAAGCTCTGGAGACAGAAAGTTCCTTCAGAGTAGTCCCAAGCAGGGCTGAGAGGGCCAGGCCTTTATATTTATGCATTGATTCATCGCTGGATGTGTGCTGCCCAGGAAGGGGTGTGACCCTGGGTGAGGCAGTTCTCTGCAGCCAAGGCCTCCCCGTGGGGGCTGAGAGCTGAAGTCTGTCTGCTGACTGCACTCCCAGTGCCTGGGGCAATAAGTCCCTCATTAAACAGGGCCTGGTAGAACATGACCATGTCCATCACAGGGGTCCTGGAAAAAAGTGCTCTTAAAAAACACAACTTGGACTGGCCTGAGTTCAGATTTTCATCTCACCGTTTATAGTAGTTTGACCTTAAACTATTTAATTTTCTGAGGGCTCCTGGAAAGACTGGCTGATATCCCTGGGTTCCAGGTTAACAAAAGAAGTGTACATGGACGGAGAGAAAATGGTCAGGTGACTGCGGTTTTGAGACCCAGAGTAGGTTAGGTGAGGACAGCAGAAAAGTGAATGGATGGAGGCAGTGGCCAGACACCAGCAGACTTTTGCAGCCCTTAATGCCCTGTACTGTCCCATGCTTCACTCATCTCGATTAAGCCAACCACTCATCATGTCCCTGTCTACACTCAACTTTCTGCGCAGGAAGGAGAAAGTTGAGCAATCACCTGCATTGGTGTCAAACTTTCTCAGTCCTCTCGCTTTGTCTACGTTTCTCCTCAGCCTCCCCACTTCTTCCTCATGATGGCTTCTCAAAATCTGCATCACTTTTTCAGTTGATGGCCCTGCCACCATCCCTACAATGTAACTATGTGCAATAGGTATAAACCTTTCTTACCCAAATAGGACCATTCTGGGAGCATTGTCTTACAAGTCTTCTCTTAATACTCAGTTCTAGAAATTTTTATTTGGAAACAAAAAAAAAAAGATTGTAGATTCTTGAGGACTACTATAGGCCTGCTAAATTAGAATCTGGGAGAGGGACTGATGATCTGTAAGATTTTGGAACCTGCTCCAGGCAGTTTCTCCTATTTCTGTGACCTGAATGCCACCACAGGCTCATGTCTCCCAACTTTGTATTTCTCACCCACATCTCCCCGAAGTCTCAGATCCAAATATTCATAGTGTTTCTCTTTGTAAGTCCTACAGATACATTAAATGCAGGAAGATCAGACTCGTGTTCAAAAAGAAAAATGAAAAAACAAAAAACACCCCAAATGCACAACTGGAGCAAAGGCTTTCTTTCCCTATTGTCTATTAGATCACCCTGAAATGACCAAAGAAATGAAAATAGGAAAGATCTGCATCACAGTAGGAAACTAAGAAAGGATACCATCCACATGGTAACACTTTTTAAAAAGCAATCAAACATAGGGGCACCCGGCTGGCTCAGTCAGTTGAGCGTCCAACTCTTGATTTTGGCTCAGGTCATGATCTCATGGTTTGTGGGATCAAGCCCCATATCAGGCTCTGCGCTGACAGCTGTGAGCCTTCTTGGGATTCTCTCCCTCTTTCTCTGCCCTTCCCCCTGTGCTCTCTGTCTCTCAAAATAAATAAAAACTTAAAAATTAAAAAAAAAATCAAGCTATAGTTTACCTGGGACAAGATTAAAGGAAGCTATCAAAGGTCAGCTTGCAACCAATAATATTCCACGGAAAAAAATCACAGGAGACCCTGAGAGACTTCCACTAACTTGACCCACAATTTTCATCTGGAGATGAGAAAGTGGAGACAGGCCAGAGTAAGGCACTGAGTGGGATCTGTGTTGCTGGATACAAAGAGTATTCAGAAAAGACCACCAGTGAGGTCACATAAGCACTGCAAGCAGACATAGGTGTTGCAGTGGGGCATCTCTCAAATACCCTGGAGAGGTGCCAGAAAGTTATGTGCTTGCCATAGAGGCTGAGCCCAAGAGAAAATCAACTTTCAGTGAATAGCATCTCTAATACAAAGAAGAAAGCTCGCAGGGATGGGTGATCCAGGTCCTGGGTCTCACTGTTTTCAGGCTGCCAGGCTACTACACTGGCCCTGAATGATGATATCACGCAGGCCCCTAGTAAGATTAAATAGGAAGACTATCACAATAACCAAGAGGTGTGGTAGAGGTCCCTGTGTCAACCACAAGTCCTGTCACATCAGCTTGTCATCAGTGTGGTTTAAAAGACTCAGCACCCAGGGCACCTGGGTGACTCAGGCTGTTAAGCATCTGACCTCTGCTCAGGTCATCATCTCGTGGTTTGTGGGTTCCAGCCCCATGTGGGGCTCTCTTCTGTCAGGGTGGAGCCTGCTTCAGATTCTTTGCCCCCCTCTCTCTGCCCCTCCCGTGCTCGCTCTGTCTTTCAAAAATACATAAAAGAAGAAAAAGAGTCAGTGCCCCATGGGGTCCTTGCTGATTGGATGTTGCCCCGAAGGTCACTAGACATTTCTACTGCTTCCCTCTGCAGAGATTAGGGTCACACTGACATGGGGGTGAGATCGGTCTTGACTCCACAAGGGGAGAAGAGAAAGTTCTCTTGGGGTGTGAGTCACTTTAGTGCTACTGCATCCCAGCTGCTGACAACTCATGTCACCCCATCAGTTAGCTGCAGTAATGGCCAAGAAGTCAGACCTTGCTCCAGCCCCAGTAGGTGGTCCACGTACCTCTGCGGAGCCACCAGCTCCCCTGCGCCATCAGCCCTGGTCCACAGGTGGAGCCTCCTCTCCTCAGCGAGGCGTGGCCCGTCTTCTTCACCTCTTTTAGGATTTTTGATGTTGTAGCAATAATGTCAGCCCTCCTTTTTTGTGCAGAGAAAGTGTTTTCAAAAAACGTGGAAGATTTCATCTCATCTCTGACACAATTCTAAACACACTGTTATTTTAGGTCCCACTAAGGAAGAAAAGTCTCTGCCATTTAAATATGTCATGGTATTCTGTCACTTGTCATTTTTGTTATATTGAGATACCGTTTTAAGGCTTAAATGAGAATTTAATTTAAAAAGATTTTAACGTTTATTTATTTTTGAGAGAGTGACAGCACACAAGTGGGGCAGGGGCGCAGAGAGAGACACAGAAACAGGCTCCAGGCTCTGAGCCGTCAGCACAGAGCCCAATGCGGGGCTCGAACTCACGAACTGTGAGATCATGACCTGAGCTGAAGTTGGACTCTTAACCAACTGAGCCACCAGGTGCCCCTAGAATTTTAAAACACATACCATTCTTGTGCATATTAAAGAAAGGGAAAAGAAGTAAAATAATTTGGGTTCCATTTTAGTGTCCTGCTCTTCTATTCACCTTTCCACTCAGAGTTGACGTCCCCAGTTTTCCACATGACAGGACTTCAGTGCCCTTGGGAGAGCTAGCAATACAGTTTCTTTCAAGGAAAAACCAGTAGACGTTATTGTGTTATTGCCATTAACACTTTGGATTGTTCTAAGTATGATTTTTTAAAGAAAATAATAATTGTGCCTTCCAATAGAATTTTTAAAATTTTAAAATTTTAACACGTAGAGAGTACAAAAAGTAGGAAAAAGTAATTTATGAGATAAAAGTCAGAAAAAATTCTCATTAGAAAAGAGAGCAATAATATCATAAGATCATACAATAGACTAGAAGATCACACATACAAGAAATAAACAGAAAATATAAATGGGTTAATTTTCCTTTTTAAAAAAATTTTAATGTTTATTTTTGAGAGAGAGAGACAACATGGGTGAGGGAGGGGTGGAGAGACAAAGGTGGACAGACACAGGCTCTGTACTGACAGTAGCGAGCCTGATGTGGGGCTCAAACTCATAAGCTGTGAGATCATGACCTGAGCCGAAATAGGATACTTAACTGACCGAGGCACCCAGGCACCCCTGAATTTATCTTTCTTAATGAAGACTCTCAAATTTAACAGAGAATAAAATCAAACTCTATTCTATTTGCTAGCATCATATTCTAAATTATTTATCAAAAGGCTAAAGACAAAAGAATAAACAAAAATATATAGAAACATTGAAACAAAATATAGGGTTGGTGATATTATTCAAAGTTTAGAAGAATTAGGAAGAACAGGAGAGTGTCAGTTTACATTTCCAAATAATAGATAGCCACAATATAGCTATAATGATAATGGAGTTTTATGTAAATAAATAACATGATATTGACATAAATAATATAAGAATTTTTGGAAACAAAAAGAGTCACAGAAGATCAGTTTTCTTGGGAAACAGCTCACCATATTGCAACCTTTGACAGATCAAAGATAAGATAGTCCAAACTACATTAAAAGATGGATTTAATAGGCACAACAGTGCTTGTGCACAGAGAATACACTACCTTTTAGAAATCTATAGGATGTTTATAAAAACAAATTATATATTAGATAACTCGGTAAATGTCAAATGTAGAAATAGTGAATATCATACCTTTATCACAACCCAACTAACATAATTTATAAATGTGTAAACAACATCAGAAACCTTACTCATTGGGAAAGAAAAATTCTTTTAAAGATCTCAATTCAAAAAAGAAGGAATGCAGTTTTAGAATATTTAACAAAAACGGGGGTGTCTGGGTGGCTCCGTTGGTTGAGCATCTGACCCTTGATTTCAGCTCAGGTAATGGTCCCAGGGTCGTGGGATCAAGCCCCACATAGGACTCTATGCTGAGCATGGAGCCTGCTTGGGATTCTCTCCCTCTCTCCCCTACTCACTTGCTCTCTCTTTCTCTAAAATTAAAATAAGAAAAAAAGAACATTTAGCAAAAATGACATTGAGAATTACATATAACAAATGCATTTTATGTAGGACTCAAAGGCAGATTTATATCTATAAATGCATTCATTTATACATAAACAAGAAAAATGAAAGGTAACATCCAACTTAAGAAGTTAGAAGCTTCACTGAGTAACTACAGGACAGCATAAAGAAAAATTTGAGGAAGAAAAGCAGGGAAGTAAAATCCAAAGCTCAGTTTCTGGAGTCAGAGAGAGGAGAGTTGAGTCTCAAGTTTCTTTACTCTGTAGTGAAGGGATCACTACCTAACCTCCTGAAGAATCCATTTGCTCCTATGTAACTTCAGGATTATTTAAAGTCTACCCTTGAGGGGCTAAGTCCGTTAAGCATCTGACTCCAACTCAGGTCATGATCATACGTTTCATGAGATTGAGCCCAGCTTTGGACTCTGAGCTGACAGGGCAGAGCCTGCTTCGTATCCTCTGTCCCCCTTGCTCTCTGCCCTCACCTCTCGCTCTCTCTCTCTCCCTCAAAACTAAATGTTAATGGGGCACCTGGGTGGCTCAGTCAGTTAAGCACCCAACTTTGGCTCAGGTCATGATCTCACCTTTCATGAGTTCGAGCCCCGCGTCAGGCTCTGTGCTGACAGCTCGGAGCCTGAGGCCTGCTTCGGATTCTGTGTCTCCCTTTCTCTTTGCCCATCCCCTGCTCATGCTCTGTCTCTCAAAAATGAATAAACATTAAAAAAAAAAAACCCACGAAACTACCCTTGAGGGGTGTTGCAAAGAAATGAAATCATGTGTATTAATAGCTGAGTGCTTCATGGTAAATACTTAACTAAGGGTTAGACATTATTATTTTCAGAAAAGACAAAAACAGTACAGCTGATAAACTCAAGCACCGTTTGTTGTTATTATTACTAAAGCAAAAAAAAAAAGGAACATTGATAAAAGAGAAATACATTCAAATTTATCAATTTATGAACAGGCAAGAGACTTATTGGTACAACTTTGGAGAATGCTCTTTAAAATTCTAGCCTGGTAAAATTTTAAATTCCAGTGAAATACATCAGTTTCCAGTAAAATTTATATTTTTTACTAAAATTAACACAAGAAGACATAAAATACCTGACACAACCTAATACTTTAGAATAAAACACAAAGATTGTTAAATAATTAGCTACAGAAAAGTATCAACCCAAAGGATGTTTTTCCAGGTGACACCTTTTAAACTTTCAAAGAAAAGATAATTACAGTTCCATATAAGCCACTGCTGAACGGAGCAAGACAAAACTCTTTCCCTTCTTCAGTTATTCTGGGGAACTACCATAAACAATATCAAAAGACGACAGACTGTAAAGACTGGAAAGGACGAAAAGCTTTCTTGTATGAACAAACACGGAAAAATCCCAAATAAAATACTCAATTTTATCAATATATTCAAGTAAGTACTTGTCATAATCAGGAATATTGATATATCTTTTTAGAAAATAGGTTAAACTAGTTAATCACACTTAGTGAGCAGAGAATAAGAGAAGCTTCAAGAGAAGCAGATTACACAGGGTGACCATGAAGGCGGCCATCTTAGACTTCTATCACAAATGGTATCTCACACTTCTGAAGATCATATATCAGCCACTAAGAGCCAAGTTAGTTAGAACTTAGACAGTAAGTTACAAATACCCTGAGAAGTATCCAAATAAAAGGCCACTATCCATGCAAAATTAATTATGCCCATTTTCCAGGAAATCTAGAACCACAAAAATAAGTTACTGCTGAAAAAGACCTCAGAGATCCTCTAGTACTAAATCAAGGTCTAGTACTAAATCAGGCAGAATATGCATACACAGTTCTGATTACATGGTTTTTCAGTCACTGTTTTCCAGCATGTAAAGTGAGCAGAAACTAACAATGAATGACAGCAGGGATAATGCAGAAAAAAATAAGAAACATTTTTGGAAAAAGAAATCCACACTTCAAAAACATGGCAGTCTGAGATCTTACGTGTAGCAAACACAGACTCTACATCCCTCATCAGAGCCTGAGGACACCGTCATTGTGAGAGGACCGACTTATGGCAGGAACCTTCAATTCTCTTCCAGGTACTCTGGTTTAGAAAACATGAATGGTGCAGTTCATATTCAGAATAATTCTCCTTCACATAGGTGATGTCGAAGGACAGCTAAGCTTCAGTTATCTGGAAAATTGATTTACATGGAATGACTCTGCAGCGACACAGCGTATATTTTCAGGTTGGGCAGTTCAAGATGAGGGGTATGGAAGGGGAACTCAGCAGGCTCCAAGTTATGAATGTCACTGCTTCAGAGAAGGTGAGAGCAATGGCTTTGGAAGCAAAGAGACTTTGCTTGCTTTCTTAGCCCGGACGACCTCTCAGCAGAGGGCTGTTGGGCCCAAAGCTAAACACTTGACTTACTGGGGAAAGACACGCCAACCTGTGCACTCAGCTGCAGAGCCTTGGGGACCAAAGCATGGGCCTCCATTCCAATACAGCTCTTTCCCCAAAGCTGGTGGCCATACTGAGCTTCTGAATGCAGTTTGTCTGCTCTTCTCGATGCCCAAGAGATCAGGAAAAGGCGTTATTTCACATATGAACTTTTCTGTTCCTACTTCCAAAGCAAGTATATACTTATATTTTCTAATTTTCCTTGTACTTCTCCCAACAAAGGAGAGGTAGAAATATTCTCAGGGAAGGTGGGAAGTTCAGGGAAGAAAGCAAGAGCAAATCTTGAAAGGTGTTAAACAAACTATCTGTCCACTAATACAATCAGCACATTGGAGAGATATGATCACCAGTTTTGTGATTTCCTAATGCTCACGAGTACATTTACAAAATGAATTTGCTGTTTTGTTTTGTTTTTGTTTTTTTAAAAGTTTTCTTCAATGTTTATTATTGTGAGAGTGAGAGAGAGAGACAGAGCACAAGTGGGGGGGGTGGGGGGGCAGAGATAGAGGGAGACACTGAATCCGAAGCAGTTCCAGGCTCTGAGCTGTCAGCACAGAGCCTGACGTGGGGCTCGAAACTACAAACTGGGGGATCGTGACCTGAGCTGAAGTTGGATGCTTAACTGACTGAGCCACCCAGTTTGCTTTTGAAAAAGTACTACTTGTGCTCTTCGGACTTAATGTGTCCAAAACTGAGCTCTTGACCTTCCTTCCCAAAGCTGCTCATTTAGCATTCTTCCAGATCTCCATAAACAGCAACCCCATCCTTGCCATGAATCTTGGGGTCTTCTTTGACTTCTCTCTCAAATCTCACATCTGACCCAGTTTCAGAGTATATCCAGAATCTAGTGACTTCTCACCATCTCCACTGTGACCTCCCTGATCTGTGCTACTGCCATCATTTCTCCCCTGATCATTGAGTAGCCTCCTGAAGGGTCTTCCTGCGTCAGACTTTGATCCTTTTTTGTCTCATTCAGTGTAGCAGGCCACATGATCCTGTTAAATGAAATACAGTATGTTACTGCTCTTATCAAAATCTTCCAATAGCTTCCCATTTCACTTAGTGGAAAAGCCACAGTCCTTACAGAAGCTTACAAGGCCCTACAACTGCATCCCTCCCCCACTTCTGTGACCTTATCTCTTCCAACTATAAGACCCCCTCTTACCTTGTTCAGAACACAATGGCCATCTTTTTTTTTTCTTAATGTTTACTTATTTATTTTGAGAGAGAGAGAAAGCATGAGCAGGGGAGGGGCAGAGGGAAGGAGACAGAGAATCCCAGGCAAGCTCCGTGCTGTCAGTGCAGAGCCCGAGGACGCATGAAGCATGAGATCATGGCCTGACCCCAAATCAAGAGTGGGACGCTTAACTGACTGAGTCACCCAGGCGCCCCAACACAGTGGCCATCTGAAAGGTAAGTTTACACCTTAGGATCTGAGTGTTTCCTGTGCCCTCTGCCTGGAATGCCCTTCTCTAGGATGTCACTTCCTTTACGTTTGGTTAAAAGCCCCCTGTCCCCCAACTCCACACCTGGCAAATAGTGTATTCTCACTGAGGCCTTTTCCCCGCCACTCTCTACAAATCACAAGCCTACATTCCACGTCTTACCCTCCTGCTTTGCTTTTCTCCTTAACACTCAGAACTGTTTATTTCAACCACTTCTATTTATTCAGACTTATTTTTGTCTGTTCTGTTTCCTGCTATGTCCCCAAAGCCTAGACCTAGGGACTGGCACATGAAATACATTCAACGAATATTTGTTGAAAGGATGAATGAATGCAGGGGACTGGGGGGAAATAGGAAGTATAAATCCCAAGTTCCCTTGGGGTCTGGCTTCTGACCAACTGTGGAGTCTCACCCCACCCCACCCCACTCAGACTCCATCCCACACCAGCTGTGACTCACATTTCACACACACCTCTGTGTGTCTCTGAAGATGTGGGTCTTCCTGTCTGGGATTTCTGACTCTTTTTTTTGTTTATCCCACTGTTATTTTCATTCTTGTTTCTTTTACTACAATGAGGTCATTACTAGATAGTTTCTCCTGAGTCTGTTGGCCATCTGATATTTCTTCTTTTGTCAATTCAACAAAAATGTCCTAAAGATATAAAGACACATTGTCCTAAGCTCTTCAAATGTAAGACAGCCATGTTCCCTGTCCTCAAGAAGTTTATGGCTTTGATAGACAAATAAATACACAAAATGGTTATGGATTATGAAAAATACCATAAAGAAATAAAAAGGAAACTGTAACAGAGAATAATGGAAACTTAGACAAGGTGTACTTAGACAGGGTGGTCAGGGAGGGCAACTACGAAAAAGTATTAAAGGATGAGAAGGTGCTGACAATGTTGAATGTTAACTGAACTCTATGCTCCTAGAAAACAATGATGGTTAAGAAATATCCCCAACCTTTATTTTCCTCTTCAAATCTCCCATGCTTTTGTGTTCTAGAAAATGGCAAAGTGCAATGAACCACCATTCCCCACAAGCCTTAGATAAGACTTCCTGTCCACTCTTTCTCATAAGTCTCCTAAGACTTTTAGATGTGACTGCTGTGTTTACCTGTAACAAGAGCAAACCTAACCCATTCCCCTTTTGCCTACATCAGCTGACAAAGTCGGCCGTTGACGCTGTTCTTCATCTCATGAATAATTAGCTGACTGTTAGAATTGTTTGTCTCCCTAAAGCTAGCTAGACACAGAAATAAACATTTCCTCTCCCACCACTTCTACTCCCTATAAAGATGTAAGGCAAAACCACTGTTCTAGGACACAGTATCGTAGGCTAATGCTGCCCCCTAAAAGATATCTAGGTCCTAATTGCTAAAATCTGTAAAAGTTACCTTATACGAAAAAAGGGTGTCTGCAGATGTGATTAAGGAGCCCGAGATGGGATAATTATCCCAGATTATCTGGGTCAACCCTGCATATAATCACAAATGTCCCTGTAAGAGGGACACAGGAGATTTGACCACAGACAGAAGGTGGCTGTGTGATGCAAGGAGAAAGAAGCAGAGTCAGAGAGAAGATGCTACACCACTGGTTATGAAGATAGAAGAAGGGACCATAAGCCAAGGAATTTACCCCTAGAAATGTGAAACCGCAAGGAAAACAGATTCTCCCTAGACTCTCCAGAGGCAGTGCAGCCCTTTCTATATCTCACTTTTAGCCAGTAAGACTCATTTTGGACTTCTGGCCTCCAGAACTATAAGAGGAATAACTTTCTATCATTTTAAGCCACTGATTTTTTGCTAATTTGTTACAGCAACCGTAAGAACTAATATGCACTCTAATCTTTAAATCTGCGGTGCTTTCCTACTGGAATAGACTGAGTAAAATCCATCTCCTTATGCAATTTTTGTCTTGGATTGTGCTAACCACATGAAAAGCAGGGAACAGAACAGTCTAGGCAGAGTGAATAATAGGGACAAAGGTCCTCAGGCAAAAGAGAAGTTGGTGTGTTTTAGAACCCTGGAGACGCATATGGCTGGCCTTGGGCCGTGGGAAAGGATTTGGGTTTTATATTTGTGATGGGAAAACTTTAGAAGATTTTGAAGCATAAAAGGTAGAAGTAGAGAGATCTCTCAGTAGTCCTGGTAAGAGACATCAGTGGCCCCAGAATGTGAGGAGAACTTAGATACAGGACTGAATAAACCAGAGTCTCTCTCTGTAAGGGCTGTGATACAAAACAGAGCATTCAAGTCAGGTAATTTGAGGAGAGTTTACTAAAGGTGCTGTTTATAAAGGTGTGGGCTGAGATGTGGGAAATCAAAACTACAAAGGAGAAAGTAGTGCCCCGAAGTAGAAGGCCTGAAGGGAAAGGGGAGCATGGAGCTTCTAGAGGCTAGAATAACCTCGGCAAGAGGTGGTCTTCAGTGGAGGTACACAGCCATCCAGTGAGGACCCCGAACTTACCCTCCCCTCCCCCTCTGAACTCCTGCGGGGGCTCTCCATTGTCAAACCCCAAGGCAGGCCAGAGGAAAGAGAGCTCATGGGTGAGGTCCAAGCAGGTCAGCCTCCTGGAGTAGAGAGGGATGGAGAAGGGGTGAGAGGTGGGGGGGAAGATGTGTAGTGAAAACATTCAGATCCGTTCCAATTTATTAAAAGAAAATCTGGAGACTTGAATTTTCTACATTATTTCCTTAATAATCTGCTTCACCTAGCCCATGCCTATAGGCCCCCAAACAATACTCTCCTGACTTTTCTTTGAACATTTACATCTGCCCTTTTGTCCTAAAGGCAATCAGGAAAGACTGTGATTAAAATGCTTAGAAGGACTAATAATGCTATCTTCAAAGTTCAGCGAAAAACCTCTCTTGATACAAGTGTAAAATTTGATGAAATGCTGCTACATGAAAACTGGATAATATCCACTATAGACTGAAGAGAATTGAGTTTGTGCAGCCTAGTAAGTAAAGGTTGTTTCAGAGAGGCAGAATATTGAATCACAATCAACTGAAACCTTAGCAAGCCTAATTCATACATCTCTCTGCATGGATACCCATATTTTACCATTGTTTCTCTTTTTTTGTTATTACTCTGGAAGGTAATTCAATTTGCACTGCACATTTGCTCACAGAAATTTTGAATCTTATGAATATAAAAATCATGGACTTGGCCCAATTTTATTTTAATCAGTTTTTCTGTTTCCTAATTCAGGATTAACTTCCCAGTATGTATGCAGAGATTTAGTAGCAAGAGTGACAGTGTGCACATTAAAATATGGAGAATTTCAGCAGCAATTTGAGTTATGGTAATTACTGGGTTTGTTTACACAGACATAGATGAAAAGCATAACCTTTTTGTTCCTGTCTTTTTTTATATATAATTTGGAAAAACTGTGTGCTACCAACAGAAAAATCGTACAACAGCTGTTGAATGTCATGGAGGAAATCAGGTGCAACCAACGAGACCTGAGAAATAGAGAGATCAAAACTGTCTGAGGTAGTGTTTTAACGAGACAACCTTTCTCCTGGAGCCATCCTCACTGATACGGTAAGGCTCTCATGCTCACATTCTGCTCAGAATGATTGCCACACAGTCACTTGCCCCAAACCAACCAGCTAGTGGGTTTCCACTCACAATGAAATTGTCCAGTGTGGCCCTAACATCATCTTCTTTTTCCACATTCATTCTCCACATCTGCTCCCTGGACCCATTCATTTCATCCAGGAAATGGACCTGACTGAGATGGGGCCCATATTGGGGAAGAGGAGCAGAAGGAAGCAGATGGTCCCTAACGGACGGAGCCCAGAGGAAAGGCATCAGTGCTCTCAGGGAAGGTAAGAAAATAAGTCCATCACTGGGAACACTTAAGAACAGACCAGGCCTGCTTTTGTGAGTCTTATTGATCCCAGATCTAGAAGCTTCCCCAAGACACCCATGCTTTTGTGACTACCAGTTTTTTCTGTTAAAGGGAACAGGAGATTCTGAGTAGTTGGTTTGTAGTAGGATTTTGACCTAGCTTTCTAGGTGATTTTCATGGGTATCCTGGCTCTCAAGCTATCTGCTTTGATTTTCTTTACTTCCTGAAA
Organism: Crocuta crocuta; assembly: GCF_008692635.1. Taxonomy (NCBI): domain Eukaryota; kingdom Metazoa; phylum Chordata; class Mammalia; order Carnivora; family Hyaenidae; genus Crocuta; species Crocuta crocuta. Next base: position 5,945,537 of record NW_027530019.1, on the reverse strand, counting down.
ACTCAGTGATGCTTTAAGAAAGAAATAACACATCCTTCTATGGGCTGTAAATACAGAAATTTCACCTCCTAGTATTCCTACACATACTGGCATAATTCAGAGTCAGTTTTTGATGATTATGTTAACAGATTGGGTATTCAGTATATTAGTGAAAACAGCAGTTCTGAGTTTGTGTGTTAGCTATTCTGATCCCCTTGAATTTTTGTAGTGCCATGTGGCAGCCATTTGCCAATTAGTCCAAAGGACTTTCCAGCAATAAATGCTTATTTTGTTAATGATCTGCTACCTCCTTACCTGCTTTATTTAACTGCCACCCAACATAATGTCGAGCTCCTGAGCTACTTCTTTTCTTAAGATCCATGTGCTGCTCTTATGAAATTGAAAGGCTACATATATTTGACTTTTGTGTTCTTCTTAAGAGCCTGGCAAGAGCATTCTTATGAAATTGCAGGTTATATGCGAGTCTAGGGTTTTCAAATTGGGATATAGATACTCTTAGGGAAACACAAGGTATTGTAGGATGTATTGTGGTATTCTGGAGGCTGATGGTATTCTGGACCAAAGGACAAACTTTCAGATAGTCAACAAACATATGTACTTTTTACTGAAATTGATTTGCCTATATATGAGTTCTTCTTTCCTACCTCCCTTATTTCAGCTGCCCTTCCACAAAAGATAGGTATGCTTCTGACCCATCCTCAGCCTTACACCAGCCTTTCGTCCATGGTGTAAAAAACTCTGGGCTTGAAACAAAGAACTTCTGTATTTTGGCACCAGAACTCAAAGTATGGCTTCTGTCTTTTCTTGGCTTACACACGTTTCTGGTAAAGGTGAACTGTGGCATGATAAATGAAGTATTGTTGTCCATGGTGGAATGTTCTGAATTTGGATTCAGCATAGCTATGCAGCTATGGGGAAATACGATAATATTCTTTTAATGTTCTCACCTCTTCCATTCCTGAATGATTGTCCAAGAACCCTGAGGAAGAGTTTAATAGTTTTTTTCACCTACTGGAGAACTTTCCACAGAAAGTCTGGGCAAAAGGACAGTGATCCCAGATGGGGATTGGAGATGCAGAAGGAAAAGCAAAGAAAGTGATAAAAGTCTGGGTAAACATTTTTTAAAATGACTCTAAAAAGTAGTGATGATAATAATGTTTATTGAAATTCAAAGAAAAGATACACCAAAAATACTAGACAATAATTGTATCTATGTCAAAAGAATGGGTAATGGAATTAAGGCATTCAAAAGTCCTTGTGTTATCCAGGAGAAAGAAAATAACTTGGTTTCAGATTTTAGACACTGATAAATTAAGCATGCATGTTTTACCTAAAACAATAGAATCAGAGAGTGAAATCTCTAATATAGTAAAGGGAAACGTGAAATTGTAAAATAATGAAATTAATTAAAATAAAATTAATAATAAAATTGGAAAAAGGATAAAAAGAAACAGAACACCTGAAAAGAACCCAGATTAAGATAGATTCTAGTCCATCATGGAGCTTACACATTGGAGGAGAAAACATATAACTGATAGGTGAAATGAAAATAGATGTAATATCACATAGTAGTACATGCTGTAAAGAAAAATCAAATAGGGTAAAGCAGTATGTAGTACCTAGGAGGAAACTATTTTTAGAGAAGGGAAGATCTGACAAAGAAAAAGGAAGCAAGATTCCAAGGCTTTTTGTCTTGAATAAGAACAGAGGTTGAGAAGAGGCAGCCAGCGATGTGAGAAAAAGCCCAGAGTATGGCCTGGTGAGGACGGGTCCCAACAAGGAGGGCATGAGCAACTGTGAAACTAAGAATGCCTGCCTAATTTAAGACTCACATCTTTCCCAGACCTGGGGAACATAGCCAGGAGCAGGCTGAGCATCAAGAAGAGTTCATCACAGTCTCAGTAGGCACATGTAAACCTACAGAGCCCAGTGGCTAAGTGCAAGCACTCTGAAGCCACACTACCTCAAGGTGAATCTCGGCTCCATCTCCTTCTAGTTGTGAGTTGTGTGATCATAGGCAAATCCTTTGTGATTTGGTTGCCCCACCTGTAATATGGGTATAATAATACTTGTTTCCTGTGGTTGTTGTGATTACATGAGTTAGTATTCATAACACACTTAAAAGATAGTTGGCATAAAGTAACCAAGACATGAAGTCTTTGTTAAAAACAGAAAAATCTTATAAAGATAGGAAGGACAACGTGGTTTGTAAAGTACCGACTTACATTCTCAACAGGTTCAAGTTGGCACTGGACTTATGTAATTGAATTAATCAGCATGACTGATAGGATAATTATATTGTGATAATAAAACCGCAGGAAATAAACTATGGTTGGAACATGTCTAGTTCTTTGCTGGTGCATTGAAGATGTATTTTCATATCAAGTTATATTTCAATTGTCATAAGGAATGTCCTATTAAATGCTTATTAATTCAGAGCCCTAACCTTTTGCAGTTGGAATATACCCTTTTCTCTTTCTAATCTAAAATAACCTCAGATGCAAAGTGAAAATAATAAACACTTTATCCACATTAACAGAAGAAATAGAATCCTTTCATGGGAGTAGGCATTCCAACGAGTCAGACAGATAACTTTTGTATAAAATGCTGAATTACGTGCTTTGAAGGATTCATACAAGTTTATAACTCTTAGTAAAGTGAAGGATAAAATGCATACCACAAAGCAACTACACAATGGCTGCATATTGCTAACGAATGATATGATAGTATTGTGAGAGATAAGACAAGGCAGGGCTCATTGGTTGTAAGAAAGTTTCATAAATGAAGTGAGATTTTTATTTGGGTCTGGGTAAAGGGAGTCATTTCAAGTTACTACATTTTAGGATATGCGAGGACTCAATCTCTAATGTGAACTTCCTTAGGAAGTTACTAGAGAAAGGGCTTCAGCAAAATGAAGGAGTAAACTAAAAGGAAGATACTAGATTCCTAAAATGAAGGCTCCAATGTTAGAAAAGGACAAAGGGAAGTGCGAGGATGACCGCTATTCAGCAGGACCAGAGAGTCACGGGCACATTCTGGGGCAAGAGAACAGAGGGGTTGGGGTGGGGGGAGTTGGAACTGATAGGGATTTGATGTGTTTCAGTGTTTCATTTGATATGATATTTGTAAGGGACCCGATCCCCTGGAGCATCTGCAAAAAAGCGATGGGTGAATCAAAAACACCACCACCACCAAAGACAAATGGAAGAACAACATATTTATTAACCTGAGGGGGACAGGTGTTAAAAAAAAAAAAAAATCACATTACTCGCCTCAACAGTGAATGATATTTACATAGTCATGACAAATACTGCTGACTTATCCAAATATTGTTACAAAACTATTTGCAAAATGGTGAGAATAGGAGTAAAAGACTTAATCCTCAACTACCCTAATTCTAATTTGTATGCCACTAAAAAAATAATAAAAAAAAAAAAAGCAGCATGCAATTTAAAAACAGGGAGGTACATCCCAGAAGGAAGAGCCAAAAAAAGTTGGAAGCATTGCCCCTGAGAAATGAAATTTGGGGGAGCGTTTTGGTGGAGGGGTAGACCATTGCAGGCCTTGGAAAAGCATTACATGGAAAAAACAAAACACACTGATTAAAAATTAAAGAGGTGGACAGGAAAAGCAAAAGGTTTTGAGAAGTGATTCTGTACAGGGGCCTGATAGAAGGGGCAATAAGATCTCTTTCATTCACACAATAAATATTTATCAAGCACCGTTCTGTTCCAGGAACTAAGCAAGGCCCCATGAATACATTAGTGAATGAACACATATGTGGTCCCTACCCTCTGGAGCTTATATCTTCTAGAACATATAGACAACAAGCAAAGATACATACATACACACATAAGTCATGAATGAAGTACAGATTGTGCTTGTACTTCACAACAGATTGTAGTGATGTGACTAGAAAAAATTATTGTGATAGAAAGTGGTGGTGAGGGCCTTCCCTCACAAACTTAACAGAAATAGCCCTTCTGAGATGAGCTGAGACTGGAATCACATGAAACAAACTAAGGAAGGGTGTGTATAGATTCCCAGGCAGTAAGTCTGGTGGGTCTAGAAACTGTTAGAAAGCCACTGTGGCCAGAAACACCAGAGGTGAGCAGGATGGCTCTAGATAAGATTCAACAGGGGCCCCCATCATGTTGCTATAGATACCAGTTTGGGGAGTCTTCAGGTAGTAGATGTTTAAAGACAAGGGAAGTGGGGCGCCTGGGTGGCTTAGTCCGTTGAGCGTCCGACTTTCTCTTAGGTCATGATCTCGCGGTTCGTGGGTTCGAGCCCCGCGTCGGGCTCTGTGCTGACTGCCAGCTCAGAGCCTGGAGCCTTTTCCAGAGTCTGTGACTCCCTCTCTCTCTGACCCTCCCCTGGTCATGCTGTCTCTCTCTCTCCTAGAAGTAAATAAAACATTAAAAAAATAAATAAATAAAAAAATAAAGACAAGGGAAGAGAGCGTAAAGAGAGTATAATCCACAACGTCATCCAGAGGAATTCCAACACTGAAATGGAACCAGTAAGAGACAGCAGAGAAGGCCCCGCAGGGAAGTCTGGAAACTTCCTCAACAAAACCCTAACGTTTCTGTCACGTTTCTAAAACTACCCTATTGTTTGCATTTATCTTGACAACGTTATTTTGCTTTTCAGATTTTTGCATCAGTTCTGGAAATGACTGGAGATATTTATATCCTAGAAAAGTCAATTTACAATTCTTTAGAAAGTTATTTCNCTGAGCTGGCAGTCAGCACAGAGCCCGACGCGGGGCTCGAACCCACGAACCACGGGATCCTGACCCAAGCGAAAGTCGGACGCTTAACCGACTAAGCCACCCAGGCGCCCCTAGAAAGTTATTTCCTGATCCCCACTGTAAATTATTCCTGGGTAGCCTAGGATCTTCGTTCGAATGCCAGCCACTGGGGTCCCCCCTCTGTGCTTCTGTGGGGTCATATGAAACAGTGCTAGTATTTCAACGGAGTTATCCTTGGGATCATCCGGAGATGCTTGCCCCCGCCCCGCCCCGCCCCGGCCCCCTTCAAGGATAAACAACACGCCGTGCACTGTGGGTACCGTAAGGAATGGAACACGCTGCCTGGCCTACAGCCAAGGTCGCAGCACTGAGCTCAGCGACCGTCACCTGCATCATGATGCGGTTCTGTTGCTTTGGGGATCTCTGAGATTAGAACCTGAGGAGCCATGGCCGCGGGGGCCGCCGCCTCCCCAGGTAACTCAGCAGCGCGCAGGGCCCAGGCCCCGAGCCTCGTGGATAGGCTTGGGCAACCGAGACCACAAAAAAAGGCGAGGGTCCAAGGAGGGAAGCAGAGACCGCGACCCGGGGGCTCGGAGCCTGCGCCAGCCCGAGGGCGGCCCATGCGCCGCCTCCCTGCGCTCTCCGTCAGACCGCGGCGGCGGTAACTGCTTCCGAGGTCATTTTACCCGGACGTAACTTTAGGGTGCAGACCCGGAGAGCGCCTGCGGGAGCGGGGCAGCCAACCAGCGCCCACATTTCGGGGCAAATGACTCCCGTCTGCCGTCGCGCCCCGCTCGGCTACCGTTTCTTTGCGTGTTTGCTCCGCTCGGTGTTCAACGACGCGCGCGGCGCGGCGCCGAGAGCAGAGGCCGCGGGGCCGCCCCGGCCGCTGTCCAGCACTCGCGGCCTGAGTCGGCGCTGCCGCGGCGCCAGTAATGCTGGGGCCCGGGCTGCCGGGACATGCCTTGCAGGGCGTGGGGAGGCTGGGAGCCCGGCCTGTCCTCCCCACGGCCGCCCAGGGAGGAGGAGGAAGAGAAGGAGGCGGCGAGCGGGCGGGACCTAAAAGAGCCCGGGTGCTCCGGGCGGTGTAGGCAGTGGGAACCCGCGCAGCCCCGAGGTGCGCGCGCGCGAGTCCATTCGGGATCTCCATGGGGGGAGTGCTTGCGTCCTGTCGTGTGTGCGGGAGGCCACCACGGCTGTCCCCGCACAGGTTGGACGCGGGCGCTGAGTTGGAAAAGCTCGAAAAGGCGCCGTACTTGCCCAAATCCGCTTTCCAAGAAGGGTTTCCAGCACCCAATTTGACTCTCGCCTTCCCTCTCAGCCAGAACTGTGGGCTCGCCCGGGGGCCGGTGGGCGGGGCGAGGAGTTGCTGGCGGGATTTTTAAAATTTTGGCGGCTGGGCTCATTCTCCGTCCGCTTGTCCCTTCTGCTGCTGTCTTTTCTCTCGTCCTGCTCTGCCATGCCCTGCTCTGAAGCGACACCCGCCATCTCCCCCAGCAAGCGGGCTCGGCCTGCGGAGGATGCCATGCGGCTCCGCTTTGTCCGGCTCTCGGAGCACGCCACCGCCCCGACCAAGGGGTCCGCGCGGGCCGCGGGCTACGACCTGTACAGGTGAGTGGGGACTCCCGACTGCCTTCTGCGAGTGGCCTCCCTACCCCACGCAGAGAAGGTGCAAGTCTGGAGTTGTAGAGTTCTCAGGTTAGCTTATATTCTTGCCATCTGCTGCTACAGCTTGAAACTTTCGCCTAACAGATTCCAAAAACAAACTTTTTTGCATTTATGTAGGAATTCATTCTTTTCTTTTTTTTTTTTTTTTTTTACTGTTGAAAATTTTAGTCTTCCTCTTTAGCATAAATTCAGTGAGGATTTGGGATAAGCATACAGAATGGTCACTACGTATAAATATCCACCAAGGCATTATTTGTTGTGCAACATTTATTGTGCCCTTTCCAGGTGCAAGGTAGACATGAATAAGGCCCACCTTGGCCTTCAAGGAGTGGCCTGAGGGTGACGCCGTGCGGAACAGAAAGAAAAGCCTCGGTGGAAGTCTAGGTGCGGAGTATGAAAATACATGGGGAAGATTAATGCAGGATGCTTCTGCCTTAAAGGATTTGTTAAATTTCTCTGTATGTCCATATTTAAGTTCAGCCCAAGGACTGGGAATGTCAGAAAGGGCACAAATCTGAAAAGCAGTAGGAATGTCAGTAATTAGTACCGACCACCCTTCCCTTTGCTCAGCACCTTTTACCTCTACTAAAACCTTTACTGTGGGCACTTTTATTTAATCCTCGCAACACTCCTGAAGTAGGTAAGTATTACTTTTTTTTACAGATGAGGGAGTTTGTGAAGAGCTGAACTGATTGCCCAAGGGCTTGAATGTCATAAAATTTATGACCCTTAATTCAGTGCCTTTTTCCCTTGACTACAGTGCCCAGTCCTTAGAACCATTAAGGTAGGTGAAAAGTGATGCTGGGCGTTATGGGTGTTCAATACAGGGCTAAATCCTTAGGATTTACTTTAAAGCATCCCACATGATCCTAATGCGAGAACTACTGGTCTCAGTCATGCCTCTGGAGGAGGCAAGAAAGGAGTGTTTGGTGATAGGAGAAGAAAAGTGAGGTATAGACTGTTAACAGCTGAAAGGGATATGGTCAGTCCCTTAGTTTTCATGGCTGAACGTGGAGTGATGTAGTTTGACTACATCGTCTGGGCCCTGTTGTGAGTCACATGAGAGATGTTGATTTAAGATACTTTAACATCCTCCTAATGAACAGAGATGACTGCATATTGAGATAGACATGGAAATAACTTCTCTCTTTAATAAATTAGGGCTCAACTATGAAAAGAGGAAATTCCAATGAAAGAAGTAAAAATGTTAATGCTGCTTTACAAGTTTTCACTAAGATTTCCAAAGTAACTTCCAGTTCTATTCATTGTACAGTCTCTTAAATTTCTATCAAGAAGGGGGCTACAGTAAGAACAATAGTACCAGCATTTGATGGGTGGATCTTAGACAGTTGGGTTTTCAGCAGTGTCCTTCTCGAGGCCCTATTCACAGTGATGAGCGGTGTCCCCCAGCCTGTGAGGTTCAAGGCTTCAGCTTGGTAAGCTTGGTTAACTACCAAGACTAGCAGAACAGATGCAACACAGCTTTTTTTTTTTTTTAAGTTTATTTATTTATTTTGAGAGAGAGAAAGAGACAGCATGAGCGGGGGCAGGGAGAGCGGGGTTGGGGGGAGGGAGAGAGAGAATCTCAAGCAGGCCCCAAGCTATCAGCTCAGAGCCTGATGTGGGGCTCAAACTCACCAACCCTGAGATCATGACCGGAGCTGAAATCAAGAGTTGGATGCTTAACTGACTGAGCCACGTGAACACCCCATCTTCCTCTTTTTATATCGTGTTAGTGAAACATAAAACTTTTAAGAGTCTGCCTTTCTGGCCCCTCCTGCTAATACGTATTTCAGTTTCCCAACAAAATTTTGTTCAGGGGAGAACAAAATTACATGTTGATACCTCTTAAACCAAAATATTTGCCAGAATGACTATATCTAAAGATAGCACCATTTTCATAATGGACTAAAAGAGAATATCAGCCATTTTCTTCTTCATAAACTTTTTTTTATATCAATTGGAAACTTCGAGTACTGAACTCTTGGATTGGTTACTGAAATCTAAGATTGCATGAATCGTTTTGTGATTATTTTATGAAATATACTTAAAGCAATTCTGTATACTTAGTTCACAAGGAAGAGCGTATAACAACAATTTTATGAATACATCCTGGTTATTTTCTTTCATTATTTCCCTAGTGCCTATGATTATACAGTACCACCTATGGAAAAAGCTCTTGTGAAAACGGACATTCAGATAGCTCTTCCTTCTGGGTGCTATGGAAGAATAGGTAAGTGATTTGTCAAGCTTTTCTTTTATGATTGTTCCTTCATCTTAGTCCCATTGAGGGTATAAGTGAGGGAAGGGATATTATTCGGCATGTGTCCTAAAATAAGGAAGTGCCAACTGTAATGACAGCTGCAGCCATTTGAAAACTTTAGATTTCATGTAAATATCTGCTTTTTGCCTCCCTCCTTTCCTCTCTCCCTTTCTCTTTTTTTCTGATTCCCTGAGCTTTTAGGAGGCTCACATTGGCCCCAAGAGTTTGTTCCCTCAACTCCTCCCTGAGAAAGTGAAAATACAGGTGATTGTTTTTTTAATTTTTTTTGATGTTTGTTTATATTTGAGAGAGAGAGACAGAGTGTGAGCAGGGGAGGGGCTGAAAGAGAGGGAGAGACAGGGACACACAGAATCTGAAACAGGCTCCAGGCTCCAAGCTGTCAGCACAGAGCCTGTCGTGGGGCTCAAACCCATGAACCACGAGATCATGACCTGAGCTGAAGTTGGAGGCCTAACCGACTGAGCTACCCCGGTGCCCCTAAAATACAGATGATTTTTTAACTGGAGCTCCCCCATCAAGGGTCAGATTGTATATGAGAGGTCACATGTGAAGACAGTGATGAGAATAGCTAATATTTGTCACATAAGGAAAGAGAGGCAGGTTGGGGTTAAAGGCACATGACATTTTTTATGCTGAGTAAAACTTGTGGCTCCTGCTCGCCCCAGAGTCTGTCAGACCATTTATTTAGACTTTCCCCCTTCGGGTCTCCTTTCATGGGGTGTACTGGGGTCAAGGGATACCCTCCAGGGCACTAGAGGAGACACCTTCTAGCCGGAGGAGCTATGACAAAATGGAGAGCAAGTCACCTGTCACTGGAGAATTCGGAACTTTCTTCAAGAGCACACTTTCTAACTTCAGAGTAAACCTCAAGGCACAAATGGAACTGCGGTGAGGACGGGGCTGGACTACCACCATACTTCTGCCTTTAAAAGAAAAAGGAGATGGGCTCTTTTCTTCATCTCCTTTGGGCAGTATTTGACTGCATTTTGAGAATATGTATGCGGCGTGGGGGGGAGATCCGGAGATGGAATGAAATAAAAGGAAAAGCAGGATGAGGCAGCCATTAACGGACAAAGTGCCTGACTGAAGTTACTCTGGAACAGAAAACTAGAAGCTAGAATAATTAACGATAGGCCTGATGCTCAGGTCAGCAAGTATAAGGTATAAAGAAAGTTAGCTTTTTATGTTTCCATTTTAAGAATAAAAAGCACGGTGGAACTGAGTTTTTAAGGTTTGTGTTTTGACAGTTTGCTTGACAGTTTTTCTCTTACTCCGGCTCGTTTGTTGATAGGGACGGGTCATTTGGCATTTGCCTCCTGAGTGGGTTCCCAAGCTCTAGGCTAAGCTCTGCCACGGGTCGGTTAAGTTAGTGCCTGCTCTCCCCGCCCCCTCCTCTGCCCTGGCCCCACGTCTACTGCTACATGCCCAGACCTCCCATCTGAAGACAAAAGCCGTCTTCTCCCTCAGCCCTGCGTCCCTGCCAGCTACGGTCCTGCCTTCGTGGCCAGACTTGTTGACCGAGCCGTCTGCGGTCGCCGTGCTTGCTCACCTCTCCGTCTACCCCAGCAGTGCCGGCCCTCGCCACCACCCGTCCCCACGACCCAACGTCCTGCGGGAGCGGTTTAAGCAGCTTTTGAATTAAACTATCAGGTTTCTCTACACTCTTCTTTCCTCCTTCAACACAGGATAATGAATACATTCTTTAATCCAGGACCATCTGCCAAAGTTAAGATGAAGATGTAGATGTTCTAGGAGAGGAGAGTGTCGTGCCTTGAAATAGCCAACTTGTTTTTTTGATTTTTTTTTTTTTAGCTCCCCGTTCTGGCTTGGCTGCGAAACACTTCATAGATGTAGGAGGTAATGTGTTTGCGTTTTCATTCTGTAACTATGTGTATGTATTTATTTTGCCTTTGCGTAAGAGGTAGTAGTCAAAAGACAGGCGTTATTTTTATCTTCAACAGAAGGAAATGATTTTTGTTGTGTTTTTGCCTTTTTAGAAATCTCCATCTCTCAAATTATGAGGTAGTTTCAAATATTATTTGATTATGTCTAATTTTAAATGACCGTTAGGTGAAATACATGTTATTTTACTAATAGGCTAACTACCCATTATCTCATGGATAGGATTTCTGCCTTGGCTTAGTGGTAATCTGCATTTGGTCCCAAAATGACTCCATTCTTAGAAGAAAGTTAGTTTTAGAAAGGTAGGAAAAACTTTTTATGTAATTTTTTAAGCGATTGTGTTTTTGTTATAATTAAGGAATTATTTAAGCAGTAATTATTAAGAAATTCTTTAAGCAAGGGGTGCCGGGGTGGTTCAGTTGGTTAAGCATCTGACTTTGGCTCAGGACATGATCTTGCAGTTCAAGAGTTCGAGCCCTACATAGGGCTCTCTGCTGTCAGCACAGAGCCTGCTTTGGATCCTCTGTCTTTCCCTCTCTGCCCCTCCCCCGCTTGCACACACACATACTCTCTCTCTCTCTCTCTCTCTCTCAAAAATAAATAAATATTCAAGAAATTTTAAAAAAAGAAAAATTCTTTAAGCAAAAAGTTCTAGAAAATGCAGGTCAATTTTCTGAGAATTTTTTTTTTAACCTGCATGAGAGAACCATCCATGTTTGATAAAATATAAAAAGAGAATCTTTCCCTTAGTGTGAAGAGAATACACTATGCTTCCCTTTCTATGTTTCTTGTCAAGTAAGCCCTCAGTGGCTCCAGTTTCCCTTATAATCAAGACTTACTCAGGTCTCCCAAGGTCAACAACTTGGTCATGGAGCCTCCTTTCTCAAAGAGCCCCCAGTCTGTGCTGGCCCTCTTGCTGTAGGCTCCCTAGCCACCCCTCACTGGCTTTCTCTTTTTCTTTTCTTTTTCTGTTCTTTTCCTTTTTTTTTTTTTTTTTTTTTTTTTTTTTTTTTTTTTTTTTTTTCTTTTTGAGAGAGAGAGTGAGGGAGTGTGCAGGGAGCTGGGAAAGGGAAAAGGGAGAGAGAGAATCCACACGCCCAGGTGGGGCTCAGCCCCGTGGCCCTGAGGCCACCACCTGAGACCTGAGCCGAAATCAGGAGTGGGACCCTGAACCGACTGAACCACCCAGGTGCCCCTACAGCCCCTCTGTTCTTCACACTGCACTTCAGTGCTGGGTTTCACCTCACCCCATCCCTGCACCAACCAGGCACTGTGCTGAATGAGCTCACTGTTACCTGTACTGCTGTCCCTAAGTGAGGACTGAGGACCCGCCCAGGCTGTCTCTTCGTCTGCCCTTGGCGTCACTAGGTGGTGCTGTGAGGCAAGATGGAACCTCAAAGTAGTCCTTAGCCGCTGAAGGGGAGCCAAGTTTGGCACAGACAGCAAGGATGGACAGCCCACTCGGGTTGAGAATTGCCTGAACTCACTTATGCTTGCTTTTCAAAAATACTTTTATAACATCAAGTATGGTAATGGAGGACTATAACTTTAGGATATAAAAGATTGGATATACTTTTAAAGACATTTCAAAGGGCGTGAAAGGAACATGGGCTTTGAAGTAATAACTCAATTTGGGTCCCAGCTTCATCATTAATCAGCTAGTTATTACTTTTCTGAGCCTCAGTTTCCTCTTCCATAAAATGAAAATTAGTGTGCCTGCCTCAGAAGGCTGGGAAGAATAAAGGAGAGTACATGTAAAGCATCTAACACTGCTTGGCACGTATTACACCCTGGAAGCTATATTTTTTGTCCCCTGGGGAATTCGTGGATTT
>NW_027530019.1:5628089-5933053 GCF_008692635.1 Crocuta crocuta | reverse complement strand
TTTTTTTTTTTTTTTTTTTTTCTTTTAATGGGGCAACTTTTTTCTCCTGATTTTGTTACTCCTTTTTGCTCTGTTTAAAACAACCTCCTGAAAAAAAAATTCATGTAAAAGAAATGGAAAGTTAGGTTGCCTGGTGGTTGGTGTGGTATTGTTCCTAAAATCACATTGTGGTGTGTTCTTGGATGCAGAGTGTCTTAAAAATGTCTCTTAGGCACACACTTATCATCATTGGCCACTGTTTTTGGTTCAAAAGAGAGATGTTGTTAGAAGTCCCAGGCCGTAAATAAGGGTCAGAGGGAAAAGTTGAGTATGCAGGATTCTGTTCAGAATCCACATCTGGTAGGTGTGGGTAGTTTTCACTAAAGAAGGTTTCCAGCAAATGACATGCCAAAGTCATGACACAGTAAAACTTTTGCCTGAAGTCAGTTAATTACCCTGCCAGTTCCAATGTATGATTTTTCCAGTGATAACTTCAAAATACTTTCTGCATTCTCATGAAGAGAAATATCCCTGATGCTTATGTTCCTTATGTAGAAAAGAATGTCTTGGGTTTTTTGAAGGTCAAATTGTCTTCGAGTAATAAGTAAACTTGGAACTATTGGATTTTTCATACTATTAGCATTCATGCTAAGAAAAAAAAAGTATTAATTGAGGGCACTTTCTTCCCTGCCATACATTTTAATTGACTTCAAACGACTTCATTTCTTTTAGTGAGTTAAAGGGCTTTTCTCATTTTTGTGTGCCAAGCATAAAATCTGGGTAGATATCTGGCTTTGCAGAATTCAAGACATTCGACCACATGAGTTTGATTCATACTACTTTATGGATATACGGCAAAGGCCTTTACAAAAAGGGAGTGTTTTTGTATGGTAGAAGATACCAGAAAGTAAAAACAGAAATACTTGCAGGCCATAGGAAAAAGAGTTTAAATGCCCAAACAAATAAGGAGAAAAATCATAAACAAAATCCAGAGGAAGACATACATATGTGCAACAAATATGCAGAGGAGAAAATTCTAGCTTCACTCGTCATCAGGGAAATGCAAAGTAAAGCCAGGAGATACCATTTTTCACTCATCACATTGGCCAGAGTTTGTTTGTTTTTTTTTTAAGATTGCTGCCATCTGGAACTGCCAAGGACTTTGGAAATGGGCTTTCTTAAGTATTGCTGATAGAAGTTTGAATTTTTCACAAAGTCATCCAGAAATATCCATTAAAACTTAAACTGTACACACCCTTTGATCAGAAAAGTGCTTTTTGGAAACTTTTTGAGGAGACTGAAAATCATGAATGTGCAAGGACATCTGTAAAGGACTGCTCTGTCTACTATAGCAAAGATGCAAAAGTGACCTGAGTGAGAGCATGTAAGAGAATAGTTAACACGGGGATAACGGTACTGTATTTCCGTATCTCGGATTTCAAAAGACTAAGACTCGGACTAAGATTCATATTTATATATTAATTGCAAAGGATGTCTGATACTTTAAGTGGAAAAAAAGAAAGTAACACGTAAAATCTTGCTATAACACTGGCTACCCAAGTGAGGGTAGGGAAACATGATTAGCTTTTACTTTATATGTATGCCTACTATTTGGGTAATCTAAAATTTTTCTTTTTTTTTTTAAATTTTTTTTTTTTTTAATGTTTTATTTATTTCTAGGAGAGAGAGAGACAGTGCGAGCAGGGGAGGGTCAGAGAGAGAGGGAGTCACAGACTCTGAAACAGGCTCCAGGCTCTGAGCTGGCAGTCAGCACAGAGCCCGACGCGGGGCTCGAACCCACGAACCGCGAGATCATGACCTAAGCGAAAGTCGGACGCTTAACCGACTAAGCCACCCAGGCGCCCCTAAAATTTTTCTTATAAAGTAGAAACTAAGAGTTCGGAAGTTGGTCCACATTGTCTTCCTTGAACCCTTTCTAGAGAAGCGAGTACTAGCCTCACTTCAGATTTCCACCTTGGAGATGCCATGGCCTTCTGGGGTCATCTGTTCTAGCATGGAACGGCATGTTCTCTGCAGGAGTTCCTATACTGCATCTGATCCACATTGTCCTCTACAGCCACAACTTGCTGCATATAAGAAAACCGCTGGCCCCATCTTCCTGTCAATCCTTTCAGTATACATTAAGGACTAATTTAATGGTCAGGTGGCAGTGGGGAAAGAAGGCAGGCTTCGGTATTCTTTGAATTGGTCTTTGAATTCTTTGAATTTGCTTCTGTACAACTAGATAAGCATAGACTGTTTCCTCCAGTCTACACATGATATGAACCACTTCTGCTGCCTTTCTGCTACTTTCATACTCATTCTTCCCACTGTTAAAAATTTACTTTAATTCAAACTCTTAAAAGTGTTGTGTCAGGAACTTTTTTAAGAGTGCTTGAATTCACTTTCACTTATCCCTAGTAATTCATTCATAAAACACAGGGATTCATTTAAACTTCTACTGTAATCCAGTGGAAAAATCTAAGTATTTTTCCCTGTGCTGGAACTTTTTAAAAAATTCACTACCCACCATCCTCCCCACCCCCCCAATTTGAGAAAATTGAAAAGGAATGTTTAACCTTGTTCTTAAAAAAAAAAGGTTTTTTCTCAGTTGACCTTCAAATAATTATGAGTCTGGCCAACCAGTATTAGTACCCATTGAGCTATGTTCCTGATTTTTTTTCTTTTTTCTCTTTTTTTTTTTTTGTCTAATAAGAGTTTTGTTTGTTTGTTTAGGAGGTGGGGTGTTACTAGTATGTAAGATTTAATTAGGGTCACATGAACCCTATCTATCGTTTTCCAAACGGAGGGGAAAGAATGAGCATATATAAAAGGAAATTGGCAAGGGGGGCAATGGTGAGGAGGAAAGGAAGTGACTCCTGAATGGTCGGGGATTTTGTTTGGAGGCAAAGAAAATATTCCCCAAAATTGACTGTGGTGATGGTTACACAATTCTGAATGCAATGAAAACCGTTGAGCTGTGAATTCGGTCTCAACAGTAAAAGAGGAATTGGGAAGTCCCAGTGGACCTATATTACCTGTGCTTGTGTTTATGAAAGTGCTTTAAATTCTTGACCCAAGCTGAAATGCTAACAAGCCTGGGAACTCTATCTTCTCTGGGCCAAGGCGGGGCTCTGATGCAAGTTTCTCTCCTGCAAAGATTTGCTTTCCTTGTATTTATAATCTCAAACAGGTACTGATTACACGTGGTTTCACGTAAAAGTGTACTCGTTACTAAGCTTATGTGCTCATGTCTTCTGAGAGACCATGCTCTCTAAGAAAGGATTGTGGCTCACATTAAAAGGCGAGGAAGAATATGAACTGAAAGGTTCACCTCCATATTTATTACAGAAATGACTGTTCTGATATTTGCCAGACTGGTGCTTAACAGTGTCAGCCTTGACTTCTACGGCAGATCTTCAGGCTTCTTGACATCTTTCATTTATGACTCAATCACATTTCAACCTGGATATTAGTGGGAGGCTGCTACCAGGAAAAGCCTTTAAGACCCAAATCGTAATTTTCTCCCAGTCTTTTTAGTAGGCGTGCAGCAGATGAACAGTGATGTTGGAGGGAGCAGTTCAGGATGACCCACCTGAGATGCTAAGTCCCTATTCCCAGTTTAGAATAGGAAGCGGTCACCACTTGTAAGGGTGACAGGTTGGAAAATCAGGGCCGTGTTATGAATTCTATGTATTTGCATTTTAGTAATATCATTTCTTAGCTTTGAGATTTTGCAAGAGCAAGATCCACTTACTCATTTGTGAGGCTAAAGACTTAGAGCTACAGAAGAATGATTTTTGAGGTCATCATATGCCCTCAGTGCTTGGGTGGCATAAAAACCATGCTAATGCTATTTTTTTCTCTTTAGCTGGCGTCATAGATGAAGATTATAGAGGAAATGTGGGTGTCGTACTCTTTAATTTTGGCAAAGAAAAGTTTGAAGGTACGTTGACTACATACAATCCCATAAACGCAGCGAGTTTTCAGTTAGGAGTGTCTAAACAGCACGTGCTTACTCCTCTAAGGCAAGATATAGGGGTGGTGTCAATAAAATATCAGTAATAAACTCTTTTTTCTTTTTGAAGTCAAAAAGGGTGATCGAATTGCACAGCTCATTTGTGAACGGATTTTTTATCCAGAAATAGAGGAAGTTCAGGTAAGTATCATAAAAGCTGAGTTGGGAGTAAGTGACGTACTGCCTTCGGTGAAGGGAAAAATACAATTTCAAGGATTTCAGATGCTATTTGCAGCTAAATTATAGCAAATGCAAGAGCCCTATTTTAAGCAAAATTAAACTCTTAGAATTTCTTGAAATGTTTTTCGTAGCTATTATGTAGCATTACTTTGGATAATACATCATTTGAATATACTCTAAAATTTATTCTATTTCTCTAGCTATTTTGAAAATTGTCCAATATTTTATTTATGGAGCTTTTTAAAAATTTAATTTTCTGTAATCTCCTTTTCAAAAGGATGAAACACCAGGAATAAAAAGTTCTCACAGATTAGGAGCTAGAGAGACCCGAAAGAGGGTCTGAAATTAACTACCTGGCTACCACCTTTATGTCTTTTCAGGTTTTGGATGACACTGAAAGGGGTTCAGGAGGTTTTGGTTCTACTGGGAAGAATTAAAATTTATGCCAAGAATAGAAAATGAGAAAACCTACTTTTTCTTTAAAAATAAAACAGAGTCTTTGTTTAAAGTGTTTCGGTGTTTTGTACTTCTGTAGACTTACTAGTGTTAGCTTCTAAAACTGGTTGAGGATTAAGGAAAAGATCCCTCAGTTGGGGTCACAAAGAAACTTACTGGCTTGTGTTTTTGTACATGTGATTGTTGTATTAATCCGTTTGGTGACCTAATACCAAGTGTTTATTTTTTTCATCAAATGTATATCAATTACAGATCCAAAAATCCCTGTATTATTTAATTCACTAAATGGTGCCTCTTTACTTTATTAAATTGCTTTGTAAATCATAAGTAGTACCTTTCATTCCATAAATTCGAATTCTTTCACAGATACAAATTATTGCACAAAATGAACTAAAAAGAAGTTGAAGTCACTCCTTGTCCGTCCCTTCTCTTCATTGCTCTCAAACATGGTTTTGATCTTAAGATTCTTTGAGACCTTAGGAAGAAGAGCATCCTCAGGTTATTTTTTCATTTTTATTTTTAATTTTTAATCATCCTTTTGGTAGGCCCCGGTTTGCAGGGTAGAACTCTGCTTGTGAAGGAGATGCAGCATAGGGGTTTCCAGTTGGTTCGTCTTCTGATTTCATTCCATCAAATAAATGGTACAAGTTGTATGCGTTTCTCTCGCTGGCAATAATAGAGCATAGCCAAGAAGACAGGCAGTTTAATAGGGATAAAGTAGAGCCAACGATGTGCGTTTTAAGCTCCTGGGCTTGCCCTTCCCCAGTACTTCTGAGTTAATACGTGTAAGCAGCATTTCATCGCAGGTAGGGGCTGCTTCTGTGGATTAGCTTGTGATTAACATCATTTGCAACCTTGTAGGCGTGGCTCCCTGCACTGTATTGCCCAGGCCCCTTTGCACAAGGGCTGTGGGTGTCCCTTGGGTTTTGTGGATCAGATGCACTAGCGGGAGGCTCATGAGAAGACATTGTTTTGTGAGTGTGGGTCGTGCAGATGGAGTGCTTCTGGAGCCGACAGCTCTCCGCTGCCCCGTTCCTGGAAGCCCAGACTAGAGTGTGTCTTCCGTCCTTACAGCGATTCTTTAGACCTTTTCGTCTTTAGACCATTTTGTAACCTGCGGTGTAGCATTTCCCATCTGTCGGTCACAATTCATTAGTGAATCATGAAATCAACTCCTCTAATGCATTTTTAAAAATGAAATAGGGAAACAGCAGAGGACAACACATGTCAGTTGGGTAAATATTGTGAACATTGTTTGAATTACATATTCATGTGTTCATGTTTATACTGGTCATGATATAAATTATTTCTGCAGTCAGTAAAATTTAAATAAATCTCATTCTGCTAAACTAGTGGTTTCTATCCTCTGAACACCAATACATAGTAACAGTTGAGTAAGAACAAATGGTACGATATGACTGCCAAGGGATTCGGTCTTAGGTTACACTGTTAATGTTAGTTCCCACTTACTGAAAATCCACTCTATTAAGCACGTTAGAAACTGTTTTTTTTTCTTCTCATAGCATACCTGTGGGAGAGTAGATAAAAAACTTTTTAAAAAAATTGTTTAAGGTTTATTTATTTTTGAGAGAAAGTGTGGGCAGGGAGAGGGGGATACACAGAATCTGAAGCAGGCTCCAGATTCCAAGCACAGAAAGCACAGAGCCTAATGTGGGGCTCAAACCCATGAACTGCAAGATCATGATCTGAACCAAAGTTGGATGCTTAGACTGAGCTGCCCGGGTGCACTGGTAAAACACTCTATAGGTGACAGAGGCACAGAGGCATTTAGTAGCTTGCTTCACATTTCAGCTGAGATGACCACTCTTAAAACTCAGGTCCTGTGGCTTGAAGCCCATGTTCTTTGCGGTGCCGTCAGTCTTGTGAGTGGTAGACAGCACACAGAATGGAAGAGATGGTGAATGAAAGTTCTCTAGCATGTTCATCCTGGCGTCTTTCCATTTGGGCACCAGGCTTATGGAAAGTTGTTCACATCTGAGTCTACTCTGAAAGTTAGAGACTTGGAACTGTGTTCATGAGGGATAGATGGAAGATCTCTGGTGGGGACATTGTAGAAAAAGCGTGTGTGTTGGGGGTGGGAGAACGGGAGGAGAGGTGGCTATAGAAGGTCCCTAGGTGTATGACAGATCTTAGATAAAGACTCAGAAAGGGAATTAGGTTTGTCATATGTGACCTGAGAGGCTGGAACTAGGTAGGATCAGTGCATTTAATCTATAGAAGATGGTGGCTGTGAGATAAGAGAAAATACATATTGGTCTCTGCCCCGGATTCCTGGCATGGAGTTCCTACACCACTGTCATTTCCTAAGTGATAAGAGCACTAGGCACATCTCTCATTCTAATATTGGCCTTTGACCCCAGTTGCTCACACAGAGCTCCTGAAACCCTTGTAATCTACTGGGTGATGACTGTCTTGTTCAAGTGAGGTGACTCTGGGTGGCTTCCTGAGTCCCAGAAAGACCACCCCATGATTAGAAGCTTAGAACTTTTAACCCCACCCCCTATTCTCTTGAGACAGGAGATGGGCTAGAAATGGAGTTAACGGTAGATCACGCCGACATACTGAAGCCTCCATAAAACCCCAAAAATAGGAGATTGGGAGAGTTTCCGGGTTGGTGCACACTGGAGGTGCTGGGAGAGCGGCACAACCTGGAGAGGGCGTGGATGCCCGAGACCCCGCATACCTTGCCCTACTCACCTCTTCCATCTGGATCTTTTATCATAGTTAATAAACTGTTGAACGAAGGTGTGTCCCTCAGTTCTGTGAGATGCTCTAGGAAATTAAGCTGAAAGTTGGGGGGGGTTCCCTCGAACCTCCGATCTATAGCCGTTTGGTGAGCAGCAGAGGTGACAACCTGGGCCTGTTACTGGCATCTGAAGTGTGTGTTGGCAGGGCTGGGGGCCAGTCCTGTGGGACTGAACCCTTAACCTGTGAGATCTGACCCTCTCTCCGGGGAGCTAGTGTCAGAACTGAGTTAAATTGTAGGACATCCTGCTGGTATTACAAAGAATTGCTTGGTGTAGGGAAAAGCCTCCACACAAGTAGTGACCAGGAGTTTTTTACTTGAGTAGGAAAGATGACAAACAGGAGAAAGGAAGGCAGACCTGAGTTCTTCCCTACAGAGGAGGGAAATGAGCGGAGTTTTTTCTTCATAGTGGCATAAGGGCAGACTCATGGAACTTCCCTAAGAGCAAATTTAATGACACAGCAAAGAGTATGCCATATGAAGAGCCAATCCTACCAGTCAGTTGGGTTGGGCTCACTGGTGACAAATATTCTGTGTTAGATATGCAGAGTTTGTGTATTGTATACTAATTTTACTTTGTTTTATTGTGAAATAAAACGTTTAAAAAGTTACAAAACCAAACCATTCTATAAAACCAAAGTGTACAATATAGTGAAGACCTACAAAACAGAACACCTAAATGGTGGTCTGGAAAAAAAAGAAAAAAGTGCTGTGCTAATAAGGCCTGTTTCCGGAGCCCACATCAGTTTGGTTTGATCCCAACTAGGTGGATTTAGTTGGTGGGAAAAGGCAAAAGGGTCCATTTATAAGGGCCACTTCTTCCACCTCGGTAGAAAGGACACCGAAGGTGTTTACTGGTGGCCAAAGAGAAGCATCAGTGTCACATATAGGACTGTACCTTGTGACTTTTAGATTAACTACAAGTTGACTAATAATTACCATAGTATCAGTTTCGGAACCTCGCAGGCAGAAACCAGGTAATTTTCTTCTTCCTTGACAGTTTCCCGCCCACTAATGGTGCCCACCATCCATTCCTGTCCTTGGTACTTTATACATCAGGAGAGAAGTAATCATGGAGACTCCTACAAACATCCGATGCTCCATTAGTTAACTTGCCTTGGTGGCTAGTTGCAGAGGAAGCCACAAACCAGGACTTACACAACTGGCCTTGGTGGATAGGGAGGCCAAGGCCCAATATTTGGGTTTCAGAGCCCGTTCCCTACAGGAAGATGGAGAGAGGGCCACCGGGCCCTCTCCATCCCACCGGAAAGGAGATACCAAATGATTATTAACTCAAGTTCATTTTCAGTCTTATTAGTGGAAGAATGATGGAAGGCTGGAGGGCTAACATATGTAGGCACCTGGAGTTTTGTGGATATATCAGAGTTTGAGGTTAGTGGACCTCAGACATACTGGCATTCTCAGTAGGACTCCTACTGCAAGCATCTTGCTTTATTTAACCATTCCCAAATCACTCTTGGTCCTATTTCTTTTCTTTTCCCTGCATCTTCAACTCCAATAGTGATCCCTATTATGAGAGTACTAATAATTCATACTTCACTCTGCCTCCCAACTTCTTTTCCCAATTGATAACCTCTACCGTATGCCCTTAAGGTAGCAGTGATTGTCTGTTGATCACATGAACCGCAGATTACAGAGAATGGTAGAAACCATAGGCCAGTGTTCAATGATAATATTAGTAGTAATATTTATAGATTCAGAGAGCATCCCTAAATATAGAAAGAGCTTTATATGCAAAACCCACAATCTTTTTTTTTTTTTTTTTCCTTAGTGGATTTATTTTGAGAGAGAGCAAGCAGGAGTGGAAGGTGGGGACAGAGAGAGGGAGAGAGGGAGAATCCCAAGCCGGCTCCACACGGTCAGTGCAGAACCCGATGCAGGGCTCTGTTCCAAAAACTGAGAGATCATAACCTGAGCCGAAGCTGGTCACTTAACACACTGAGCCACCCAGGTGCCCTGGCATATAATCATTCTAATAAAGATAATAGTGGAATCTTTGATCTGGCTTTTAAAGCCACCTTACCTCTGCTCATTAGTGTAAAATATACAATTATATGTAACTGACCCAATCCTTTTAGCTGAGAAATACCCTCTAGTATCATCATTCTGAGAAGATAGATGAAGTGGGGGGAAATAACTTCTCAAAAGTGAGAATAGAATGCCTTTAGCTGAAGACACCTCTCCATGTGGAGATGGATTATGGACACAGTGTTTTGACAGTACTTTTCCTTACTGAAAAGAGAATGAGAAAAAGGAAACAAATGAAGCTGGGATTCTCCCTGAAGGAATCTTCTTAAGAAGTATAAGGAAAAAAACGAGAGAGAGAGAGAAGAAAATTAAAAATGGTCTCCCTTTACGAGCAACTAAACATGATTAAGTTGGGAGAATTTTAAAAGATCTAAGAGGTCCAAGGAAAACATCTAATAACTTTTTATGAAAGTAAGATAAGAGAAAATTAAAGATTAACAAGTTGCTAATTTATGTCTCGGTTCACTCCTAGTTTTCAAAAATGGATTTTACAAATGAGTTAAAAGACCTCTGGTAGAATAGTACCAAAATAATGATTATCTCTGACTGTTGGAATTGCAAGTAATTTTTCCCTTTTTGCATTAGTCGTATTAACATTTTTAAACATGGAAACTATAGTATTTCCTTGAGAAAAAAATCTTAAAATTTGATGATAAAGTACCTTTGTTTAATTTTGGTTGTATTTAGTATTTTAATGAATATTTTTAATGTTTAAAATGTGTGGGAATATTATGACTATAAATTAAAAATATGAAGAAAAATGTACAAGTTAGTATAATAGAAAAGCACTAGCTTCAGTAATTTTAGACTCGAGTTTAAGTTCTGTTTTACTAACTAAATGATCTTGAACAAATAAAGTGACCGTATAGCTGGTCAGTGTTTTTAGCATGAAGTAAGGAGAGTCATTAGATAATCCGCAGGGTCCCTTTGGGCTCTCCTACTGCATTTAGTGAATTTTTAGGCCAGACTATATGGCTGTGTCAAACTACTGCCACCTAGTGGCAGTTATCTAAAGTGAAGGGGCTGTATCTAAGGTATAAAATCACCATCAATCAGTCATTAATTCATGCTTATACAGTATTTGCCTACCATCTATGTGCTGGGCAAGTGCCAGCACCATGGTTCATTCAGTTTAGTGTTTTTGTAGATGACACTTTCTAGACATGAGTTGTATGGCCTCGAGGACATTATTTAACCACTTTTGAGTCTCTGTCTTCAAAATCTGAAACATAAAGATAATAATATCCACCTTACGTTATTAGAAAATCTAGAAATGATGGATGTAAAGGATCTCACACAGTCCATAGCAAAGAATATTTGGTCAATAAATGGTAGTGATTATCCTCAGGAAGTTACCATCTAGTAAGGGAAGTAAGACAAATACAGAAATCAGTGCAATATGTGATATGCCTTAAAAATACAAAGAGGCTCAGGGCACATTCAGCAAAATGGCAAAGCCTAAATGAAGACAGAGTGGAGTACAAAGGACTTGTAGGAATTGCTGGTGACTGTTCTGGAATGGGAGGTTGCTGGTCTGCTCCAGAGGGTCCTAAATGCCAGGCAAGCAGTGGCCAGCCATGGAAGAGTTGGGTCAACGAGTAACATGCCCAGAGCTGAGCCCCAGAAAGAATTCTATTAATTTAATGTCTGTGACAATGAGGTTAAAAAGCCATCCCCAGAATAGCCAGGCAGTAAACACAGGGATTGACAAAGGAAGGGTGGAGAGAAACAACAGGAAGAAACTATAAAAACGAAGCTGAGAAGGAAACTTGCTGAGACTTGAGACATTGTTAGATTACAGATGACCTCCCTGAGACTGAGGGAGGCTATCATGTGCTTGGGGTCATGAAACCAACCAACTGGCAGTTGTAAGACTAGACTCCAGGGCTCCTGACTCGGGATCTAACACCCCTTCTCCACCCAGGAAGGAGTGAACCCAACTTCCCCCTCAGGTATGAACACTAAACCAAAATATACAAGTGTGTGGGAAAGTAATAAACTTTTTGTGACTATTTTCTAATGTCCCAGGGGCTAGAGGGGAAATATTGTGACACAATATTCTTCTGCAAGTCTGTTCACTTTGAGTATTAGAAAGGGCATTATACTTAGAGGGAGATAAAATCTCAAGTGTGTCCCATTTTGAAACCTCTGTGGGATACATAATGGCTTAACTTTTAGTTGACGTGAAATATTTCTTTTCTGGCATCTCAGCGAGACAGGCAATTTCAGAGGTGATGTTTTGACATATAGTAGCATAGCTCAGGACCAACGACAGGAAGCTCTCACAAAATTTACTTTGACTAGAACAAAGGCAAATGATGATACGATCTCCTGCAGCTATGTTTGGCATGGAAAAGTTATATTGTTGGGAATGATAGGAAAAATCATATTCGAAGAAAACTAATGCTATCTGAAGGTCCTAGTCAGCTGGGGGAGTGTGGGATAATTCCATGATATGTGGAATAACACGGTTCAGAAAAAAAAGAAGGTGCCCGTTGAACTGAGACTGTGATTATCATAGAAGAGATGAAACACTTTTTCATAGTCAGAAAAATCAATATACAGCCAAAGAAGAGACGCTGTTTGATGATAAGGCAATAAAAACTTCAAAGGGTAACTTAAAAATGTTTCCTAATTCATTTCAGCCTAAACGTATCCCCGTGCCCGTCTCACGCTGTCCGCCAGCGATTTCACTGGAATATGTTAGCCAGTCTCCCTGAAATCATTGTCAGGTCTCCTTGGAATGGAAACTGACAAACTCCGAGGGTGAGTGGGAGAAAAAATGGTGCTGGCAGCAAGGGAGGAAGTGTTTTTTCAATTTCGTGCCAGAAGTAAGTGCTGACATCGTCTCCCATGTGTTTGGGGACAGTGGTACATGCCAATGGTAACACGTTCACTTTTCCGAGTCCCTTGTTCAGAGACATTTGGCAAATGGCTGCAGAAGCCACAGCTCCTCCCTCCCCACCCTCACATTTCTGAGCCCCTTTCTTCTCTCTTGGGCATAACAGACTGTTTCCACTCTGTCTCCCGAGCGTCATCACCCAGAGTGAATTCTCTTATTCGTCTTGCACATGCGTCGTGAAGTGCAAACTCTTTCCTTACGTAACTTCACGTCCTCTCTTTATTAGCACACCTTTTGGGGCTTTGAAGCATTAATCTCAGGTGACTGCAGAGCTGCACTAAGCAAAGCCTGCATTTTCTAGGCTAAGTAGACACAATTAAGTTAAAGGATCCAGTTGATGCTGATTAAGATAAGAGAGAAGCTGGTTAATCACGTGGGCTCCATGCCAATAGGCCTCCCTCCCCTTCCACCAAGTTCATGGTGTTGGGGGGAGACAGGGGGATGTTCTTAGACTCCTTGGGCTTCCAGCACATCTCTGATGAGCTGGCTGGCATAGCTGCCTAGTCCTTGGCTACTGCGGTATGGCTGAGTAGTAGAGAGAAATAAAATATTCATTTCTTTTAAAACAATTTTTTTAATGTTTATTTATTTGTGAGAGAGAGAGACAGACAGCGTGAGCAGGGGAGGGGGAGCGAGAGATGACTGACACACAGAATCTGAAGCAGGCTCTAGGCTCTGAGCTCTGAGCTGTCCACACAGGACCTGACATGGGGCTTGAACCCATGAGCCATGAGATCATGACCTGAGCCAAAGTCAGACCCTTAACCGACTGAGCCACTCAGCTGCCCCAATAGCGTTTATTTCTAAACATAGTTTTATGCCTATGTGACACACTGTCTACACTGAACATCCTTTGGTTAGACGGCAAACATAATCACCCATGTGCCACATATTCCTCGTGCTTTCTTTCTAAAACTTATTTGTAGGCAGAGTATCATCTTTTAAACTGCTTTGTTTATCCATGTCAACTTTTGTTAGAATCAGTTGTGAGAACTCCAATTAGAATATACATCGTAGAAAGAAGAGAACTAACCTTTCCAATCGCTGTATACTCCAGGCACAATGCCATTTGTGTCTCTTTTACCTGAGCTGGGTATTTTGTAATGCGGGAGCAGAATTCCTCTTAGGGTGAAAACTGGTTTCTTAATTTTTAGGGAGTCGGCTTCATTCTGATGGGCTCCCTAAATGTTAGAGTGGGTCCCAGAGCTCGAGACTTGCGTGGGCAGCCTGAGAAGTGAGAGGCAATGAGGCTCAGAAGGGAGGGCCCCCAAAATGCGGTGGGAGGCTAATCGGAGAAGGGACCAGAGCCAATCAGATACTTCTTGCATCAGGGGTCACCTAGGAACTTACTCCTTTAAATATGTGTTATGCAAATTTCAAGCATACACAACAGAACGCATGAAGCCCACGTACTCCTCACTCAGCCTCAACAATGATCAATTCATAGATGATTTTGCTTCGTCTATAGCCCTGCCTACTCCCCCATCCCCAACCCCATTGAATTCTTTTGAAACAAATCCCAGACATTGTATCACTGCACTGATTAATCCGTTTGCTGAGCCATCTGTGCCCCAGCTTCCCTCCTCTTACCCAACTTCAATAAAGTTGACTGCGTGCACAGCTTTAGTGTCGGTGGCTGCTGTGGGGGAGGACAAAACACGGAAAAGTTTGCATCTGGGCCACAGTAGGTAAAGAACAAGACAGTAGTATGAGGTTGGATGCAGATCTGAGGTTAAGAGCGAGCAGGACTCTCAAGAACTCTTGAAACGACTGGGGGACTGGAGGGGATGCTAGATTTCCTACAGGAAGTCAGAGGAGGTCTTCACGCAGGACTCTGGGTGTGGGTGAGTGTGTTTTATTATTAAAATGAATAGTGACTCTAAAAGACTGGAAGTCTTCAGGACAGCCAGACAGCTGGCATTTGGGTTACAGTTGCATATTCCAAGTTTCCTTTCCTTGAAAGGAAAGAAAATACTAAATTTAAACACCATTTTTAAATTCCTCAATAATTTCCCCTTCTGCCTCTTTAACAAATGCAGTCTTTAGACAACCAATGCAAAGCATTTATTCTCAATGACCCTTTCAGACACACGTCATCACTGAGGAGGAGTTGTTAAGCAATCCCAATCCCAATTAAATTTTCAACTGCTCTCGGTGTAGCTTTGGCTAAGTCGCTGTTCTTTAATAATTTGTGATGAACATGCACATATTACCTGTCTAAGGAAAGTGCACCTAGGTGCCTGCACAATTCTGCAGCATTCTTAAAGGAAAAAAACATGGGGGTGATGGTGCCTGGGTCGTTCAGTCAGTTAAGCATCCGATTTTGGCTCAGGTCATGATCTCATGGTTCATGGATTTGAGCCCTGCGTCCGGTTCTGTGCTGACAAGCTCAGAGCCTGGAGCCTGCTTTCAGATTCTGTGTGTTTCTCTCTCTGTCTCTCTCTCTGCCCCTCCCCTGCTCACACTCTGTCTCTCTCTCAAAAATAAATAAACATTAACATTTTTTAAAAGAAAAATGGGGATCATAGTTGAACTAAATACAGATTTGTTAAATTAATAATTTTCTTTATGCTTATAGATAAACAGAGGAATTGGTGACTTGAAATGTCATTTTCTTTAGAACCATCTACAAAATGGATAATTGCCCAAATACTTGTCCAATGTTGGATATATACCGTGACTTTTTTTTGCAGCTTATGGTGTGAGTTACAGATAAGTTATGTCCACCATGTTTTATCTTGAGAATTGTAATTCATATACTAATGAAAAGAAAATTTTTTTCTTTGAGAAAAAAATGAGAACAAAAGAGAAAATGGCAACTTTCCTATTTAATAACTTGTCTTTCTTAGGAAAAGACAAAGTCTTTACCTGAGAAACAAAAATTATAAGCAACGTTAAGACAACATACTGTTGAATATATTGCTATTCAGAGGCCTTAGAAAATAATATCCAGACATCCACTAGATGTCACTTGATGTTTGCTTTTTTGTGAAGGTAGCATTTTTTTTTTTAAAGGTTTATCTGCAATTATGAATTGACGACTCCCAGTGGGTCCAAACTGGCAGAAAACAAGATGCAGCAATATTTGAGTGAAAGCAGGCAAAAGTCATTAAGTGAGAACAATGATTATAACTTTAAATAAGATTTGGGTGGTTGTGGGGTTTGCATAATCCCTCCTGGCATTTGCAAGGATGAAGAGAAGCCAGCAGCTTTGCCCTCCTGCTGTGTTTAAACAAAAAATGGAAAATTGTAATGAACAGCTAGATTTTTCCTATCTTCCATTTTCTTTTTTCTTCCTCCTCCCTCCTCATTTTTAGGAGAACAATTTTTAAAATGATTCCCTTTAATGAAATTCTTTTGCTGCATTTTAAGACTGATTTTGTAGGGGCACCCGCCTGGGTGGCTCAGTCGGTTAAGCATCCGACTTCGGCTCAGGTCATGATCTCACAGTTCGTGGGTTCGAGCCCTGAGTTGGGCTCTGTGCTGACAGCTAGCTCAGAGCCTGGAGCCAGTTTCAGATTCTGTATCTCCCTCTCTCTCTGACCCTCCCCGGCTCACGCTGTCTCTCTCTCTCTCTCTCTCTCTCAGAAATAAATAAAACATTAAACAAAATTTAAGACTGATTGTGTTGTTGTTGTTGTTTAAATTTCAACCCACCAATTAAAACTACTTTAATCCATGTTATCTGAAGGAAAGGCATGTGACAAAAGTAAATGGGGAAGATGTCTAGAAATTTTGCGAGGATTCTCTGGGGTTATCCACTTCCTGTACTTGCTAAAAATCTAATAATCAGTTAATCAGTTCCACTAGAGACCATGTCTCCTGGGGTTTTTGTTTTGTGTAATAACTATTTGTTTATTTTTTTTAACTGTCATTGTATTTTGGCTTCACGATGGTTAAATAAGTCTCAGTATTGAGTAAACTTCTCTTACCCTGCCTATTTCCTGTCTTGTCAAACCTTTCCTTGTAAGAATAACAGGGTTCTTTTATTTGGTAGTGTGCGGCGTGATGTTTTTGGCATGCTCAACCTTTTTGACTTGCAAAAACTTGTGACCTCAAGCGTGAGAGAAGTGAATGCTTGCTTTAGTACCTCATAGGGTCCCGATCTTATAAAGGGTTCTGTTGCATACATGCTAGAGTTGCAAAAGAATGATCAGCATATTTATTCCCCAAACATCACAAATAATTAATAGGAATAGACTTTTTTACTGAGTTACTGAAGTTATTAAGCCAGTGAACACTTGGACATTTTGTGGCACTAACCCTACGTAATTCTTCAAATTGACCTCGCTATACAAAGATGTAGTGCTTTTATTTACTGTGTTCTGTCTAAAATAATTCATATTTTAAAAAACAGTTTTGAACTAGCACACGTTTTGGGCCAGAGGTGGTTTTCCTCTTCCAAGTAAAAGAAGAGAAGAAATGTCTTTATGGCTTAATCTTTCCAAATCCAGATCTAAATGCTTGTCAAAAGGATTCTATAAGATGAAAACCACCAAAATCAAGTACCAACTAAGGAGCACTTTTTTTTTTTTTTTTTAGAGGGTGGCTATTTGATAGCATTTTCCCCCTATCTTTTGGTTTATTTTCTATTTTTCAGTATTTTTAATTGTGAGAATTAAAACTGTGGTGAACATCTTTTGCTTTTAAAAATTGGCAACTGCTAAATACTTATCTTGAAATATTGAGGTTGGAACATGAAGAAAGTGGATTGGTTTGATCTGAAGATGTCATAGAATAAATTTTTATAATCATGTAGCCATCATTCTGCTAATTTTCTGCACATCGATAAACAATAATTTTCTAAATATCTCAAGGAGGTGGGATTTGATTAAAAGATTATTATCAACGGGCGCCTGGGTGGCTCAGTTGGTTAAGCATCGGACTCTTGGTTTCACCTCAGGTCATGGACTCACGGATCTGAGTTTGAGCCCCGCGGTGGGCTCTGTGCTGGCAGCACGGATCCCACTTGGGATTCTCTCTTTCTCTCTCTCTCTCTCTCTCTCTGTCCTTCCCCCACTTGCACTGCCTCTGTATCAAAGTAAATAAATAAACTTAAAAAAATATTATCAAACAGTTCTCTGTTTTTTATCCTTAATTTAGAAATACCCTTCTAATATAGAGCCTATGATAGACAGTAACAGATTAATAATTGAGGTCTGAAGACATACTCATCATCCTGACCTAGATAACTTTTTCTGTAAAGGTCTGAAACACAGAGCTGTAAACTCAGCTTAAGACTGTCTTAGACTCGTCATCACACTTCCCTCTATTGTTCATGGTCATTAGGTATTTCTTCTTTTCCAGAGCTGAATCTAAAGAGATTTAAATAATATTATCAAAATGTATTGCATTTATCCCACACACGTATGCTTTCTTCCACTGTAAACCAAAATGCTACTTTATCATCTTCCTTTTATAGATGTAAAAATGAAATACAGATCTCCCCAACTAATGATGGGGTTACTTCCTGATACACCCGTCATAAGGTGAAAAGGCATTCAATTCACCTCAACCACTGAATACCTGCGCTTAGCCTAGCCTACCTTAGACATCCTTGGAGTACTTACATTAGCTTACAGTTGTGCAAAATCATGAACTCAGAGCCTATTCTATAATGAAGTGTTGAATATCTCATATAAGTTATTGAATAGTGTACTGAAAGTGAAAAACAGAATGGTTGCAAGTATATCAGTTGTTTACCCTGCCGATCCTGTGGCTGACTGGGAGCTGCAGCTCACTGACCCTGCTCAGAACCACAGGGGAGAATCAGGGAGTATTACTATCTGGGAAAAGGACCAAAATTCAAAATTTACTGAATTTGTATTGCTTTCACACCATTGAAAAGTTGCAAATGTCTATGTCAAACCACCATAAGTCAGAGCCATCTATACAATTGATTTATTACCTTTTCCGCTTTTTAATAAAAAGGCATAGCATGGCACGATAAAATGAAAAGTATTTAAAAGTTAAAAACTGGCATGTTTTAAAGAAACACCCTTCAAGTAGAAAAGATGAAAGCCATAAGATATTGGCAGTCTTACCTCTATTGTAGAGTAGTTGTGGGTATGGACTTTGAATCCAGACTGTCTGGATTCAAGCCTTAGCTCCATCCCCTACCAGCTGTATATGTGGGCTGGTTAATTATCCTCTCCAAGCTGCTATCTCCTCTTATGGTAAAATGGGAGAAGTTAATACTGCTCATGTTACTTTTTTTGAACAGTAAATAAACTTTATTTGCACAATGATTAGCACAGCGCCTGGTCCCTGATCAGGATCTATTATCATAATCATTATTGTGAAGATAGACAGTAATGTCCTTACAAACTTTGGCCATTTTTATATCCTCCGTCACATTTGTCTGGATGAGAAACTGTGCAGAGAATTGAGTGATTGGGGTCAGATTTGCTATGTCACAGAAGCACCTGAAATATATCTTAAATTTAGTTTGTGATTGCTTCTACCCCCTGAATACAAACACAAGAATCTGTGAACTCACTTGTTATAAATTCTTCATATTTGTAATAGCTACAAAAATATTTAAAACTTGCTTCAGGGCATCTATTAATCTAGAGAATATTTTGCAAAACAGTTGTTAAATATTTACCCATTTAAGAGAGAATACAATGAGATATTAGGCAACATGAAACATATTCATTTGTCATTGATTCTCTCCTTTTTAAAAATTAGTCTATGGGGTGCCTGGGTAGCTCAGTCAGTTAAGCATCCAACTTCGGCTCAGGTCATGATCTCATGGTTCATAGGTTCGAGCCCTGCATCGGGCTCTGTGCTGATGGCTCAGAGCCTGGAGCCTGCTTTGGATTCTTTGTCTCTCTCTTTCTCTGCCCCTCTCCCACTCACACTCTATCTCTCTCAAAAATAAATAACAAACATGAAAATTAAATAAGTAAATAAAGATTAACCTAAAATACACCTAGTATTCTGTAAAGTACTGACAAGTGATGAAGGCAATCCATGCCCACAGAGCAGAATCCATGTTCACTACCACTGTATTTGAGATTGTTTTGCAATCTTTTTAAAAACTGTTTATTTATTTGTGGGAGAGAAAGAAAGGAAATCCCAACCAGGTTCTGCATTGTCAGCACAGAGCTAGACCTGGGGCTTGAACCCACAAACTGTAAGATCATGAACTGAGCTGATATCAAGAGTAGAGTACCTAACTGACGGAGCCACCCAGGTGCCCCGAGATTGTTCAGCAATCGTAATGCCAATAAGCTAAAAGGTCATATGACTAATATAAATAATGTGATAAATAGTAGAGCAAATTGAGTACAATGGCTCTAGTGTGGCAGCAGTCCAGCCTAAATAAGAATCCTGATCAAATACTCAGCTACAGTATTTACAACAAACATATTGACCAAAGGAATGCAAACAGAATGAAAATGGCAAAATTCAGACATCTTAAAATGATCACTCAATCTCTCTTGAACACATATGCATGCCAGAATACTGTTATTTTCACATTTGTTGAAATTATGGAATGCTTATGTGTTTTTCCTTCCACTGAGTGGCATTTTCCATCATCTATTGACTTGAGTTTACAAGGCCAGCGTTACAGATGCAATTTGTTCCTTCTGGGGACTAGGGTTGCAGTTTTAATGGACCTCCAATAGATGCAACAGTAAAATAGCATGTCAGTATCCATACATGCAGGCAGGTCTCTGGTGTAATAAAAGGTGTCAAGGGTAGTGTAATTTTCCACTCAATTACACATCTTTACATTTTAAGTGCCTAGTACTTAGAGCTAAATGTCACACTTCTCAGACTTACTACTATGTCAAAAATTGAGAAAGATCTTAAATTATGAACTTTGGTAGCTTTTTCAATCTTCAACAGTTATTTATATTCTCCTCACACTCACTGCCTCATGTTTAACTCCCCAAACATACTTATTCAAATAGTATCTGTTTTAATTCTCATGACCACCATGTAAGATGGACATTATTATCCTTTTTTGAATATAAATAACTCCAGCTAGGAATCTTGGGAGAATCCCGTCCTTGGTATTTTGACATTTTGAACAAATCCTTTCAAATGTACCACAACTACTCTTCAGTTTTAGCTTGATATACATGCTATGATTTTCCTCCAGGCTGATGTTGATTTAGGCACTTTTTTTTTATTTTTTAAAGTTTATTTATTTATTTGGAGAGAGAGAGAGAGCACAAGCAGGTAAGGGGCTGAGAGGAGAGACAGACTCTTCAGGCTCTGTTCCATCAGCTCAGAGCCTGATGTGGGGCTTGAACTCACAAGCCATGAGATCGTGACCTGAGCTGAGATCAAGAGTAGGGCTTAACTGACTGCGCCACCTAGACACACACACCCTCCTTTTTAAATGTTTATTTATTTACTTTGAGAGAGAGAGAGCATGTGCAAGGGCATAAGCAGGGGAGGGGCAGAGAGAGAGAGAGAGGAAGAGAGAATCCCAAGCAGGCTTCATGCTGTCAAAACAGAGCACAATAGGGGACTCATACCCACAAACTGTGAGATCATGACCTGAGTGAAAGCCAAGAGTCAGACCCTAACCAACTGAGCCACCCAGGTGCCCCTGATTTAGGCACGTTCTTAGGTTTGACTATTGTTCTGAGATCACTAGATCTAGTCAAAATACCTAGAGTCTTAATACCACCATAGCACTGACTTTTCCTAGTCTTTATTCTAGTAGGAGAAATATGCTTTCCCTGCAGACAACTTATCATGGAAAAGTCCCCATTTGCTTTTGCGAATATCCTGTTCTTGACTCTCTCAAGTTTCAATGAAAATTAAAAAAATAAGAATTTGGAAGTGACAATATATGGACTGCAGGATAATCATAAGACAGTCCATTTACAACTGCCAACACGTTCTGAGCTTTCTTCCTTTTTAAGTATCTTTGGAGACATTTATGATTGTTTCTCTATCCATCTCCCCTCCTCCACTTAGCATCAATGTGATTCTAGGGAGGATGAGCCCACCTGGTGCTTGTTTGCATCTCATCTCCTGGCCAATGATTGGTTCGGTGGTAAGCATGTGACCTAAGCCTACCCAATGCAAGCAGATTCCAGACTTTGGGTGGGAGTTACCAGTCAAAGAAGCTTGCTGTCTCCCAGCAGACTTGAAAAAGGAAGTATTAGCACTAGCAGGAAATCTCTTAAAACCAAGAGACCTAAAGCCCAAAACAGCAGAGGAGAACTGCATACTTGGTAACATTCTTGTTGCATGCTTGATGCAGCCTTTTCTGGTAACTCTACCTCCGAGCATTTCAGATGAGTGAATAGATTTCCTTTTTATAGTTTAAGCCACTTCGGGGTGAAATTTTTCTAGCTACCTACTAGGTAGCCATCTTAACTTACACACCACTACATCCCCCCCCCCCCCCCACACACACACATTAGTGGCTCTAATAGTCCTAGAGAAGTGTCAGGACATGCCCCTGCTAGGCACAGATTGCCTTGTTTTAATGGGACCACGCTCCTTTTAACAGAACCTGATTTTTTTAAAGCACATTTAAATTGCACAACGAGGATTTAAAATAGTGACCCAAAGTGCTTATATCTAAAAATTCTAAACCATTGTCTAATATTATCATGCTATTAACTGTGAAAGAGCTGATAAGCCGATTTTTCTCATGACTCCTATTTTCTTTGAAGTAAACACCTGGGGCTGACAGAGTTTGACGTCCAGCTTTTTGAATCCCTAAAAGGATTACGGCATGATTTTACAACCTCTCACAAACCCCTCCTCTACCAATGAAAATCACTAGGTACTATAAATCTGTCTTAAAATTAATTGGAATCAAAATGATGCTTTGAAAATACATTATTTAATTTTATGTTAGATCTCGGAGTTTTCTGAAATGTCTTCTAAATGCTTCAGCATGGTGGTGAAATACTTCATGCATGTGGCTTTAGAAGTCAATGATACAAGGTGTACAATGAAAAATAGCAGTTCTCTGCCTACCCTTCTCCATCTTAAGTCAAATGAAACAGTTTCAAGTGCTTATTTTCTTTGCTTTCATGTTTCTAAATAATATGCATGTGGCTATTTCCTTATTTTTCCCCCAAATGTAGGCATTTTACTGGTTTTCTTCTGCAGCTAAAGAGAATTCACCTTTTTTAGCATACTCTTTTTTTTTTTTGCACACTGCTCCCACCTTGCTTTCCTTCTCCTTAGCCTCCGGATGCAATTCTGTAGCAATATTTTTGGCTAACTTATAGCTCAGCCACACAGCATACTATGGTAGCATGTTTAGGTAACTTGATTAAGACTAGCCTCTTTTTTGTTGCTTAGCTTTTTTGTGTTTTTCATGAACTTCTCACCAATTCTTTGATAGAACAGTAACACTCCCTTGAATGGAATCAAACACTAAAATAATCTATCCATTTCTTTTTCTTTTTCCTTTTTCATTTTTCTAGATGCATCTATGCTTTATCCCTCTGGCTCTGGCTCCAGTCCTGGCTGACTGCTCTCCAGCCTGCTATACAGTTGCCATCCGGGGACTGACCATCTTCGTAGGAATTCCCTTCATCTCTGTACTCTGGGGATTTCCTATGCCTGGACCCCATGATTTCCTACTTTTGGCTTATGTCCTTATTTCTGTGAATCAGTCTCGAGTAGTTTCTTGATTTTGTGTTGTTGTTGTTGTTGTTGTTGGTTGGTTTGTTTTCGGGTACATCAAACGTGTAGTAGAGTATACTCAACTTGTGTCCAGCCTACTTAGTTTTTGAATATTTATTCATATAAGCACCAGAAAGGTACTGAATATCACCAGCACTCTACAGAGCTCACTCATGCCTCTTCCCAGTCAATACCCTCCACCATCATACCACTTCCAATGAGGTATTCACTGTGCTGACTTCTGTCACCCTCAACTGGTTCTGCCTGTTGTTAAAGTTCATGTAAATAAACAGAGCATGTACTCTTGTATTTGGCTCTCTTTGACTCTTTATTATGCTTGGGAGAGTCATTTATGTTGTTGCATATACCAATAGTTCTTTTGTTTGTTTTTTTGCTGTGATATGTGGTATGAATTTAAAGTATCTAGATGTTATAAATCCAGCTGCTACAAATAGTCTTGTTCCATCTTTTTGTTGGACACGCGCACTCATTTCTTTTAGGTATATGACCTGTGAGTGGAATTGCTGGGCAATATCAGATATTCGTTAACTTCTTGAGACATGGTGCAGTTGGAAATATTTATGATAGGTTATATGTTAGGTTAGCCTAGGCTACACTACAGTAACAATAAACCTCACATCTTTGTGGTTTAATATATCAAGTCTCTTCTTGCTCAGACAAGTCTGCTGTTGGTCAGGCAACCCTCCAGGGTAATTGTGTTTCATGTGGTGATTCCATGATTCAATATGCTTCAATCTTATGGCTCCGCTATTTCAACAGGAGGACTCTTCAGAAAACATGGAGCTCATACACCCCTCTTCAAGGCTTTGACCAGGAAATGACACATCACTTCTGCATATTCTTATGTGATCAGAACACATGACCCCACCTAACTTGGAAAGGTCCGGGAAGTACAGTGTTCCATATACCAGGAAAAAAAGGAGAAACAAATATAGGTGAGCATAAGCAATATCTACCACACTTCCCATATTTGTCAATACTTCTGTTCTAATGTCATACTGAAATGAAAGTTGGGCCAGGTATTTAAATCCTAGGTAGAAAGAACTTATTTTCCTTGGAAGTTTGAAGTCATTTCTCCTTTCTTTCAGCTTCCAGTGTTAGTTTCAAGAAATCAATGCCATGTGAACTGTTTTTCTCTTTAGATGTACTTAGGATTTTATCTATAGTCCTAGTATATGGACATTTCATAATGATATGTTTGGTGTATGTATATATATATGGACATATATATATATTTATACACACACACACACAATATATATATATATATATAGTATATATAACAACATACCTTGTTATATTTCATAACTACGTTTTTGTCCTACTTTTTGCAAGGCTTTCTCAACTTTGCCTTCTAAGTCTTTTATTGATTTAAAAATATTTCTTCTACTTACCTATTTGTAATGTTTAGAGATTTTTCTTTTTCACTTATCTCCTTTTTATTGTATATTGTTTTACAGGTGCAATAACTGTTAATAAAAGTTTTTTGAAATATTCTCCTGGATTGCCTCTTTTTTCCCCCATGTTTTATTTTTTCCCATTTATTTGTAGTTGCTTTGGGTTTTTAAATCTGTCTTTCAGATCAGAGAATTTTCTCATATATCTAGAGATCTTTGGTTGCCTGTTTACATTGAGATGTCAAGGAATAAAACGTTTATTGGAAGCCCTTTGTAGGACATACTGACTAGCGGGCTTTCCTGCAGAGGGATGGGGTGGGACCCAGGCATTTTGTTTGGTGACCACCATGTCAGTTTTCTTTTGGGGCTGGTCAGTTTCTCTAATAAGGATCTTGCCGGTCTCATCCATGGGGAGCATAAACTTGAATGTCAACATTCATGGAGCTAAGGGAAGGATACTTAAGAAGCTAAGTTCATGAAGCTGGGAGAAGTTTTCTGTTTTGGAATTATGAACTTTACTTCATTCTATGTCTGTCTACTTCCCAGGTATCACAGAGTCCCAAATTGTGCTGGTTCAGCACCTTTAGAAGCAAATATCTTGCTTTTTACTGGGGCAGGGGAGAGATATTCACCTAGATGTGAGGCATAGAGAAGGGTCTGTAACTTATAGAGATTTCAAAAAATCTTTGTATTTTTGGCCTCTCCATTCCCTCATCTTCATAAATATCAGGGACCACCAATCACTGACCTCTTCAAAATTTTTTAGAGTGACGCATCTTGCTTCTTTTTGACTTCCTCTTAGATTTTACTAGGTGTTTAGGTTTTACTCAGTTTTTCTACTCTGCTCAGTAAGCTGCTCCTCTTCTTTCGGCTTCTCATCTCTCAAAATGCAGTTGGCAACAAGTCTTGTCTGATTTCTTGTCGAAAACTTTTTTTTGGGGGGTGGTCTTTGGAGATTATGCCTTTATTAATTCCCTCACTGCCATTTTCAGTAGGTTGTAGAGGGAGTTTTATAAATGTTTCTTTTTAATTTTCCATGTTTATTTTGAATTATAATTGTTTTATTTTATAAGGCTAAACCGTAATCGTATCACTCCCCTTTCTAACAGTTGTTCTTAGAACTGTAACACCTACATGTAGCTTTAATTCTAACCTTCTCTTAGCACACAACATTTTTCATGATTTGACTCTTGGTAACTTTTCCAATTAGGATTGGAACAACAATCAAGCATGGGGGTTAGAGACTATTTTTCAAACATGCCTGCTCTTTCTTGCTTTCAAAGCCACGCATAGACCATTTCCATTACTTGGAATCTACTTTTCTTCCTCTTTTGAAAGATCTACTTATTATGTGCCTCCCCCATGAAGCATTCTTTGACTGCTCCCTACTAAAGTAATTTTTGTCCTAGGTTCACAGAACACTTACTATACTTATACAGAATAATTTCTATTTTCCCAACTTTATAATGGAGAATTTAGATGTAGTATTTCCCAGTCCCACAATGGAAGGCTGCTGTACATAATATTGGCCCTCTGGGGCTAAGATTGTGTCTTCTTCTTTGAATTTTCTAGCACTTGGTAGTGTCTTCCATATCTCAGGCATCTCTATCTCTATCTCTATCTCTATCTCTATCTCTATATATCTATGACCAATGAGTGAATAAGGAAGAGATAATACAAGACTCTTTGGGTGTTATAAAACAAGGGCACCTAAGCACAAAACCTTCACATGGGAGTCAGGATCTCTGAGTCCTGATTTTTGCCTGCCTTAGGCTTGCAGTCTACAACCTAGTGTAACTCGCTCTAGTCTTTCTGCTTACAAATGCACTCCCTTGTAGAACAGGGATATCTCCCAGAATACCATCACTTTCTGGAGAAGGGGTAAGAATTTGCTTTGAGCTTCAGAGCTGTTGGGTCACCTATAACAAAGTCATGGGCAACTGTTTCAAACTCTGTAGCTGACTTGTTTTCCTAATTGTGCTGGATAAAGTCTTCCTTCCAAATGGCAAGAAAGCAAGGATTCCCCAACTGGTGAATGTCCTACATCCGGGCATTATAGGCTACTTACTAAAGAGGCTGTGCTGTTCTCACTGGCATTTTCCTCTTCTGGCCAGTATCACTCAGAGTTGTTGTTGTTGTTGTTGTTTTTACAAGATGCGCCCTCTTTGCCTGATCTTGTTTGCTCAATACTGACCTCAGATGAGGCTACATGCAAGTCCCACCCTACAGCTGTCTCTCGTGGTAATCATGTCTCAGGCCAGGATTTGTTTTGTAAAAGATCCAGCTGCATGGAAAGTCCCAACAATTGCACACACTCAATAGAATTCTCAACATTTTGTTGCTGAGACTTTCTTTCAGGTGAGAAAACTTGTTAAAGATTGGCCCCCTCTCCAGCATTTCGCCTCAACACCTGTGAGCTTTTTCTCACATGCTTGTCTGACTGGAGACTCTTCAGACAAACGTGTTCTTCTTTCAGAACCTCAACTCTGCACCAGCCAGACAAGGGATTTTGTTCTTTTTTGCTTTCTAGCTTTTGGCAATTTACCTATTTCGCATTCGTGTTTGCACTCCTGTAAAAATAGGGCTGCTTGTGAGAATCCAACAAGATAATGTGTGTAAAGCAAGGAGCACACAGTAGGTTTCTCCTTTTGGTGTTTCTCCTTGTGGAAAGAGTGTCTGAGTTCTCTGTCATTTTTTTTTCTTCTGTTCATGCTTTCTTTTTTTTTTTAATTTTTTTTTAATGTTTTATTTATTTTTAGGAGAGAGAGAGACAGCGTGAGCAGGGGAGGGTCAGGGAGAGAGGGAGTCACAGGCTGAAACAGGCTCCAGGCTCTGAGCTGGCAGTCAGCACAGAGCCCGACGCGGGGCTCGAACCCACGAACTGCGAGATCATGACCTAAGCGAAAGTCGGACGCTTAACCGACTAAGCCACCCAGGCGCCCCTGTTCATGCTTTCTTAAAAAACATTTTTCAGCCTTTTCTTATTCTGCTCCCTGATTGCCTTCTTTCATTCTTTTTTTTCTTCAGTATCAACACTTTGTAGTTGAAACTGTAACTTCAAAGTTTAAACTTAACAACACTTATTACACATTGATCAGATCTCTTACATCTAGTTTGTCATTATTCCTTTTTCACTTATGTTTTCTTTCTTTTGGTTTGGTGGCTTTAGAGGAATTCCAGGTGGAGTTTGAGAGGTGTTTTCTTCAGGCATTCCTGTTCATGGTTGGAAGGACAGAGAGCCAGACAAGCCTGCCCATCGTCGGGGAGGTGATAGTCTGGAAGGGGAGTTTCTGGGAGTGGAGGTAGGGAGTTGTGAGGGTTAGGAAACAAAGAGTCACAGAAATTCAAAAACATGAAATGAGGCACCACAAGAACTCTTGGAACTTGGAATGTCGCCAAGAACATGAACCACACTTTTTAGGGGGTATTCTCTCCTCTTTCCCTTTCCCCTCCCTTTCTCCACGTCCGTTCTGTTCTCATTTAGTGCATGTCCCAAGATGGCCATCCCAGCACCCCATCTGCCTGAACTTCTCACAGCTAAGTCAGTATCTCAGGTGCCCAATCCCCAGAATTTTAGGAAGAGGGTCTACTTGGACCGTTCTTCTTTTCTCACCTGACCCGAGATCACTGGCCTGCCTATGGTTGTGCTGTCCTTCCTCAGAGCCCATACTGGTCCCACTGCCCATTGAGAGGGCATGTGACTCCACTAGGTACTTCTGTGGCTTCCTGGGTCTGCTCCTTCCAGCTGAAGTCTCTTAGCAAAGAGTGGGGCTCTAGTATTGCACTGGATTTGATAAAAACATAAATATTAAGATGCTGATTTGAAATGAGAAATTAAAAAAAAACCAACTTCTAGGTCAGAAAAACATAAAAGTCTATGATCTGAGGTATTCTTGGAAATTTCCTTTAGTGAGGATTTGCATATCTGAGTCATCACTCTCCTTCCTTTGGAAATATTCTTTTATGGGAAAGCTCTTGGCCCATAAGTGTGAAGCAACATCATCCCAGACTTTAGAAATCTCCCCTCAGGAAGCTCCTTAAGATATGGCATCACAGGCTGTTCCCTAGCCCTTTTAAGAGGGAGAGACCAAGGGGCAGGTGGTGGAACGAAACCAGCATACCTGCCCCTAGAGTTTGATGAGGAACAGGCCTTCAGGTGTGTCACCTGCACACATCCCGCACATTGGCACAGCCATGCTTGACAAGGGAGCTTCCGAGGGCAATGGGCCAAGAGGGGTCTTGCCTGCTAGGCTGGGGACCTGGTACTTACTCATTCTTATGATCAAGCCAAATTGTTGACACAGGCATTAGATATATTGTCCAAAATTCTCTTTTCTCAGATTGTGTATCTCGTGTGTCACATCAGGCCTAAAATCATCCTGTGTATGCCCAGGAGAGATAGGTAAAACCTCACATGCTTTTCTGAGTCTTTGCCCTCCCTTTCCAGGTCGGCCAGTGACCCTCTCCTTCATCTGTCCAATCTCCTTTCTCCTTGCTCCCAATTCTGCGTGGTCTATGGTAAATCCACGTTCTCCGATTCACCCAGCGCGGCTTTAGGAGTAACCTGTAAGGAGCCAAATCCCCATAAATCCTCTGAATCTTCAAGCTGAAAACATGGGAGCACAGCTTGCAAAATCCAGACTGACAAGGTTGCTGCCACTGAATGTGACTTCCAGTTCCTCAGTTTTCTTCTCTAAGTGCCTAATGACAAGTCCCTAGGGTTGAAGGATAGAACGGGAACTCTAATCTGCTGCTTCTCCATTCGTTCCTCTTTTCTTGAAGCCAGCATCTCTCAAGGGTGGTTGGCTAGGCATGGGCACCATGAAAACTGGGACTTCAATCCTCAGTACTTTTCCCACCCATTTTCATTTATTAAATCTGAAACATTACCTTTAGGCCTTCCTATGAGGTTCAGTGAGTTCTTTAGGAAACAAGAATTTAAAGTACCTCTATCATCCATGATGAAGAATTATTTCACTACATGTTATTTAAAAGAAGTTACTAACTCAAAAGCACAGTATTTAAGCAAGCTAGGTGACAGATGTCAGAGAAGAGGGTTATTTATTGTTTTTAGTAACTTTTCTCCTTTTTGGCAAGAATCCTTTGGAAGAAACGGGTCAGTTTCATGCTGCTATTGAAAAACATCCCAAAGACTGTGTTGGTGTTTTAGTCTGTTTTCTACATAAGGAGTGTTTCGTGAAAGACACGCCCAAACAGCACAAGACCAGAGCTTGGGAACCTCAATCTGTTCCAGAAACCAGAGTTCCCACATAACTACATAATGTGCTGCTATCAGGTTACAGGCTCGCCACAATTGCCTAACGTAACATTGAGTTCGGAGCGCTGCTGTGGGGAGGTGTAATTACCAGGGGGGATGGCTCAGGCCGAGTGGTTGCAGTGCTCAGGAATTAATGTACACAACTTCTGGGCAGACCAGTGCCCCACCTCAATCTTCAACCCCTTGGATATCCAGGATTCAGCTTCCCAAGGTCCTACCCTCCTCTCCAAGGTAATATTGCATATCAGCTGCTGTTTCTATGATACAAAGGTCAAGGAAAGGATAGTATTCAATTGCATTGCTGGTCTTGCTACATGTTCATGTTTTCATGCTTCCGAAATGTCTTTATTTCAGAATCCCCAAAGTGACTTCTGATAATATCTCTGATTTTTTTTTCCAGTGGAAAAATAAAAATAAAAGGCTGATTTTCTATAACAGGTTCACGATAGTGATGATGATGGCTTGTGATTAAATTAAGTCATCTTCAGATCCAGTTTGAACCTGTGTCCATTCTTGTTCCTAACTCCTTACGTAGTCCCCAGATCCTGACCTGAAATGAGCCAGGCTCACCAGTAGAATTCCTAGAGTTCAGGAAGCCTCACTGGAAAACAGAGTTGAATGCTGATTTCACATATTTATGAGAGCAACGGGTAGAAACAGAAGATAAGCCCAATGCTCTTTAATGTGGCTGGTGGTGTTTCCAGTTGAACTTGGTGCATTGAGTCTCCTGGAAGTGAAGCCCAATCTGGATCATCAGAAACTACTAGAACTCTGGTGTACATGTGAGAAAAACCTGGAGTTTCAATCCTTGATGTCTACTTCTCAGTTTCTTTCTGCACCCCACACATTCCCTGATGTGGTCCTGCTTGGTTCTGAGTCCCCCCCCCCCCACAAACCTTGGTGGTCCACCTCCTTTGACCCTAGATGACCACGTCTCTCTGGTGTCTACATCCTATGTCTTAAGCCTGATCATGACCCCAGCTCCTAGCTCCCTCTGTGTCAGTTCAGGTCATGGTTTACCTCTTTTAACGGCAAATTCCTTGGCCGAAAATTATCCAGATGTCCTGAAGCACTCAATGGGCAAGAGGTTAAATAGTCCTGTATAATGATGATTTTCAAAAATTTTTCCTAAGTAGCAGAATGTTCTTTCTTCAAATTAAATCTTATGCAGACATCCGATATCTAAAGCAGATGAACATGGCCCTGTGGAGATGTGTCCACCATGCTGTCATGTTAGCCCTTGGGAACCTTCACAAACTGAAAGGCTCCTCGAGATGTGGACTGGAAACCACTAGCATACAGGATTCTTAAAGGGAAGAGGGAGCCAAAATGTTTGCGGCTCATTTCAACAGCTGTTTCACTCAGTAATTATAACATTATTCCCATGACCTGCCTATGAACCCAAGCTTCCTGGATCCTATTCAGAGCAAGGGATGGAGGTGACCTATTGTAAAGCTGGCTGCCCATCCCCTCACTCAATTTCTTCTCCAAGTTTTCCTTCCCCCCCAACTTCCTGCTCTTGTCAATTCTGTGGGCCTCTTGTCAAAGGATCTAGATTCCGTTTGCAGTTGTGCTGCTCTCAGCTGTGTGTCAGGATCATTTGAACAACCAGGACTTGAGTTCTGCCTGCTTGGTAAAGATACTAATACCTCCTTTTCCTGTTGTAAGGATGAAAATGAAAGCTAGTTGTATGAAAGATTTGGGCAAACTATGCCTTCTATATGCTTTTTACGCTACTACTAATACATACACATACGGTACTGAAGACAACAGATGTCTCACCAAAGAAGTTTGGTTACACTGTAATCATCATTGTTAAAACCTTAATAGTTCTGGAGATACATACATAGGGTACAAATTTAGGAAGAAATGACCTTTTTTCCCCCAGCATCCTCTAGTGCAAGAGATGCAGAATTGACCTACAAACTACAGTCACAGATCTTAGCATATGCCAGAAGGAAATTCAGGAAAGATGGACATCTGGGGCACCTGGGTGGCTCAGCCATTTAAGTGTCAGATTCTTGGGATGGGCTCAGGTCTCACAGTTCGTGGGTTCGAGCCCTGTATCTGGCTCCATGCTGACAACACAGAGTCTGCTAGGGATTCTCCCTCTCTTCTCTCTTTTCCCTCCCTCTCCCAAATAAATAAAGAAAGCATTGGAAAAAAAAAAGAAAGGAAGGAAGATGGTCATCTCTCTGGTACAGTGCTGCAGAGCAGAGAATGGTCACCAACCTCAGGTGTCTCGGCAGCACTGGGGAAACAGAATTTCTAGACGCCAGGGTAGCATGTTTGACCAAGCACGTATGTGAGGCTGCCGACAGAGCAAGACAAATTTTAGCATCTCTTCTGGGTCATCAGTCTGAAAGTTGACACAGAGCCCTTGACTGGCTTCAATGAATTTAAGCAGAAGCTCTTAGGAGAGAAGGGTGATGAGGATGGGCAGTGGCAAAAAGCGACACCCGTTAGGACAATAATCCGAGGCAGGCATCAATCCCACTGTCCCACGTCGCTGCGAGGCAGCCTCAGAATGCCTTTCCCTGCAGCAGTATAGGACACTGTTTCCCAGAAGTGGGAAGAAAGGACCATTTCTGATCTAGTTCTACCCCTACTCCCCCA
This sequence comes from Crocuta crocuta, assembly GCF_008692635.1. Lineage (NCBI taxonomy): Eukaryota > Metazoa > Chordata > Mammalia > Carnivora > Hyaenidae > Crocuta > Crocuta crocuta. The sequence goes on along the minus strand of NW_027530019.1, from coordinate 5,900,773 downwards.
TCCTTGCCCCACCATCATTCTGTGACTAAGGAAACTGAAATTGAGGGACAGAAAGAGGTTGCCTGTCCCCCGAGCTGTGTTGCCTTTGAAGACTTATCTCGGCTGGAAACCCATCCACACATCTACTTTTTGGAGCATCACTCTACAGTGTCTCACCTTCCTTTTAAATCTTCCTTCAGAGGCAGAGATGCCAGTATCTGGGTACACTCTGCCCATGCTGAAGTCACCGCGAGCAAATGCCCATCAGCTGAGGCGCAGGGAGGCCCCAGTTCCTCAGAGGCTGTTGTTAAGGAAAGGAAACCACAGGCCCGTATAGGGGAAGGAAAACAGAACGACTTAACAGACAGAATTGTCACTGTCGTGATGGACTCCAGGGGTGGCGGGGTGGGGCACTGAAAAGTGACCATTATAACACGGATTGGATACAGTCGGCAACAACATCTGGCTCGACTGTTAATATTTTTTGCTGACTTCTTAATTGGCTAACCTCCTTGGTGATTTGAAGCAGTTGCACAGTCCAGGGGCTGTGCAGCGAGTTTCCCAGAGTCACGACTGCGAGCTTCTCTGGACTCGGGCCATCCTTCCTCTCCCGGCCTCTGCTCAGATGGATTGTTAAGTCCCTTCACTGTTTGGCCCCCCGCTGTCTACACTCCTGTGACTGTCTCCCCTTCCCCAGGCTCTGGGTGCAGCCTTGATCAGCCCGTTTGACACCTCCCTCCTCGCCCAGCAGAACTTTTCTCTTTGCACCTCCCTCTCTCTTCTCCTTGCCCTAATCTGGTCTCCTTCCATTTGTTCCCTTCCTGAGTTCCGCCCTTCCTTATTCACCCCAATTGTCATTGTTTATGTTTCTTCCTCTAGCCAGTTTGCCCTTTTTAAATATCACGAACCTGAGACTTGAATTCAGAAGAAAGTGTCTCTCAGACAAACCCCCGGAGCAAATCTTCTCAAGGGGTTGACGTTTCTCATCGCGATCTACCTTCAAACTACTCTTTCTCTCTTGTCCACTGATGCACTTCCTTCAGTATCACATGGCTGTAGGTCCAATATTCTTTTCTTTTTCTTTTACTGGAAGGGACAGAGGGATGCGATGAGCAGGTAAATCTGCAAAGTGTTTTACTGGATGATGTCTCTCTGCCTCACAAGCTCTACAGTTTACTTCACCTGATCTCATAGATCCATAAGTCTCCCCAAGCTGCGGGTTCAAAGCTGAGCTAACGGTCATGATTCATATTTCAAGGGTCCATGTGTGTGAAGCGGGACCTTCTGTCTCTCCCAGGTATTTCTGGGTATCTGAAAGTAAGAACTGTGCTTACACCTAGTTCTTTTTTTTTTTTAATAGTTTATTGTCAAGTTGGTTTCCATATAACACCTAGTTCTTTTTTTTAAATGTTTATTTATTTTTGAGAGAGACACACACACAGTGCAAGTTGGGGAGGGGCAGGGAGAGAGAGAGAGAGAGAGAGGGAGACAGAAGCTGAAGCAGGCTCCAGGTTCTGGGCTGTCAGCACAGAGCCTGACATGGGGTTCGAGCCCACGAATCATGAGATCATGACCTGAGCTGAAGTCAGACGCTTAACCACCACCCAGGCGCCCCTGCTTGCACCTAGTTCTGATGGTCATCCATTCCAGGCCCTTGAAGATATTTGCTACCAAATGCATTATTTTGTGAAGGCCCTGGCCCCTGTGAGAATCCCTCTGTAGGTGCTTCCCCAAGTGCCATTTCCTGGTGCTTGCAAGGCTAGACCCCTGGTGGTGCTAATATGGCAGCAGTTTCCTTTGGATCTTGCACGGCGGCGTCTTGTGCTCCCAGGTCTGGTTGGGTAGAAGGTGCTGGTATCTGGCATGTTTGTCATCCAGGCTCATAAACCTCTCTGTCCATGGCCTCCCCATGGAGCGTGAAGAAGAAAATGAGTGCTTTAAGACCTCAGTTCCCTTTGCTGCCCCCACCCCGTCCGCAGGCAGGCTTACACACGTGCGCTCTGAAAATCAGCACATGGCCTTGATGGTGCTCTTGGTCTCAGGAGTGTATACTTTTCATGTAATGCGTTGCGCTGTGCACATTAAATATGTCCAGCTTTTTATATATCAGTAATATTTCAGTAAAATGATATAAAAATAATAGTCCAATCAACCCCCTGCTTTTCATTTTTTCATATTGATATAATCCTTTCTGAAGAGTGATATAAATGTGTTACTTGATGTTACGAAGGTAACCAATAGATGAACCAAAAGGAGTAATAAAATTATTAAATGTCTGGAGGATAAGGAGAAGGGAAAGAATAGGGAAAGAAAACATTCTTCCCACATATTTCCTGTCTCCTTCCCTTCACTTCCTCCCTCTCCCCTCTCACATTCCTAGTGCCACTGCTCATCTTCTGGTCCCCACTTGGTGTTTGTCCTCTGGCTCTTCCTCTTCCTTCCCGTCCCAGTCACAATGCTCAATTCCCGAGTGCTTGCAACCCCTGCGTGTTGGGAAGTCCTTGTGCGTTACCAGTCAGTGGGGCAGTTTCATGGATGGTCCACCGTTGGCCCCAGTTGGAAATGAACTTGTTGGATGAGGCAATTACCTGTGATCTTTGAACCATCTGCCTCCATGGAGGATCGAGGCAGAAGTCAGAATCACAAAGAGGTCGTTTTTGAAGTCGCCCTTTTTCATTTCTGGTGAAACTTTGGGGAAGCATGTTTGTGAAAGTGTCCTCCTAACTCTACCTATGAAAGTTATTTTGAGGCTGAGGATTTTGAATCTTGAATCCAGACCAATGACCCAGTAAGTGTGGGGTCAAAATAAAGATCTTTCCAGACAAGGGCATCCTTCCTTGAAGTTATTTAAGGAAGTATGTTAGAAAAAAAAATAAGAGAGAAAACCAAGAAAGAGTAAACATGGGGTTCGGGAAACAGAGGCTCCAACCCAAGAGTGCAGTGAAAGGGAAGTCTCAGATGTCAGTCATGAAACCAGACTACACACTGCTTGAAGAGGCAGCCAAGCTTAATCGACAGCATGACTGAGGGATGAAAAAGCTTAGGAAATCTTAAGGGCACGTTATTCTTTTGTCCATAAGAAACGAGGCAACAGCCATTTGAAATTCCAGGAAAAACAAAAATTGAGATAAGATAGTTTTGCCCAAACATGATGAAAACAATTAAGAGGTGATTTTAGGCAACTGATAATGTACAAGAAAAGAGAATCCTTTTGACCTTGATGCTAAAAATATTTCCCCCTACACAGCTCCAAAGATCTTTTGGGAAGAAAATGCAATCCTAGTACTCTGTTTGGTTCAGCAGTAAGTCATATTTACTCACTCAACAATAGAAATTCTGTGTATTCATGCTTACCTTTTATATTCGTCAGGAGACAGAGCACACACATGCTTAGCACTAGAGCATATGTAAATGTTAACAGCTTTGGTAATGCAAAGACTGTGTCTATAGCTGTAGTTTATTCCACACAAAAAAGAATTGAGGTGTGGACCAAAGTTGATGGAGGATGAAATAGTGACGTAAATGTGTTATTTACAGACACAAAGGTAACCAGGGGAAGACTTGAAAGTAGTAATATAAAAGATCAGGAGGTTAAGAGGGAGAAAAGGTGAAGGGCAATGTAAAAAAAACTAAACTGTCATTTTAAGCATAAATTGGTACCATTTAAAGCTGGTAGATGGAGAAACAAATATCTATGCTTAGGGCCCAGGATTACGCACAGAGGTGTGATTCCCTCTGGGACATCATGTAGAGGTAGGGTGGGGAGGGCATCAAGAGAGAATCACTTTAGAGGTGACTGGGTGGCTCAGTTGGTTAAGCGTCTGACTTCACTCAGGTCATGATCTCGCAGTTTATGAGTTTGAGCCCCATATCAGGCTCTGTGCTGACAGCTCAGAGCTGGGAGCCTGCTTCAGATTCTGTGTCTCCCTCTTTCTCTGCCCCTTCCCCACTCATATTCTGCATCGAAAAAACAAATAAACATTATTTTTTTTTAAAAAAAGAACCACTTTAAAATTCATCTCTATTAAAAAAAAACATGCTCATTCTGATTTTAATTAAACCTGAAATAAAAATTAAATTGTGTCCCTTTTCGAGACAGAGTACTTAGCTGCCACCAGGGATTAATTTTTTCATTCACATTTACCACATGCTACATGTTCATTTTTCTTTTTCTTACTCCTATTTCCCTCAGAATAAAATGACTGAGGTGATAACTTCTGGCACTAGAATGCCATTTCTTAGAAAACAAACATGACTGTTTCCAAGCTGGGATTTTATGACCAACTAGAAAAGTATGTTTATTTATTTTGGTATTTATGTATGTTTTTTAAAAAAAATTTTTTTTAAATTTATTTCTAGGAGACAGACAGCGTGAGCAGGGGAGGGTCCAAGAGAGAGGGAGTCACAGACTGAAACAGGCTCCAGGCTCTGAGCTGGCAGTCAGCACAGAGCCCGACGCGGGGCTCGAACCCACGAACCGCGAGATCATGACCTAAGCGAAAGTCGGACGCTTAACCGACTAAGCCACCCAGGCGCCCCTTATGTATGTTTTGTAAATTGAAGTGTACTTGGCATACAGTAGTGTATTAGTTTCAGGTGATTCAACATTTATAGACATTATGAAGTGATCACCATAATAAATCTAGCTACCATCTGTCACCATACAAAGTTGTTACCTATTATTAGCTATATTCCTGATTCTGTACTTTATATCCCTGTCTTATTCATTTTATACCTGGGCAGTTTATACCTTTTAATCCCCTTGCCCACTTCCCCCATCTCCCAACCTTCCCTCCCATTGAGCAACCACTGGATGGCTCTCTGTATCTATACGCCTGTTTCTGGCTTTTTGTTTATTTGTTTGTTCACTTGTTTTGTTTTTTTTAGATACTACATGAAAGTGAAATCATACTGTATTTGTCTTTCTCTGTTCAACTTATTTCACTTAGCATAATACTCTCTAGGTCCATCCATGTTGCTGCAAATGGCAAGATTTGTTTTACAGCAGAGTGGTATTCCATTGTGTGTGTGTGTGTATGTGTGTATATATGTATGTGTATGTATATATATACACACCACATCTTTTTTCAAGAATTTTTATTTTTTTTAGTTTCTTTTTTTTAAATAGTTTTTGTTAAGTTGGTTTCCATACAACACCCAGTGCTCATCCCCACAAGTGCCCTCCTCCATGCCCATCACCCCCCCTCCACCCCACACCAATCAGTCCTCAGTTTGTTCTCAGCATTCAAGAGTGTCTCGAGGTTTGCCTCTCTCCCTCTCCCTCACTATTTCCCCCCTCTTCTCCCANAGGTCCCAATAGTTTATTTTTGCTCTTGATTCCCTTGCTTTTGGGGATGTGTCAAGTAAGAAATTGCTGCGGTAGAGGTCAAGGAGGTTGTTTCCTGCTTTCTCCTCTAGGGTTTTGATGGTTTCCTGTCTCATGTTCAGGTCCTTTATCCATTTTGAGTTTATTTTTGTGTATCACACCACATCTTTTTATCCACGTATCTATTGATGGATGCTTGGGCTGCTTCTGTATCTTGGCCTTGTATATAAAGCTGCAATGAGCATGGAGGTGCATTTATCTTTTCGAATTACGTTTTCATTTTCTGAAGATAAACACTCAAAAGTGGAATTGCCAGATCATATGGCAGTTCTATTTTTAATTTCTTGAGGAAATTCCATAATGTTTCCCATAGTGGTGCCATTTTGCATTCCCACTAACATGCACGAGGGTTCCCTTTTCTCTGTATCCTCTCCAACACTTGTTATTTCTTGTCTTTTTTATTCTAGCCATTCTGACAAGTATCAGGTGAAAACTCATTGTGGTTTTTATTTTATTTTATTTTATTTTTTATTGATTGATTTTTTAAATTGCCATCCAAGTTAGTTAGCATATAGTGCAACAATGATTTCAGGTGTAGATTCCTTAATGTCCCTTACCCATTTAGCCCACTCCACTCCCACAACCCCTCCAGCAACCCTCTGTTTGTTCTCCATGTTTAAGAGTCTCTTATGTTTTGTCCCCCTCCCTGTTTTTATATTATTTTTGCTTCCCTTCCCTTATGTTCATCTGCTTAAAGTCTTCATATGAGTGAAGTCATATGATATTTGTCTTTCTCTGACTGACTAATTTCACTTAGCATAATACCCTCTATTGCCATCCACATAGTTGCAAATGGCGAGATTTCATTGTTTTTGATTGCCGGTAATACAATGGTAATACTCCATTGTATATATCTACACCACATCTTCATTATCCATTCATCCATCGATGGACATTTGGGCTCTTTCCATACTTTGGCTATTGTTGATAGTATTGCTATAAACATTCGGGTGTATGTGCTTCTTTGAAGCAGCATCATACCTAGTAGTGCTATGGCTGGGTCATAGGGTAGTTCTATTTTTAATTTTTTGAGGAATCTCCACACTGTTTTCTAGAGTGGCTGCACCAGTTTGCATCCCCACCAGCAGTGCAAAAGAGATCCTCTTTCTCCACATCCTTGCCAACATCTGTTGTTGCCTGAATTGTCATGTTAGCCATTCTGACAGGTGTGAGGTGGTATCTCGTGGTTTTGATTTGTATTTTCCTGATGATGAGTGATGTTAAGCCTTTTTTCATGTGTCTTTTGGCCATATGGATATCTTCTTTGGAGAAGTGTCCATTCTTCTTTGGAGAAGTGTCTTTTGCCCATTTCTTCACTGGATTATTTGTTTTGGAGGTGTTGAGTTTGATAAGTTCTTTATAGATTTTTGGATACTAACCCTTTATCTGATATGTCATTTGCAAATATCTTTTCCCATTCTGTCAGTTGCCTTTTAGTTTTGCTGATTGTTGCCTTTGCTGTGCAGAAGCTTTTTATTTTAATGAGGTCCCAATAGGTCATTTTTGCTTTTGTTTCCCTTGCCTCTGGAGATGTGTTGAGTAAGAAGTTGCTGTGGCCAAGGTCAAAGATGTTTTTGCCTGCTTTCTGCTCAAGGGTTTTGATGGCTTCCTGTCTTACATTTAGGTCTTTCATCCATTTTGAGTTTATTTTTGTGTATGAGGTAAGAAAGTGGTCCAGGTTCATTTTTCTGCATGTTGTTGTCCAGTTTTCCCGGCACTACTTGCTGAAGAGACTGTCTTTATTCCATTGGATAGTCTTTCCTGCTGTGTCAAAGATCAGTTGGCCATACATTTGTGGGTCCATTTCTGTATTCTCTATTTGATTCTATTGATCTGAGTGTCTGTTTTTGTGACAACACCATACTGTCTTGATGATTATAGCTTTGTAATACAGCTTGAAGTCTGGGTTTGTGATGCCTCCAGCTTTGGTGTTCTTTTTCAACATTTTTGGCTACTTAGGGTCTTTGCTGGTTCCATGACAATTTTAGGATTGTTTGTTCTAGCTCTGTGAAGAATTCTGGTGTTATTTTGATACGGATTGTATTGAATATGTAGATTGCTTTGGGTAGTACTGACATTTTAACAACATTTGTTCTTCCTATCCAGGAGCATGGAATGTTTTTCCGTTTTTTGTGTCTTCTTCAATTTCTTTCATAAGCTTTCTATAGTTTTCAGTGTATAGAGTTTTCACCTTTTTGATTAGATTTATTCCTAGGTATTGAATGGGTTTTGGTGCAATGGTAAATGGGATCGATTCCTTGATTTCTCTTTCTGTTGCTTCATTATTGGTGTATAGGGATGCAAATGATTTCTGTGCATTGAATTTTTTATCCTGCAACTTTGCTAAATTCATGGATCAGTTCTAGCATTCTTTTGGTGGAATCTTTTGGGTTTTCCATATACAGTATCATGTCATTTGTGAAGAGTGAAAGTTTGACCTCCTCCTGGTCGATTTGGATGTCTTTTATTTCCTTGTGTTGTCTGATTGCTGAAGCTAAGACTTCCAATACTATGTTGAATAACGGTTATAAGAGTGGACATTCCTGTCTTGTGACTGACCTTAGGGGGAAAGCTCTCAGTTTCTTCCCCATTGAGGGTGATATTAGCATTGGGTCTTTAATATATGGCTTTTATGATTTCGAGGTATAATACTTCTATCCCTACTTTCTTGAGGGTTTTTATCAAGAAAGGATGCTGTGTTTTGTCAAATGCTTTCTCTGCATCGATTGAGAGGATCATATGGTTCTTGTCCTTTCTTTTATTGATGTGATGGATTACATTGATTGTTTTGTGGATATTGAACCAGCCCTGCATCCTAGGTATAAATTCCATTTGGTTGTGGTGAATACTATTTTTAATGTATTGTTGGATCCAGTTTGCTAATATCTTGAGGATTTTTGCATCCATGTTCATCAGGGAAATTTGTCTATAGTTCTCCTTTTTAGTGGGGTCTTTGTCTGGTTTTGGAATTAAAGTAATACTGGCTTCATAAAAAGATTTGGGAAGTTTTCCTTCCATTTCTATTTTTTGGAACAGCTTCAAGAGAATAGGTGTTAACTCTTCTTTAAACGTTTGGTAGAATTCTCCTGAAGAGCCCTCTGAGGCTAGACTCCTGTTTTTTTGGGAGACTTTTGATTACTAATCAATTTCTTTACTGGTTGTGGGTCTGTTCAAATTTTCTAATTCTTCTGTTTCAGTTTTGGTAGTTTATACATTTCTAGGAATTTGTCCATTTCTTCCAGATTGCCCCATTTTATTGGCATATAATTGTTCATAATATTCTCTTATTAATTTTTTTTATTTCTGCAGTGTTGGTTGTGATCTCTTCTCTTTCATTCTTGATTTTATTTATTTGGGTCCTTTCCTTTTTCTTTTTGATCAAACTGGCTAGGGGTTTATCAATTTTGTTAATTCTTTCAAAGAACCAACTTCTGGTCTCATTGATTTGTTTTTTGTTTTTGTTTTTTTGTTTTTTGGTATCGATAGAATTGACTTCTGCTCTTATCTTTATTATTCCTGTATTCTGCTGCTTTTGGGTTTTATTTGCTCTTCTTTTTCCAGCTCTTTAAGGTGTAAGTTTAGGTGGTGTATCTGAGACCTTTCTTCCTTCTTAGGTAGGCCTGGATTGCTATATACTTTCCTCTTGTGACCGCCTTTGCTGCATCCCAGAGGTTTGGGGCTGTGGTGTTGTCATTTTCATTGGCTTCCATGTACTTTTTAATTTCCTCTTTAACTTCTTGGTTAGCCCATTCTTTCTTTAGTAGGATGTTCTTTAGTTTCCAAATATTTGTTATCTTTCCAAATTTTTTCTTGTGGTTGATTTCAAGTTTCATAGTGTTGTGGTTTGAGAACATGCACAGTATGATCTCGAACTTTTTGTACTTGTTGAGGGCTGATTTGTGTCTGAGTATGTGATCTATTCTGGAGAACGTTCCATGTGCACTGGAGAAGAATGTGTATTCCACTACTTTAGGATGAAATGTTCTGAATATATCTGTTAAGTCCATCTGGCCCAGTGTGTTATTCAAAGCCATTGTTTCCTCATTGATTTTCTGTTTAGATGATCTGTCCATTGCTGTAGGTGGGGTGTTGAAGTCCCCTACTATTATGGTATTATTATCAATGAGTTTCTTTATGTTTCTGATTAATTGATTTATATATTTAGGTGCTTTCACATTTGGAGCATAAATGTTTACAATTGTTAGGTCTTCTTTTGTGGATAGATACCTTAATTGTGATATAATGCCCTTAAGTCTAGATTGTCTGGTATAAGAATGGCCATTCTGACTTTCTTTTGTCAACCATTACCATGATAGATGGTTCTCCATCCCCTTACTTTCAATCTGAAGGTGACGTTAGGTCTAAATTTGGTTTCTTGGAAACAGCATATAAATGGATCTTGTCTTTTTATCCATTCTGTTACCCGATGTCTTCTGATGGAGCATTTAATCTACTGATGTTTAGAGTGAGTACTGAAAGATATGAATTTATTGCCATTATGTTGCTTATAGAATTGGAGTTTCTGGTGGTGTTCTCTGGTCCTTTCTAGTCTTTGTTGCTTTTGGTCTTTTAAAAAATTTTTTTCCATCTTTTCTCCCCTTGGAGAGTCCCCCTTAAAATTTCTTGCAGGGCTGGTTTAGTGGTCATGAACTCCTTTAATTTTTGTTTTTATGGGAAACTTTTTATCTCTCCTTCTATTTTGAATGATAGTCTTGCTGGATAAAGAATTCTCGGCTGCATATTTTTCAGATTCAGCACATTGAATATATCCTGCCACTCCTTTCTGGCCTGGCAAGTTTCTGTGGATAGGTCTGCTGCAAACCTGATTTGTCTTTCCTTGTAGGTTAAGAACATTTTTCCCCTTGCTGCTCTCATGATTTTTGCCTTGCCTGAGTGTTTTCCAAACTTGACTATGATATGCCTTGCTGGTGGCCGGTTTTTATTGAATCTAATGGGAGTCCTCTGTGCTTCCTACCCTTTTTGGGGGGTTAATTCCTTCATTTCTTCATTTTGAAGGAAGAAAAATAATTAATAAGTTAAAAAAATGAAAATTAAAAAAATGAAAAACAACACACACACTCAAATCAAATAACTTATGTTAGATCCTAGGTGGGTTTTGGTCTGGTTGTTGAAAGGAGCTTGATAGATTCGAGGTAAAAGGGACAAAAAGAAAAGGAAAACATTTAAAAATTTGAAAAAATGAATACAATGATGTAGAATAAAATGAAATGATGGAAGTAAAATAGAATTGGAAATATTTACAAAAAAGTAAAAAATATAGTAGGAAAAAATTCAAGAAAAATATTTTTACTAAAAATTGAAAATAAAAATAATTTATTTTCTCTCTCTGTATTCAAGAAAAAGAAAAAGGAAAAGAAAAAAATTTAATAGATGGATCAGTGAACAGACTGATATACGATTGAAATTACATCGTTTTCCCCTAGAAGTCAAACTATGAGGCACTGTAAACTAAGCAGGTGTAAACTAAATCTGTAAACTAAGCAGGTGTAAACTAAGTCTGTAGACTAAGCAGGTGGAGACGCTTGTGATGTTCCTGAAGAGGGAGGTTGGCCGAGTTGGGCGGGCCTAGTGTAACGACTCTGTTCTCCACCAGATGGCGCTGCTTAGCTTACTGGGGTGGGTTGGGGCCCTTGTAGGTATTTATGCGCATGGGGAGGCGTGGTGAAAAAGGCGTCGCTCAACTACCTAGTCGGTAATATCGGAAATCTGTTGTCCCGACCAGCAATCTCGCACCGTCCTTGTCTCCAGGTTCCATCCACTCCTTGGTTTTACACTGCCGGTCAGTCACCACGCCGTCAGGTTGCCAGGTGGCATCTCCTTCCTGAGTTTTATCTCAGATGCAGCTGTGTTTCCCAAGCCCTCACTTCTTTTTTTTTTTTTAATGTTTTATTTATTTCTAGGAGAGAGAGAGAGAGACAGCGTGAGCGGGGGGAGGGCCAGAGAGAGAGGGAGTCACAGACTCTGAAACAGGCTCCAGGCTCTGAGCCGGCAGTCAGCACAGAGCCCGACGCGGGGCTCGAACCCACGAACCGCAAGATCATGACCTAAGCGAAAGTCGGACGCTTAACCGACTAAGCCACCCAGGCGCCCCTCCAAGCCCTCACTTCTGAGCGACTGCATATTTGACTCGCTTTGACCTTCTGGGGGAGGGCCTCACGGAGGAAGGTTCGCGGGACCCTGCGGATGCCCAGAGACTGCGGCTGGGTGCCAATCTCTGGCACCCCAGGAAATGGCACCCCAGGAAAAGTTCACGCGATGTAACAGCACTTCAGGATTATGGTAAGTCACAACGCACACCCGGCAGCAGGCTTCACCCTTAACGTCCTTGTTTCAGCACCCGCGAATGTGGTTGTTCTCTGGGGTCCGCTGGGGCCTTTGCCTGTGCGCCTTTGCCAGTTCAGTCCTTGCGGCTGTTTCCACTTTTCCACTTTCCCTCCAGCTGCTTTTGGGGGAAATGCTTTTCCCGTACTCTCCCCTCGTCTCCGTCCTCTCTCCGCGAGCAAAAACGGCTCCCTGCCCTCCACGCTTGTCTCTCCCCCAGTTCGCCTCTCCTCGCCGGGTACCTGCTGAGTTTGTGGTTCAGGTTGTGCAGGTGGTTGTGTTAATCCTCAAATCAATTTTCTAGGTGTGCAGGATGGTTTAGTGTTGATCTGGCTGTATTTCATAGACATGAGACGCAAAAAAAAAACAAAAAACCAAAAACAAAAAAACCCTTCTATGGTGTTCCACCATCTTGGCCCCTCCCCTCATTGTGGTTTTGATTTGCATTTCCCTGATGACGAGTGATGTTGACTATCTTTTCATATGTTTAATGATCATCTGTATGTCTTCTGTGGAGAAATGCCTATTCAGGTCTCTACTCATATTAAATTGGATTGTTTGGCTTTTTTTTTTTTTTTGGATATTGAGTTGTGTGGATTCCTTATATATTGTGGTTATTAATGCCTTATGGGTTTGACCATTTGCAAATTTCTTCTCCCATTCAGTCAATTGCCTTTTTGTTTTGCTGGTGGTTTCCTTCACTGTGCAAAAGTGTTTTAGTTTGATGGAGTCCCCGTTGTTTATTTTTGCTTTTGTTACCCTTGGAAAAGACATTTATTCACGGAGTCCATTGCGGCTAAAATTGGACCAGAGTTACTGGGAAGCATTGTCCCAAATGCCCACATGCCTGCATTTTTTCTTGGAGGGTGTTGACACTGAGGATATTCTGTTCTCACAGATGGCCTCCTTGCTGAAATGCGAAAAGAAAACTGTAAACAGCAGTTTGCAACCTGTTTACCCGCGTTTTCCTACGCCATAGTACCCTGCAGCTCTGTCTGCCTAGAAGAGAATATAGGACGTGGTGATGGCTTCCCTCTTCTCACTCTAAGGGACCAACTTGGAAGCGCTAAGTTGAGAGTCTCACACTAGCCAGGGAGTGCTGGCCTCAGTTCAGGTGCCCAGTAACTATTAAGGAGCATCAGAGAGCCTGGAAACCCCCTTGGGCTACTGCAGTTCATTTGCAACGACAGTGTGTAACATTTCTGCATTGGGTATATCCACAGCACACGTACTGATGGCCACCTAGCCCACTTAACTGAAGAAGTGAGGGGGACTGTGGGCGTCAGCACAGCCTTAGGAAGTTGGAGGGCAGGCACTTTCCCAAGCTCTGAAACAAAGAGTTAGTCAATAGTATACCCTAGTAGCTCTAAAGTGTTAACATGGCTTGCACAAACCCATCACTTCCTCTAAGGGAATTGGTTCTGCACTTAGTTCAGTACTTCACAAACCACAGAATGAAACATATGGGGTTGAGCAAACCAATCTTCTATCTTTTGGTGCCATCACCAACTTCTGGGTCACCTCCTGTTGGTGGATACTTGTTGGCCAAAGAACTTAGAACTCCATAGACTGCATTTTATATCAAATGACTTCAGACCTTGAGAGTTAAACCCATTCTTAGAGGAGAGGAGAAATGAAATGCAAGATAATTAAGAGACTGCTGGAAAAAAAATCTAAGAAAAACTGTAGAGATACAAACAGGAATCCAGTTTTCTAAAAATTAAGTAGAATTGGGGCCAGAAAGTATTGTATAACTACGGGGCCTTCTAGGGGCAGGGGAAGCTGGGCAGGTTGAATCCCAGCGTGGTGGGACTTCTGCCGACCCAGGGCCACTCAGAGGGAAAGCAGCCAGGGTTGAGAGGCTGACCAGAGAGCAGGACATGCCAGAGGAGCCAGAGGAGGGCAGGTCTGTTTCACCTCCTCCACAGCCAAATGTGGTCTGGCCATGGCACTGGAGTCTTGCCCTCGATAGTTTAATTTGCAAGTAGGGAAATTCATGTTTCCCTAGAGAATGCCGCTGTAGGGTTCCACAGGACACGGTGTCTTGTACACTGTTCAGACTCCAGCAAAGTCTCCCCAGCATTTCTGGGAAACCTCAGAGAATATCTTGAAGGCTCCCACTGAGAGACCAGATTTTTATCACTGACCAGATACCAGGGCTTCTCTCCCAGCTGTGTCCCATCCCCACAGGGCTGATAAGCCTCCACTCCACCACCACGCTCGCTGTGCCTCATGCTATGAGCACTGCTGTTCATCCTGTTCTCTGCCACCACCGGTGTTGAAGCTGACCTTGTTTCTTCAGCCCTTTGGCTGCTAGACCAGAATGCCAGAGACGGGGTGGTTTACAAACAACAAACGCTTGTTTTGCAAAGCTCTGGAGGCTGGGGAGTCCAAGATCAAGGCACTGGCAGATTCAGTGTTTGGTGAGGGCCGGCTTCCTGCTCTCTGGATGGCCATCTTCTCGCTGTGTTCTTATATGGCCAGTGGGACAAGAAAGCTCTCTGAGGTCTCCTTGATAAGGGCACTAATCTCATTCGTGAGGAGAGGCCTCACCCAAGGCCCCTCCTCCTTTACATAACATCATATTGGGGATTAGATTTCAACATATGGATTGGAAGGGGTACATTTAGTCTATAGCACCTTTAATGTGACCACTCCCCATCACTGGTCCAAGGCTGCACTGTGCCCAAGTCCACAGTGTCCTAAAGTGGCCCCCTTACAGCACTGCCTGATCTCAGCATATTACCAGTGCTTAATGCCTAGCGTTCCTTTGTCTCTATGTTGACTGAAGCATTTTTGCTGGACAGAGCTTGTGTGCCTGACTCTGTTCTCTTTTACGATGGTTCTTTGCTGGAAGATTCATCATGCCAGGTTAGTAGACATGCTCACAAATACCTAAATTCATCAGGGAACCTGACTTAGGATCCAGTGAAAACCACCTTGCTGATTGTGCTTTTTTATAATGGATCTGGTATCTGCCTAGAACTGTGTCTGGTTTTGTAGCAGAAAATCAGTGGAGCGCATTGCTTTTGTCTTGAGAAATGTAAAAACATGCTGGGAAAACAAGACATGCACCTAAAATGGTTAAGTAGCAAAACCAAGTGAAATAGGAGTAATTATTGAAATATGCAATACAGAAATTAGAAAAGATTATGCATTGTCTTGTGTATTGAAGTGCTGAGAAAGCTTGTAGAGGAAAGACCTGAGCTTGATCCTAACTGATGCTGCATTGGTCAGGTATCTTGGCTGTAAGTGACAGAAACCCAATTCAAATTCCCTCAAAGAAGTGTATGCTCAGAGTTCATCTATTTTCAGGCATAGCTAGACGCAATCATCGGAATTTAGCCTTTACTTTTGCTTTGTGTTTAGACAAAGGTAAACTAGTGAAGATTTTTTTTTTTTAACATGCCCAAGGCAGCATGTTAGTCCATCTGTTTTGTGGGCAGGCTATTGAATAATAATAACTATAATTTATTGAACCTTTACTAGGTGTCAGGCACATTTATTTTATAGATGAGGACACCAAGCATACGTTAGGGAGGAAATGCGAGCCTTCTGACAGAGCCAGCAAGCGGCAGGGCTGATCGTGAAACCTGGTGCTGTCGTTGTCTAACTTCTGAATTCACCTTTTCAACCATTGTGTTCTTTTCAACAAATTCACTCTTGTGTCTTATCCATTTCCATAGCCTCACTAAAAGCTGTCCTGGCAGGAATGACCGTTTTAGAGTGGCATATCCGCTGACCGTCCCTTGTTGGCCCTGCCCTGCTCTGAGACTCTTCCCAACTAATAGCTCAGTGAGCACCTGGGACCATGAAGCACTGTATTGCCGTGGTATCTCCTCTTCTTCCATCGGCACCTTAAGTAGCAGGTACTGGTGTAGCAGTAACACAACAACAGCCCCAGTGGAATGTAGAAAGGGCACCCTTGTACCTGCTCTGTGAGTGGACTGAGACGAGTGGCGAGTTGCACTATTGGTGACCCAATTTCTTGGTTTCTCTGAATGTCAGGGTCCAGGTATAAAAGAGAACAGAATGATGTGGTGGCCCAGGATGGGTGAAATATAGTCTTAGATTGGAAGAGTGCAAGTATGGTCTCGAATTTTAGAGTAAGCTCCCTGAATGCGTCTCATCATGCCTCACACAAAGTAGGTTCTCATAATTGTAAGACAGTATTATCCTTACTGCTACTACTACCCAGGCTGTTATTGCTGCTGCTGCTGCTGCTGCTGCTGCTATTGGTACCCCTCCCCCTTCGCTTCCTCCTCCTCTGGCTCCTCCTCCTTCCTCCTTCTATTATCTTGATTCTACTTTTTATAAAACAGCATAAGGATGTTTATAATGAATTACTTCTTAATGATAATATCAGTCAGGATTCTTTTGATGGCAAGTAACAAAAGACCTATCCAACTCAACATGGCTTAAGTATAAAGAGTTTTATGATCTCCCGTAAGAAGTCTAGTGGTGAGGCAGTTCCTAGACCAGTTAATTCAGCAGCCAGCTATGTAATAAAGTACCTAGTTCTTTCCATCTTTGACCTGCCAGGTTAACTGCGCTAGTTTTTAGTCTCAAGCTTATCCTCCAGTGGTGAGAGATGGTGGAGGCATCTCTGTCATATTCTCACACATTCATATTGAAGGCTGGAAGAGAGAACCCTCCTTCACTGTGCCTCTTTTTAAGAGTGAGAGAACATTTCCCAGAGATTTCTCTGTAGATGTTACCTTCATCTCAGTAGCCAGAATTGTGTCACATGACCATTCTCAAAGCAGTGACTGGCAAAGGGAAATATAATCCCCATAACTGGTGTAGGGGGAAGTGGCCTGTAGTTCCTAATGTCTATGTACTCTTGATCAAAGGCACTCTTGATCAAAGTCAGGGCTTGATTAGCATGAAAGGAATTGGAAGATGGCCTTTGGGTGCACCACCAGCATTGTTGGCCACAATGATGTTGCTGGAACTGTCTCTCAACGTAAGCAACCCGATTGCAGCCTGAATTTTCCACAATTCTATATTGTCTACTCCTTGAGAATAGTAAGAATCCAAATGGGATGATTTTATAGCTGAAAAAAGTGAAGCAATCATATATATTTTCCCTGTAGTTATGTCTTGTTTTTATTATGAGAACTGAGATTTCATCAAGCTAAAAACAAGATCTCCAGCAGTTACTGGACCCCAGTGACTTTTTTTTTTTAAACCTCTATACTGAGTTAAGAAAGCCCAGAACTGACTTCATTAGGCTTGAACATCATTGTGAGAATAGAGGGTGGAGAACTAAGAAAAGCATGTCATCAGAAATGTCCTCTGTCCAGTCTTAAATATATTCTTAACAGTTTCAAATGTAAAGGAGGTTGTAGGAAGAGTGAATACCTTTGTTTGATGGAATCAACATTAAAAAAAATTTTCTTAAATGTTGTATTTATTCCTGAGAGAGAGAGAGAGAAAGAGAGAGAGAGACAGCATGAGCAGGGGAGGGTCAGAGAGAAAGGGAGCTACAGAATCTGAAACAGGCTCCAGGCTCTGAGCTAGCTGTCGGCACAGAGCCCGACGCAGGGTTCGAACCCACGAACCATGAGATCATGACCTGAGCCAAAGTCGGACGCTTAACCAACTGAGCCACCCAGGCGCCCCAACATTTTAAAAATTGTAATAGGACTCGCCATTGGACTAAGAGAATTAAAACTAATTTTCATGAGAAAAAGCAAATATAAGTTCCTTAATCAGACCTCAAAAGCAATTATTAAAATATGAAAAGGTAGTGTGGAGATATGTGTGAGGTAGAAAATCTGATTTTACTTATGAAAAATAACTTCTACATTGAGTCAGGAAAGTTTAGTTTATATTGCAATAACAAATAAACCCCAAATCATGTGCATAACGCAACAAAAGTTTATTTTTTAGTCAAAGTATGGTGCATGTCCAGGCAATGTGCCAGGGCATCTGTCCTCCGTGTGTTGGCTGAGCATTCCAGCTTGATTCAGTCCATGACACTTCCTAATCAACACGTGTGTTGACAATTGCTATGATGGGAAAAAGTGGGCTGGAAAGTTGAGAATGAGTACTTAAATGTCTCAACTTTGAATTGACATATGAGACCTCTGCTTTTTTTTCATTGACCAGAGATGGTCACATAGTCAGCTAACTTCAAGGGGTGGAGACATGTACTCCTCTCAAGTGTCTGGGGAATTGAGCAGAATTGACCAGGGAGACCAGAAGTATCATTAATTTGTCTATCACACAAATTTTAGTGGGAAGTAAATTCATTATGAGTTCAAAATACCATTAAGCTGTTAGAACTATGTAAATATAAGGCTACATTGATAGTAGTAAAATCTCAGAATAGTAGAGCTAATAATGAGGTTACTTCCCTTCTCTGGGACAGAATGTTCATTGAGTGTTGTACTCATTCAAGGGACTCTACTTTAAGAGGTCCTCTGGGGGTGTGAGAGGAGAAAAGCCAAATGTAGAATGATCAACAGCTCTTTATGTTTACACCGGATAAGTCTTCTGAGGAGAATTAGCACTCTATCCTCTCATATATTAATATTTGATTTACTTTAATGGGCTGTGAGTGGTAATTTATAGGGAGGAATATTTCTGCTCAATTTAAGAGTCGTTTGTAGTCAAAACTACATGGATTGCCCCATGATGAGGGGAGTTCCTTCCCAAAGGTGGGATCTGAGCATAGGATGAACCTCCTCTTTGGCAGAAAGGTTGAAGGAAAAGGAAAATTCAAGCATCATATGGCTCATTGGACTAGATAACCCTTAAGGATGCTGCCAGCCCCAAATTTGATACTTAGATGGTTCTTAAATAGCCCATCACTCCCATCTGGGTGATGACCCCAGGACTTCCCAAACCCACTGGCACTTGCTTGGGCTTCCTTCCAGGGTCCTGGACCATGTATTGCTGATACCTGGTGACACAAATAAGAAACTAATGATTTATATTCCAAAGGTAAAGAAGATGGGGTGTGGTTCTGAGCTCTGGGCTGCTATATTTTGTCCAGAATTGTATTCATAAGGCAGCTCCAAGTCATTCCAGAGCTAGCTATGGAAACATAGGAGAAGCCACACACCCTGTTGTCTTTCTGCAATGAAGCTGGGCTGAACTAATGCAAACCAAATTTGATTTAAACCAAAAATAAAATCAAGAAATTCTTGTTGGAGAATTTTTATGTCATTTTTATCCTTGAGTGAATCTTTATAGCTGAGTTGGAAAACTCTATCAAATAGAGATTAGGACTTCTTTGACAACCTTGATGCACATGCTAGACAGGGTGTGCATGTGGACTATCCAGAACTGCCCTGCTGGGAGCCACCAGGGGTTAACTACATTCTCCACTCAGTATCCATTTCCTGACATCTTCCTGAGAACGAACACACACACACACACACACACACACACACACACACACACACACTTTTTTCTTCTTGTTTCAATTCATGAGTTGCACTTTCTAGGTTACTATGGCTGCAAATTGTTGATACTGGATTCATAGTCAGGTTTTTATTCCTTTTTGTCATTTTTTCCCATGAACTAATCAGCCACAGTGGAGTTAAAAGTACAAGAAAATGTGAACCTTCCACAAAGCAGTTTTATATTCTATTGCCATTTCCTTCTTACCCTTTGTCAGATAGAGTTGTTCACATAAGAAAATGAAAATGTTCAGCCTCCTCCCCTTTCCCATCTCCTCTTCCTTCTCATTTCCCAAGCTTCAAAGAAGAGCCATCAACCATTTCCCATCAGGACTGTCTGCAGAGTAACATATGTCCTCAATTACTGGGATCAGAAACTGAAGGCACCTTTTGGGTTGGTGATGGATGACTGGTTGGCCTCTGTACTTTGTTGAATCTGCACCACGGATGCCACAGTTTCAATGGGTTATTCATCTTGCGTAGGCAACTATGTTTGGTAGTAATATTGACAACCTTTACTGAGTGCTTGCTGTGTGTCAGGCACAGTTCTGCAAACTGTATATTCACCCACTTAATCTTTGCTACCAGCCTGTGTAATAGGTACTATTAGTGTCTCTATATGAAGAGAGGCACAGAAAGCTTAAGTAACCTTTCCAAAGTCACCCAGCCAATAAGTGGTCAAGCTGGGATTTGAACCAAGACAGTTTAGTTGGAGGATTCCAGCTCATTAAGCACTCTGCTAGAACACCAGTGCCACAAAGTATCACGACCTTGTTGAGTTTTGATTTCAGGAGGTTTGTCCTTTTAGGTCTCAAGTTTTCATTTATAAAATATGTCTCCATTGAAACCGAAATGAAGCTGACTTGGCCTTAACCCTGAAGTAATAGACACACATAGTGAAATATTTGATCATGTGATGGGGAGTGGGGAAAGTATAAACACTGTCTCGTCATGTGCATTCAGTGGTCTGCAGCAAGTGCCTCCTGACTTATAAACCATTCATGCAAAGTCACCCTCTCTTTTCCAATTCGTGCACCATTGACAGAAAAGTGAATTTTTTTAAAAAAAGAACTTTTGAGTGACTATTTAGGTATAGAGGTGAGGATGGAAAATGTCAGTAGTACAACTCATTTTCCTGATTTAGACAGATACCTGCCCCCTACATTTTTATTTGTTTCCAGTTAATTGTTTGACAACCTTCTCCATCTGGCCATGTTAGCAGGAGTCCACTGTGGGGAAGGGATGCTCGTGAGTCCTGCCCTGGCTCTGGATACAGCTCACCCTTGGGGTTCAAGGTTTAGGCTCTCTTTGGCTCTATGTAAAGGATCAGCTATTGCTTCACAAACACAGCATCCACACCAAGGTGGCTTGTCTGGATGAGCCAGTAAGATTGTGACCCCAGCTATACTTCTGGAATTAGTTTTTCCCACAAAATAGTAGCTCTGTTTACTGATCCAGACTCCCTTCACAAGGGGTTCTGCCTTGGGACCCCTGATGTCTCAGTGAATGTCTGTTAGGACCATCGCAGTCCATAGGAGAGGCTTTAAGCCTGCTGAATCCTACATGCATCTCAATAGTTTTGAGACAGTTCTGTGTAACACACCCTTTTCCCTGGAGAGCAGCCAAGTCTGCTTAACTGAGACGATTCAGCTGCTACAGGGAAACATCAAGGATAATCCATCCCAGGGTGACTTTCTGCATCTACGTAGGCATAAGCACTGTTGGCAGTATATTTGCTAAAAGGATATTTGAGTTAAGCTTCACTGGAAATCTTGCTAGAGAAATATGACAACTTCTCAGGGTATCAGCACCTTAGCAGACTCCCAGGTGGATCCAGCCTTTCTGCCCCAATGAGATCTACCTGGTTAGAGGCAGTTCCCCAGAGACCTCTCTCTGAGGAGAGATCTCATTGCTCTTCCCAGAAAGAGAGAGCATTGCTGGACGGACAGATGAAAGGCGACTAATGCATGTAAAAGTATGTCTGGGCTGTTTAGCTCTGGGCTTGTGGGAGGAAGAAGAAGATATCTTTTCAACTCCATGTGGTCCTGTTTTCACTGCAGACAATGAGGTATTGCCCATCATTTATGTCACTTTTCTAGAAAAATTAATTTTGAGCTGAGTAAAAATTTGTGACAACTACATGGACTTAGGGTTAGGAGGAAGATAAGGACATTACTAAACAAAGATTGGTGCCATTGCCTCAGGATCTCAAACCCTTAGATTCTCATGCTCTATGCCCAATTCCGCTGCTACTAGAGAACATCCATTCCATCAGGTAAAAACACACAGGTAATTTACATATTGGGCAGTGTCATATCAGAAATAAGAGGGCACCAAAGAAAGCACCAGGAAATACCAAAATCATTTGGATGACCCTATATGCATCTCAGGAGTCTGAGACAGTTCTGTGTAGCACATCCTTTTCCCTGGAGAGCAAGAAGGAGAGAACTTACCACGTCTTCTCTCCTTTTATTTCCTCTTTGCCTTCCCCAACTCCCTTCTTTGAATGAACAAGTTGCTAAGGAATAGGAATGCTTGGCAAAAGCATTTTCCTTTGGAGCAAGGGAAATTAATATTTTGGAGGTGGGGTGGTTGGTGATGTGTAAGCATGAAGCCAGGTGTTGATTTTCCTAGAAATATGGTGCCCGGCTGGCTTAGTCGGTAGAGTGTGTGACTCTTGATCTCGGCATTGCAAGTTTGAGACCCAGGTTGAGTGTAGAGACTACTTAAAAATAAAATCTTAAAAAAGAACATTTCTAATTAACAGCAGGCAGCCACACCAAACATCTTGCACCCCGTGGGAAATCCAGGCCTGAAAGGTTGGGTGGGATGAGGAGGCCTGATGCAATCACATTCCATTGGACACAAATCCTTTCCTGTGGGTAAATATTGTCCTGGGGTCTCATGTTCTGTTCCTAATAAGTTTCAACAGGCAGCGACATAGACATATCACCTAGAAAAGGTCTTCAAATGATAATTTTTCCTGCAAGCCAGGAAATAGAGCTGATTTCCCATTAAAAGTAGGTCTGTCTGTTCAGCAGGGTTCCCAGGTCGCTGTCATGGAGAAGTTATTTGCTGATTCATCTTGAAATTGGAGAATTTTCAACTTTCCATTGTACACACTTCTGTCTCTTTCCAGAGAAGTCTTTTAAAAAAAAAAATTTTATGTAACATATGTGAACTATATTTCACTGTTTTATATTCTAACAAGAAATCTTACTTATTCCTGACTCCAAAAAGAGGGGGAAATTCACAGCTCTTTTAGTGTTTCTCAGTTCAGAATGTAAAGAGGCATGCGCCATGGACAATTAGTGGCCTAGTCTTTTGAGACTAACTACTAAAAAATGCATCTTTTATTTAAACTTTGCAAATTTTGGTAATACTTTTTTTTTTTGCACTTAAGCTTAGGTTCTATTTTTTTTTTGTTACTCCCTTGAATCTCATTTATCTGTGCAACCAGAGAAATGAATTTCAAAAAAATCACCTTTTTAAAAAAACCTTTTTTTCTGGTAAGAAAGAAAATATCTTCTAAGAACTCTTCAGTCATCTAAATCCTTTCTGTTCAGATACGGGGTTCCACTCTTTCTGCCTTGAGTCCTAGCTCTGGCCACGTGACAAATCCCAGGATTTGGGGAGTGGAGAGGACCTTAGAGACTATTCTAAATCACTGTGTAGGGATCCTATCCTCACCCCCATCCCTCCCAATTTGGTCATGAGGCCTCTCTGCTTAGATATCCAGTGGTGTCTCTATTTTGTGAGACTGCTTTCTGGAAGGGATGGACTCATTTTCAAGATGGGTGGGACAGACAGACTAGATACAAGTTCATCTTCACCCCAGGCAGGCTTTTTGTTGGTTCTGAGGACAGAGGTCAGCCAAGTAGATGTGGTTTCTGTCCTCATCAAGCACCTAGTAGGGCAGATGGACATTAAACAAGTAAGTGCGTGGATAACTAATTGCAGCAGTTACAATGATGACAAATGGCCTCAAGGACAATTGAAAATGGCAGTAAGGTCTGATCATAGGGAGATAGAATGTAGACTGAGGGTCAGTTGGAATTTTTAACTGAGGTTTTTAATTTTTTCTATCACCCAAATGAAAAAGCCTGGGTATGAAAGCATGGGTTAGAATTTCTTTTTTTTCTTTAAGTTTATTTACTTTTGAGACAGAGAGAAGGAGGGGAGGGAGGAGAGAGACAGGAGTGCATAAGCAGGGGAGGGGCAGAGAGAGGGAGAAAGAATCCCAAGCAGGCTCCACACTGTCAGTGCAGAACCTGAGCAGGGCTCGAACTCATGAACCGTGACATCATAACCTGAGCGAAATTAAGAGTCTGATGCTTAACTGACCCATCCAGGACCCCCTGGGTTAGAATTTCTTAAAATAACTACTCCTTAAAAGAAGAAAGAAGTATCATAAATGAGAGAATATTGATAAAACCTTGATGTTTTTAATAAGGAAATAATTATTTGGCAATATATGTATTTGGTGATATGTATATTATAAAACATAAATTTGGTTATATATATACACAATGCCTAATACATGGCACATTCTCAATAAATGTTAGCCATATTTATAGTTATTATCTGATGCTTATATTTAAAAAAATCCATCCACACACTGTCATGAAAGAGATACCATATATTGAGGGACCTGTAGTAGCAAAGTGTCCCCTCCATGAAAAAGCCAAAGCAAGCAGATGTAATAAGAATAAAACACCGATGTCTATAACGATTGCTTTACATCATCATGATGAATCCTCTCCTCCATCTCCCCTCAAAACCAAATCCTTTAAAGTCTGTTTGGAAGGGGGCAGGGCAGCAATGTGTAGAAATTGGGGCTGGGTCTTTGTGTTGGCTCTCCGGGTCACTATGGTGCACAGCAGACACAGCATACTGGAAAGTAGAAGCTTGAGTGGCAGGGGAGGCAGCTGTAATATAAGCCCTCAGGAATTCATAGAAAAATCTAGGTAGGGGCAGGGGATGGGGATAGGATTCCAGCCTCTTATACCCGGGTCTAAGGGGCAGAAACATCCCATCTGAGTTACCCAGGAGGTAGAGTTGGATGCCTCGCTGGCTCACCTTCGCCGTGATTGGCTGCTGAACAAGGTGCTGTGAATCTTCCACTTCTCTTCTCCTCCCTGCTGTGGTCTTTCTTGGCCACATTCCTTATGGCTAAGCCATATGGGCAGCTTTGGATTCTGTATTTGCTTTGGCTTGGTGGTTTACCACTTAACTTCCTGTTAACATTCCTTTACCCTTGCCCCCAGAACATGGGTCTCTCTCAGAGCCACCTGCTCCTTCTCTTCTCTGTACCCATAGACTCCCGCCTTCTGATTTCTCCATCAGCTACTTGGCATTTGCCTGGGACTCAAATCTAACTTCTGTTCAAATATTTTCCATCTGAACTTCTTGTTTGGAGCAGATTGTGTTTCACCGTGGTAGGCCTTTATTGGGATAGAAGAGGGTGATCGGTGATGGTACTGGAAAAGTCAAGTTCATATATCCAAATGGCTTTGAAGTGAGACCTGATAAAGCCCTTCTTCTCATGGGCTTCTGTCCAAAAAGCCTCAGACCCAGTGCAGAGGTGATAATGGCCAGGGAGGCTGGTGCTGAGCCTGAGGCCAAAAACCAGCCTAGGAATGGACAGAAGCTCAGAGCTGGCACACATGCCTTTAGATTCTCTCATATTTACTCTCCTGGGTCTTCTTAACCCAGGCTGTTGGCCTAGTAGGAGTGCCAGTCCAGGCCACAGTCCAACGCCAACACGTGTGCTAAACTGCCACACCCCACATGTGGCACGCCATGCCCTGGCTACTCACAAGCTACCCGAGCGTTTGTCTCCTCCAGTGGAGTTCAGATAAGGGCTTTCAGCTTGGCTGCCTCCACATGATTTTCCCTAGGTCCGTGAGCTCCACAAAGAAACACATTTGCCTACTTAAGGAACCTCTTTCCTTGACTTTGACTTAGATGGGTGTACCAACCAAGAACATTTTAGGGAGGTGGAACAGTTCTGTCTGTTAATTGGGGTGTGTGTTCAAATCCCAGTTCTGCCAGTTTTCAGCTGTGTGACCTTGAGCAATTCCCTTAACATTAGTCTCCCTTTCCTCATTTGTAAAACGGAGCTAATAATGCAAAAGGGTGTGAAAGAGTAAAAAGATAATCCACAAATAATAAGGTGGATGATTCCCTGAAAAACATGCCGATCATACTGAGACAGGAAATGGGAGGGATGTTACATATGCAGAGGCGGTCCCTTCTTCACCATGTCAGGAATGAAATCCATAGCTCAATAAGGAGATACACTGGGTAGCCGAGTCAGGAAAAGATAACTTCGTGTGTGAACTCTGAGCACTGCGTAGGGAGAGCAGAGCTGTGCCCTTGCTCTTGGTGTTTGATGTCTGAGGGTCCTGCGTTGAGGTGACATGGACAGAGGCCGGTGGAACAGGGCCGGTGCATGTTCTGACATCCACAGTGCCTTTGGACTTGTTCCCGTTTCTGGAAATGCTTGCTTGAAGGGGTCAGACTCCTGGAGTGGGCAGGGGTCAGCTCAGATGCCAGATCATCAACTTCTCTGAGCAGCTGTCTCTGGCGGAGACTTTGTGGAATCTTAACAGTGACTGCTGGCAGTGGCAAACACAGCCAGAAAGAAGGAGGTTCCTTGGCAGACTAGGCAAGGTTTTGGGTTTAATGCTTTAAGGCAGTACTGGTGTGCAACGACACTTGGGAGGGAAGACTTCCTGGGGTCTTGGAGCTTTTACACAAACATAACACGGATGTAAAGGCATTTAAGGCTCACATTTGAGAGAAGGTGACCTCATTTTCTGTTCCAAGCTGGTGAGTCGGTTACATCTGTAAAGCGGTTAGCACACTGCCGGGCACATTGTAAGGGCTCCATAAACAACACTCATTACGAGTAAGCACACGTGCCGCAGCGGCAGCCGGAGGGCAGAGTTGCACTCCTTGGCAGCTGGAGCTCCCGAAGGGGAGGGCGGAGGCTGAGGAGCTGGGGGAAGACAAGGGAATCATTTAGTCGCTGACACATACCCGGTCACTCCAAGGAATCTCCTATCCCGGCACAGAAGTCTGACCCAATTTGCTTGGCCCCTCTCCGGAGATTTTCCGGGTCCAGTCCCAGATCTGACCCCAGAGCATCCTTCCTCTTTCTTAGCTGGCTGTGGTTGGGAGGCAGAGGGGGTGGCCGGAGCTCGCCTAGGTTTGGGAGCCTCCAGCACTAGCTCATCTCCTCCAACACTCTCTGGGGGTTGGAAGGCTGTGAGAAAGGGAGGGAAGAGGGTGTGGGGCACCTCATGTGGTCAGGAAGGCCTCCCTTCCCTTGGAACACACAGCAGCCAGATCCTGGACTCATCAGGTTGTTTATCATCCTCAGTCTCAGAGAGAACATACCCACATGACAGCACTTTGCAAGCTGGAAAGTACTTTCCAAACGTATAAGACTTCAGCCTGGGATTCAAGCCTTGCAGCACAGGATCCTCTGTCAAGTCCCTCAAAAGGTGATTCACATCACTTGAGTCACACTGGGGTGGAGATGCCACATTCGCCGGTGTGATTTGCTAGTCTTGGGCTCCACATTCTTTTTCTTTTATGTTTATTTATTTATTTTTGAGAGAAAGAGAGAGAGATAGAGAGCAGGGGAGGGGCAGAGAGAGAGGGAGACAGAATCCCATGTAGGGATCCATGCTGTCAGCACAGAACCTGACATGGGGCTCGAACTCATCAACATTGAGATCTTGACCCGAGCCAAAACCAAGAGTCAGACACTTAACCAACTGAGCCACCAAGGCACTCCTGGGGTCCACATTCTTGACAGGAACCTTTCTGTACCTGTACAGAGGCCAGAAGAATGGAGAGTGACTTGAGCCAGGCCATCCCAAGCATTAATTCTCATAGAATCTGAGAGCTGGGAGCACAGAGGGTGGGTTCAGAGGAAGACGACAGGGGAGCAGGGGAACTCAGGAAGTCACCCAGGACAGGTTTTAGGCACCACCATGTCTCCTTCCTTATAAAAGTGAGAACTGAAGCATAGAAAGGCTTACCTACGTGCTCAGATCCACCACCCAAACTGCTGCTGCTTCCTGCCACACTGGACCCCCTCCTACTGTTCTAGTGGTCTTATACAAGCTTAAGAGAGTTTTACTTCTATGTTACTATTCTTTTCCAGCCTCTGGAACAAAATCACATTCTGGCTGCTAATATCACTTACAATTTCTTCCAATTTCCCATGGGTCCTTGATTCCACAGCCACTAAGGCACCCACCGCCTGAGGTGTCACCCATTCCAGAGACTTGGAGGTCACACTTGTCCTGGTCACACTTGCTTTACCTTTGTTGTCTGTCAACCAGGTCTTATACAAGCCCCTTTACTCTTAGCCTTCCGTAACCTCTTCTATAATCATGTCTCTTTGAAATTCACACACCCAGGATCAGGTACAGGTGAAAAAATGAGACCAGTGACTTTCCCTAATTCCCTAACAGAGCAGCAGAGCAGGAAAGAGAATATCTCACCTTATGTGTGGTCTTGAATCCACTCTCTCCTTCCCATTTCTCAAACCATCACCTTGCTGAGATCTCCTGCTTGGACTTGTGCAGGATTTCATGCTTTGAGGCATGAATGAATGATTGAGGCACAAATAACTCCTTCCTTCATGCCTAAATGCCAAATGAGATAAATAGGCACAGGTCACATGATCAGGAATGAAGACTAAAATGAAAGTCAGGGTCTCCTGGATTTGTTCTACTTCATCAGTCTCCCAGCTTCTCAGGCATTTCTGTACACAACCTGATGAACATTCCTAATATTCCCAAGGCAACCCACTGTATTCGAAACCCCTTAGGCAGGCAGTCTAGCCCCTCCATGACCACGATCTCATGACCCTACTCCCCATCTGCACTGTGCCTTCTAGCTAGTACTGCTGCCCTCCCCATTCTTGCCCAACTCAGGGCCCCCACTCAGGATTTCCTCTTGATGTAAAGGCCCAGTGTGACCACAACATCTCCAGGAAGCGTTCTCCAACGCCTTTGATGGAAATGATCTTTCACCACTTCCACTGTTTTTACCAAATTTTAGGACTTCCTTTGTGGGAAAGATGAATGTTACAAGACTCAAGGAATTCATAAGTCCTTTTAGGCAATGAAAAGCCCAATAGTAGACAAAGGAAATGGAAGACCTTAGATTATCTACCTCTGAGCACATTTTTTTGAAAGCCCACCTTTGTTCATAGAGCATCCACAATTGATCTTTTCTGAGCAATTGCTATGTTCTGGGCACTGAAGAGGAAAATGCAGCATGCACAACACGGCCCCTGGCCTCTGTGAGTTTACATTTTGAGAAGTCCCTGGGAAGGTTACAGTCTGTGTTGTCTGAACAGCACTTACTAAGCTCTGGTAGCTCAGCCTGTGATGCGTGTCCCTGTATGTGATGCATCTGATAAATACGTCTTGTAACATGCCTGTGAACACATCATTATCTTCCCAACTTTGCATGTTCACTCCGGTTCTTCTCAGCCAGAAATGTCTTCCTCATACCCACTTTTCAACACCCTACTCAGATTCCCTTCTTTCTGCTCCAACCTTATGATCTCCCACTTCTTTGAACTTCTTTCAGGAACTGTAACTTAGCACCACATAATTTAGCTCTTCTTTGTTTGGTTCAGAAGCATGACATTTAGTGGCTCTGGAGTTTGTAGCAGCAATTGCTAGCTGGCTGCCAAAGATACCTGCTTTCCTTCCATTAGGTCAGGTTGTCTCTGGGACACGACTATCCAGCAAAGTCCATTTCCCAACTCCTTCACATCTTACTGGGGCTATGGAACCAGTTATGGTCAGCGAGATAAAAAGTGATTTATATTGCTTTTGGGTGGAGACTGTTATAATATCTCATGTGCCACCATCACTCACTCTTGCCCTCCACTGATACTTTTGGATGCCAGATACTGGAAATAGCAGAGCTTCAGGATGAAAGGGGCCTGGATTCCTGAGTCACTACCTGGAGGTTAATCTCCCAGGAAAGCGCAGACAACCAAGAACATTTGCCAATTTGGGGTAAGACGGAAACTTTTATTAGGTTAAACTACTGAAGTTTTCCTTGACCAAGACAGAGTTATATAAATTTAGGACCAAATTCCATTTCTGCCACTTGTTAGCCATGTGATGTTGGGAAGATCATTTATGCTTCCCAGGGCTCAGATCTTCATCAATCAAAAGGAATCAATAGTACTTAACTTTGCAGGATGGTTGTGAGGCATAACTGAGATGTTTCTGAAATGCTTAGGATATCATAGAAATCAAATATTTTCTGTATTTCTGTGTGTGTGTGTGTGTGTGTGTGTGTAAGCTCTCCCATGGAGTGGCTTCATTTGTGTTAGTTGTGTCAGTAGGTTGTAAATCCTTTGAGCTCAACGTTGTAGACCCTGTCTATATTCACTATAAAATCCTAGCACAGCGCAAAGCACATAGAAAGTCTCAATAAATATTCACGAAGAGGCAAAACCATCTTAGGTTAAAACATAAGCAAAACTAATTTCCTGTGCTACATCCTTGATGATCTCCTCCATAGATCACCCATCACCCACCCCATCACCCACCTCTTTTATTCTCTCCTGTGTATGACCCTCCCCCACACGTCCAGGTTCCTCAGCTTCCCATGGATCCACCCTTTAAAGTGTATTTTTGTGTATACTTGTTGCTTAGTATGTGAGCAGATGGGTGTATCTACTTGGATAAAAGTGCTTTTGTGGTTTGTGACCAATGGAGTGGAGGCCAGACAAGGAAGGGAGGGGGCCAGTTATTAAGCTCTTTGGAAACAGATAGTGAAGAAACCATGCTGGAGGTGACCTTGTTTCATATTTTTATAAACGAGCAATAGACACGAGTTGCATGATGAAATCCCTCAATTGGAAGATGTTGCTAAGCACTTCTGCCTGGCATAAAGTATCAAGTTGATGAGGGTCAACCATCTCATCATATTGGTATGTTGAGACTTTGGGAATTGTGTCCATGTGTTTTTAAGAGGAGGACACATATTTAAAGAATAAGAGCAATGAAGGAATGATGGATTATCTGAAGTCAATTTGAGCTAACACCGCTTAGCATGTCTTAAAAAAATAAATCAGACTCTATCCTCCACTTTTAAAAAGGCAGTTGAAGCTCCTTTTAAATCTGACAGTGTTTGACATGCTTTTTACATCTGAATGTTTTCCTAACCTCTTCTGACAAAAGTTTCCAAGAAAAGGAAAGTAAGTAACACCGGTGTATTCTGACAATAGCAGATAGAGAATAATGTCCAGTCAGTAGGAGGCGAACTTGTTTCATGTGTCTCATTCAAGAAAAAATTTAAAATGTAAGACCTTCATTTTAAAAGGAGGTACATATACACACGTGCATGCATACACACACACACACACACACCATCAGGAAATGTAAAATCTGAAAGTATAGCAAAGCAACTTAGAAACTCTTTCCCTGATACAGGAATTTCATTTAGGGAGAGGGAAAATTTCAGACGCAAGTTCCACATTCAAGCATCTCTTCGAAAGACATTCTGTGTGAGATGGAGAATTGGTAGTGTAGAGTGGAGGCAGTGTAGAGGGGAGGCATCGCGATGGACTTGAATGTGAAGCGTGGATCCGTCACAGACCAGGAATGGTAAACGGTGACGCAGTCACCACAGGACGTCACTGCGCAGGACGTCACGACGGGGAAGCGTGGTCTGCAGGCAGCGCCAGGGGCTGGGACAAGGCCAGGTGAGTGAGGCACTCTTCTTGCATGAACCAAGTACTCTCAGGAACCACGATAAATACTATTGAAACAATTCAAATTGCAAACTACAAACCGTGAGCTGTTCATCTGCTTTTGTAAATGAAGTTGTCTGGGAGAAGTATGGGTGTCACGGCCCCATCCCACACCTCCAAACTCATAGCGTGCCTTTTACCAAGATCCGCCATTGTTGTGTGTCCCTTCCAGTCCGAGTAGCGCTGCTGCTCTAGGAGGATCCAGGACTGACATCTGCCTGCTCCAGGCCGACTGATTTGGTTTCTTCAAGCAGATATTGTTTAAATATTATTTAACTTTTAGTTAGCAGAGATTGGAAGAAATTGATTGCTTTTCTTAGTTAAAATGGATTTCTTTCTTCATAGTCGACACAGGGAATTTATTACGTGCACTGAGTGTACCATAACATTTAAACTTATTTGAAATGATGCCTTATTTCACATTTTTCTCATCATCTGAGAAATTGATCTTCCCTCACACATGAAGTACATGACAATATAATTCAGCACTCCTACTTGAAATATATTTTGAAGTTTCTTTTTCTGCCTCTTATATTGGCAACACAATATTTTCCTTTTCTGTAATTCTTGTTTTGTCTTTGGTTTTTCTTTTGTGGTTTTCTGAACCAAAAAGCTTGTGGGAAGCATAGTAAAAGTTTAAATTTAAAGTTTATTTATTTATTTATTTTAATTTATTTTTGAGAGAGAGAGAGTGAGTGTGAGTGAGTGCACAGTCGGGGAGGGGCAGAGAGAGTGAGGGAGACACAGAATCCAAAGCAGGCTGCAGGCTCTGAGCTGTCAGCACAGAGCCTGATGTGGGGCTTAAACCCGTGAACCGTGAGATCATAACTTGAGCAGAAGTCGGATGCTTAACCGACTAAGCCACCCAGGCGCCCCAGTAAAGGTTTAAATTTAGGTGACAGAATGCATCACCCATTCCGGGCAAACAGCCCCATGCCTTCATTTCCGCATTTCAAGGCTGAGTAGTGATGTGATCCTGGAGACAGTCGGTGGTTTGGGTGGTGACCTGACCCTGTATCCCACCAAATAACTTGCACGCTCTTAGCAGAAGCTGACCACTGTTTGAAAAGACAGTTTCTATTTCCACTCCAGAGAACTGTCTCCTTCAAAAGAACTAATTCCTATTTTCCAGTTTTATAATGTAAAGAGCAGTATGAGGACACTTGAGTTCACTGGGCCATATTTCTGATTGAAATATTTTTAGGGCATTATGTCAACATTTTGTTATGAAGAGACTTCACGTTGGAGGTGTTGACTCTCTGGGAACTGCCCAGCGTAGAGGCAAGAACTGCAGTCTTGTCCCAAGGCTAGTGCGAGTGACCATCAAATGGCTGGTTAGTGAGTCTAAGCAACTACCTTGCGACATACACACTGCATTGCTGCTTGATTGTTCCCTACTGGTGCTGCATCCCAGACTCTAGTGAAAAGATGTAGTTTTCAGTGTTGGAAGATGCCATGGTTAATGCTCTTACATGATAATACAACGTCCCGTAGACTAACAGTGTCAGCAGTGGATGGGATGCATATCTGAATTACCTGGTAGATTTTCCCAAGTTGCCTGAATTTTACAATGGGCTTGAAGATTTAGAACAGAGGTTCTCTACCTCAGTTGCCATTTGGAATCACCTGGAGAGCTTTTAAAACTGATACTGTATGGGCCCCAACTCAGATTCTGAATTGATGGATCTGGAGTGTAGCCTGGACACTGAGATTTTTTAAAAAAGCTCCCTGAGTCATTCTAATGTTGCAACTGAGGTTGAGAGCCATTGGTGTGTGGGTGCATGTGTGTATAAAAAATTGCCATAATAGGGTCACCTGATGGCTCAGTTGGTTAAGCATCTGACTTCAGGTCAGGTCATGATCTCATGGTTCATGAATTCCAGCCCTGCGTCAGGCCCTATGCTGATAACTCAGAGCCTGGAGCCTGCTTCAGATTCTGTGTGTCCCTCTCTCTCTGCCCTTCCCCTGCTCTGTCTCTCTCAAAAATAAACATGAAAAAAATTAATTTAAAAAATTATCATAATATCAATAAATACATCTATCAATTACCCTGACTAACAAATAATGTAATATAACATAATATATAATACATAATATAAATAATTATACATATATGCCTATATATTTATANCTGTACTTGGAGATGGGATATATCACTTCTCCCAACATCCAATGGTTAGACTCTATCACACAGTACCGAACTAACTACAGAGGAAGTTAGGAGATACAGTCTTTTTGTGGGCCTGGGAGGAAAAAAAATGGGTGGTGACTATCTCATCAGTTTCTACCACCTAGAAATACTATGAAAATTTGTATAGCCTCCTTACCTGATAATGCTCTATCTATCATCTATGTATCTATCTATATTTACTTACTTAACAGGCTTAGAGTTTTTGTCAACATTTAAAATAAGTTTATAAACGATATTTGTCTTACATTTGTAGAACCAGTCAGACTCTTACTGACCTTTCAGTTACATTTGCCATAAGAATTGTATAGAAGGGGGGCGCCTGGGTGGCTTAGTCGGTTAAGCGTCCGACTTTCGCTTAGGTCATGATCTTGCGGTTCGTGGGTTTGAGCCCCGCGTCGGGCTCTGTGCTGACTGCCAGCTTGGAGCCTGGAGCCTGTTTCAGAGTCTGTCACTCTCTCTCTCTCTGACCCTCCCCTGCTCATGCTGTCTCTCTCTCTCTCTCCTAGAAATAAGTAAAATATTAAAAAAAAAAAAAAAAGAATTGTATAAAAGGAAATGAGTGGAGAGATGTCATCTATTTAAATCTGCTTTAACCCAAACAGCTCTGCCTGCTTTTATGTGTTAGGTTTCAGGGTAAAGTTCATTTAAACTTGGGAATCTAACTCTAACCATAAACCCCCTACTGAAAATCACTGCTTTTCAGCATTATGTTGGGGGAGGTATGCAATAATGGTGCTTCTAATTTTGGTGATTCATAAAGATCCAGACCTGGGGCCTTGCAGGTGTCAAAGGTGAACTTACTAGCGAACTTTTTACCTTGCCTCCTGCCTGCTCACTGTGGGGAGTGAGGACCCTTCCACCTGCAACTTCCTTCAGGCACCTGCAAAGTCTAACCATGCCCTCACCATAGATACAATGGGGAGAGAGCTGCCCTGTCGCCCCTTATTTCAAAGTTTCAGTAGGCTAGGGACCCTCTTCCCTTCATCCTTTGTCCGTAGTGTTTCACACAAGAGGCAAGTGTTCAAAAGATCTATGTTGAGAAAAACAAAGAAAAAGGAGCAGGAGAGGAGGAAAGAGAGGAAATGGATTGCTCTTTTGCATAGGTTTTTCCCGTTTTCACCTGTATTTTTACTTCCTCCAATCTCAGTCATTGATCCATTCAACACATATTTAGTGTCTACTGTATACCAGACATCTATCTGGGAAATGGAGCAAACAAAACAGAATCTTTTCCATCAGAGGTCTCCTATGACATAGGGGAGGCAGCAGTGGGTTACAAGGTCATGGTGAGTATTTATGAGGGTGGACGGAGGTGAGGGGGAGGGGGAGGTGCCACGTGTTGCTCACCTCTCCTGTCCTCATTTGGTTGCTGGAAAATTGGAGGAGAGCCTGGATCTTGAATCACAAATGTAGTGTGTAGCTTTTCAGTTTTGTGGATTGCTATTGTGATTTCATATGTTATATTTGATTTATTCTTCATCTGGCATGCACAGCAAGTTGAGCCCATGCTATGTTGTCAGAAGGTCTGGGGATTTTAGTCTCAGTTCCACCTCTGTAAGGTGAGAGGCTTTTGGTAAGATACTTGAACTTGTGCACAAGGATACTTACCCAGGATTGAGGCAAGACTCGGAGGGACATTGTTCACAAGTGCTTTTTATTTTATTATTATTATTTTTAATATTTGTTTATTTTTGAGAGAGAGCAAACATGAGCCGGGGAGGGCCAGAGAGGGAAACAGAGGATCCAAAGTGGGCTCTGCCCTGACAGCAATGAGCTCCATTCGGGGCTCGAACTCTCAGACCAAACTGTGAGATCATGACCTGAGCTGAAGTCGGATGTTCAACCTTCTGAGCCACCCATGTGTCCCCACAAATGCTTAAACTAGTGGTATTAGATAGGTAGGTATGTAGGTAGGTAGGTAGGTAGGTAGATACAGACAATGAAAACGAGGCTCAGAGACATCACGGAGTTGCCCTGGCCAGATAACCTAGAAAAGGAACTAAGACTTGAACACAGCTTTCTGACCTCAGATTTCCTGTAGTGTCAAAACTCTGGATCAGGCACTCCTCAGGACCTTGGGTCTGAACTGAGCTCTCCGTGAACATTCTTCATAAACCAAAGAAAAGTCAAAACTCTGAACCAAGGATCATAGGCCCTGGGAGAAAAACTTGAGACTGAGAGCTCAGCCTGCAAGAATAGTGCCCCTGGCTTCCCCGAAGCCCCCCAGTGGGAGTGAGGCAGGTGTGGATATGGACTAGATGGGCAGGATGGGGAGCTGGTTCTGGGGCAGACTGAGTCCTGGGCTCAGTGCTTACCGTGAATGTCCCACGGGAGAGCCTTCTATGGTCAATCTACAAATGTGTAGCAAGCAGGCCTCATTCTGCCTAAACAGAATCACTGGAGTTGAATCACAAGACTGGCCTAGAAACGTGCAGCGAAGACACTGAAGGGGGATAATCTCGGTGTGACCAAAGACAAGGAAGGATAAATAGCACATCATACTGATTTCATGTTGTGACAAAAATATCCAGCCTTTCCTGCTTTTGAAATTCTGATCTATCAAAGTCCCATTAATCTTTCCTGAGAGCTCTGGCCTTCTCCCTAGCAGAGCCACTGGGGACACCCAGAACAGAGGTCTCCATGCAGACACAGCCACACAGGCCTGCAACCTCTGTCAATGGCTGAGATTGATCGATGGGCTATGTGATTATCACCAGAACGTTTTCTTCTTTTTTAAAATGGTTATTTATCCGTTTTAAGGAGGAGAATCCCAAGAGAAAGAATCCCAAGTAGGCTCCGCGCTGTCAGAACAGAGCCCCATGCGGGGCTGGAACTCATGAACCGTGACATCGTGACCTGAGCCGAAATCAAGAGTTGGAGGCTTAACCAACTGTGTCCCCCAGGTGTGCCCTCACCACCAGGATGTTTTAAATGTCTCCACTTCCAGGAGAAGAAAAAGTGTAATCATTTAGGTTTCATTTAATTTCCCCCCAGAGAGAATTTTACCTTAAAAAGGAAACAGACCTCTTCTGATTTCTGCAATTCCGGGCACAGCTGTAAGGAACACCCCAGGTGGGCTACAGAAGGTCCCCAGCAACTGCTGAATGGAGCTGCGGCTTTCTCCTAAGCCCCTCTGTCTGTATGCTGCTTCACTTCCCACCAGAGCTAAAGGTTCTAGAAATAGCGAGCATGATGCCTTCTAAATGACGCTACAACCAACTGACAAGTGGAAAAAGGGGCACAGGGAGAGTAATGCTGTATTTATTTATGAAATGGGAAGAGTCAGGGGGATTAAAAGTAACACTGGGTATTACTTTATGTGGAAGAAAATAAGAATGGACAGAGAGCAGAGAGTTGAGGTACAGTAAAGCAGACCCACTTACCTGCTATGACTTCATTCATTTAAAAAGGATGCACCTTCCGGGGCACCTGGGTGGCTCAGTCGGTTAAGTGTCCGACTTCGGCTCAGGTCATGATCTCGCGGTTCGTGGGTTCGAGCCCCGCGTCGGGCTCTGTGCTGACAGCCAGCTCAGAGCCTGGAGCCCGTTTCGGATTCTGTGTCTCCCGCTCTCTCTGACCCTCCCCTGCTCACGCTTTCTCTCTCTTTCTCTCTCAGAAATAAATTTAAAAAAAAACTAAAAAAAGAAAAAAAGGATGCACCTTCCACCATCAAATAGTAAAAAATGAGGTTGACATCAGTTTGTACAGGTCATGATTCAGGCTTGGCTCAAGGATGCAAAACAGCCCATGTCCTAAAAAGAGGTTTATGGCTGTGTGTGCCAGAAAAACCATTTTGGATTCATTAGCAGTTAGCTGAAATAACAGATTTTGTGATATTGCCAGGTCCTGTCAGATGTATGTCGAATGTCCAATGCACAAGACCCTCGTGTTTATACAGACATTTGTGAGAATGTCAGAACCTTTCATTGAGACTCAGTCCTGTGAGCCCAGTCATAGATATGCATGGAAATTTGCAAAATCAAATTCACAGCCTTTTTGTTTCTGTCTAACCCTAAACTCAGAGTACTGAAAATCAGTTCCTCACAGTGCATAATGTTGGATGTTAGGCTCACATTGGGTTTCAAAAGTTGGTTTGCTGCTGCTTTTTTTCCCCCCTCAAGGTGTTACTTAAAATTGGCAAGGAGGAAATAACTTTGTCTTCAGTTTCAGTATGTCAAAAACTAATTCTTCTCACAGCAGTGATCTTCTAGCATTTAAAAACAAGGCCCGTGGGTCCCTGGGTGGCTCAGTTGGTTAAGCATCTAACCTTGGCTCAGGTCATGATCTCGTGGTTCATGAGTTCGAGCCCCACATTGGGTTCCGTGCTGAAAGTGCGGAGCCTGCTTGGCATTCTGTCTCCCCCTCCCTCTCTCTGCCCCTCCCTGACTCATGTTTTGTCTCTCGCAAAGTAAATAAATTTATTAAAAAGGTCCTCAAACCATACATAATGACATTTCATATATATCTCTAAGAACTACAGTTAAAATCAGAGTAATGTACATTTCGTGGTCAAAACTGTGATCTAAAAATCTCTAACAATTTATAGGTATATAAATTTTAAGTATACTAGTATCGTATCAACCTAATTGTCCTTTATTTTGGCTCATCTAATTTACAAACATGATTTCTGAAGTTGAACAGTATTTGTAATGGCAATGTCCAAAGCAATTTTGGCTGAGTAAAGTGCTATTTGTTGAACAAAAATGTAGTTGTTTGTGCAAGTTTAAACATTTCATAAGGCCAGCTGAGTTCATTTCAACCCTACTTACAAAATAATTATTGGCAAATGAAATGGGCTGGGGGATAGAGACAAGACGTTTTCAGGCTTCTGAGAGATTTACAAAACCAAGTTTGTCAACCACTGAAAGTAAAATTGAAAGGTCACAGGCAATTAAAAGGTACAGGTTTCAATCTCAGGATTAAAAAGGTTCCAACAAGAAGATTATTTACAATGGAACAATGAGGAAAATGTTTTGTTACAGACAGAAACATGGAAAATATGCTGTTGAAAATTGTTGGCTCTGAAATAAATACAATCCAGACTGAGACTATTAAAAATATCAAAGAGATGTACCATGTGCCAACTCTATATTCTTCTGTTGTTTGTTATAAAGAAAATCCATTATTGAATATAATGCAGTTCTGGTTAAATTATCAGAGACATTTTCTGTATGCAAACTGTAGTTTACCGCATGCTATATATTCTTCTCTCACAATGTTAGTACACTTCCATCATAGACCCACAGGCATCGAGTGAGAAGGAAATTTAGAGTCATATTTTAACTTCCTAACCACGATACAAATTGCTTCCAAAATAGTCATTTGATTCATTTCAATTTAGCACCTATTATGAGCAAGATTTTTTTGGATGGCAAAATAAGAGATACAAAAAGTATTTCGAGACGTTCATGGCCTGTTAGGTAGAAGAGGGCACCCTTGTCCTCTGACCGCCATTATGCCGCTGAAGAGCGACAGCTCCCCCCACTGCAAGGAAATCCTTCCCTCAGTGGGTAGTTCAGGAATTAGGAAGGTGCATGTTAAACCGAACTTCTTGGCACCTAACCTTAGTTTTTTCTTCTGGAGTAAGAAGGAGCACATCTACTCCACCTTTTTAGTGCAGCACTTCGAAGACTTTGAGAGGAATTTCCTATGCACCGTATGGTTTCTGCCTCCTTCATGTAGCAATTTTATTTCACCTTTATTTTTACCACCCTTTACTTTACTGTCCTTGGGGATTTTAAGAATTATTTCATATCAATTCAGCGAGCTTCACTGTTAAATATTCAATATCGCACTTAAAGCATTTTCAAATTAAGACAGTCAAACAGCAAGAGCTAAATAGCATTCAGTTGGAATCAATTTGGGATTATCCTTTTGTAATTAGACTAGTGATGACTAACGACAGATGTTTGGGGGGAAAGCATGGAGCAGCTGAGGCTTGCCAACACTGTATATTTGAGGGGAGAGGGCAGGATAAATCTTTTGTAATGAAACACATGTGCTCTAAGACAGTGACTGAACTTGATATCCTAAAATACTTCAATGTAGTGGTTTGAAAGTCACAGGATTAATTAGGTCATGTTTGAGAAATGATGCTATAGTCTACATTTCGTACGGGCGAGAAAGAACTCTGCTGTCTTTAGTGAATAAGACAAGGGACTAACTCAAATATGTGAATTCTTCTGCTAGTGGTTGTATGTTTGGCACCTTTTGAAGCTGTCACTACCACACCCGGGGAAATTTCAATTCAGGAAACTTTATTTAGCCTCCGGAATGCCCCGTCAAATCCCACATCCACGCAAGAACACAAAGCCAAGGGTACACTAAAAAAAGAGACTGTTTTATTGTGACATTTATGACATGGACCCCTTGTTGACAGGAATGGCCGAGGGTAATCTTGGCATATTGCACAGGTGTGATGACGGATGCACTGGTGATCCTCTGGCTGCTGAGGCTGTTTCTTGGTCCTCCCAGACCTCCATGCACGCGCGGGCCAGTCACAGAAATTTCCTTACCACTTGGTGTATACATTTAACAAGTCTTTGGTCTTAATAAGCACCATTACAAACCCTCACATTAAGGGCATTATTATTCTAGTTTATAAATGTTTCAATGATAAAAAATAGCACGATTACAGTATACACACACTTAATTTACATGTAATGTATTATACTCATAACTGAGATAAGCTACTGAACTAACTTTGGTTGATTGAAATTAATGAAGTATTTGAACTGAATATTTGTAATTTGGTTTCTAAGTTGTGTAAATATTACAGTGCATTTATAAATCTAGTTGGAGAATTTACTAGCACCAAATAGATATTATAATTGGCCAACCTAGTACTTGTATTTGTTGAAGCAGAGTTTAAAAATTTGAAAAAATACAGAACAGTTCATCGATTGAAAGCACATTCCTGTACACCGGCTAGAAGGATGGCATGTCAGCAGGAATGGCTGACCCCCAATAAAATACGTGTCCCAGTTTTCAAGAATCAACACATATGACAAGGTAGCTGAGCTACAAACATGAGAAGCCTGAGAAAGTGGTTGTTTTGAACTAGGGTAGTCACCTGTACCTCGCTTTTGTAATACAAGAATAGTGCTTATTTATAGAAATTTACTTGGTGAAAGTATGTACCTATGATATGAAGATTCTGATTGGGGGAAAAATTCAGTTCTACCTATCTATCATTTTTTTTTTAATTATTTGGTCTCTGTATGGTGAATTAATGAAGCAAAATCTGAATTTTCATCTTCAGATTATCACCCAGTTCACCACTGAGGTAGTCTTTGTCATATTTATCTTCTAGCTGATTAAGTTCTTTCTTTTTATAAAGTGGAGTACTACTGATTTGTAATGAATAGGTTCCAGCCACTGGCTTCTTCTTGGTGAAGTGGAGGTAGCTGATCCCTTCCTTTTGGTTGATTTTAAAGAAGCCATTTTCATTTCCAGATTCAATCAAGTATTTGTTGTGATTTGTCAGAGTCGTCAGGGCTGGCAGGAGTTCTAGGATTCGGACCTTATTGCTGATGTGAGAAATATTGAAAGCGAACATGGCCGTCTTCTCAGTGTCCCAACTTGCAAGACTCACGTTGGTTTCTATCTCAGGCTGGTCCTGGAAAGACAGATGACAATGTGTTAAATTAACTGTAAATATGCCACTTATTCTCATCTTAAGGAAAAAGTGACTCAGATCTCCCACTACTACAGCCTTCTCATGTTGTATGTACCATGTGAAAAAGGCATTTTTCATAAAACACTTTGTTTAAATCACAAATGTGTTAAACGGGCACATATTTATAATATTAAAACACATTAAACTGATGTCAAGATGCAAGTCAAACTGAAATGACTTGTAGTTGGTGGTCTCCTAATGCAGGGGTCTCAACGTGTGCTCCCTGGACCAGCAGCATCAGCATCACCCGGGCGTCTGTGAGAAACGCAAAGTCTCGGGGGCACTGGTGACCTACGGAGTCAGAAATCGTAGGGGTGTCTCCCCGAAGCCCACGTTAATAAGTCTTCCAGATGATTCAGATGCACGCTGGAGTTCGAAAACCACTGTTTCAACAGACTATTTTCTTTCTTTACACTTATCTCCTTTCCCAGACCACAGCGGATGAGTTGGAGCACCGATGCTAAGAACGAACCAGTCTGTTTCAATTTTGTTCACTGACGCAAAACCATCCCCTCTGAAGGACACGCCTAGGAACCTACTTCCTGACTCTGATGATCTGCTAATATTCAATGCTTTTCACCTGGCTTCTTGCTTGCCTCTCTGGGACCACATGTGCTGGATTCTCCGGGCCTGGAGCCAGAGGTCTGGGTGAGTATCTGTGCATTTCTGAGTTGACTGAAAGGCTGCAGCAGCCGTAGGCAAAGAAAACCAGGCTGCTTGAGCTCCATGTTGTTTTTGTCTAGAATCCAAGTTCCCTCACACTCCACATGGCTCTTTTCAGTAGAGGAGACTCTAGCTTTCCGAACTTGGCGTCCCCGTGGAGAGAGCACTATGTCACTTCACGATTCTGCCCACTTGCTGTCCTGGATCTCAGACCTGGCTTTTCAGCAGACTTTGGGTGGGTGTTTGACTTTCTTTTTGGCGAGACAGAGGAAATGAGCAAGTATGTGAAAACCTTCGAATGGCCACTCCCTAAAAGCAGCAAGAAACTCCAGAGAGTCCCACAGACTCTTGTAAAATGCAGCCTAGAGCTCAGGGAATGTCTGGATTTTCTCCCCAGGGAGCCTTTTCACACTTTGGAACATCCTTGGAGGAAACCACAGGCATCTGGAAGGCCCTTCTGCAACAGGAGACACGAGGAGAAACCACCTTCTGACCTACCTCAATGTTGGAGGCATCTGTTCCGTTTGCACTTCTCCGCTTCCTGCCCCGTTTGGGGTAGCCGTTGATCTTACACTCATAACAAGCCTCCGGGGAGAGAGAATTGTCATCCATTTCACCGCTGGCAGGTGGCTCCGGGCCCCCTCGGCCCATGCCGATTCCAGAAACACAGTGCCTGTGGAAGAAGGGAAGCACAGCCCTTTTTCATTAGAATGGGGAGACGAGGGAGGTGGTGCAAGAGTTCTGGTGAAGTGTGGACCCCACCTAGTGACACTTAGACATTGGTTATTTGTCCATTAGGTGACTGGCTGGTTCTGAGAGCCACACCGAAGACCTCTGTGTTTAGGCTCAGAGTCCTGCTTCCTGGAGTGGATTGATTCCTTTCTACTATCTCTCAAGGTCCTGTTTTGCATATTTTGCCCCTTCACTTCTGCCCCCTCTATTGTACCAGGTATTTTTCTGTCCTTGATGCTGCTGGGGAGGGGACATGGAGTGGAAAGAGGGGAAGCGTGGGGGACAAGGGAGACCATGTGACTTGGGAGGGTAAAGAAAAATGTCTTCCTTTTACGAAACAGAAAGTCAGAAAGGTATGACATGTCTGTGTTCAGTTCCTTGCTGTCTTCCTGCTTCACTGACCCCCTCACCACCACCTCCACTTCCACCGCTACCC
This sequence comes from Crocuta crocuta, assembly GCF_008692635.1. NCBI lineage: Eukaryota > Metazoa > Chordata > Mammalia > Carnivora > Hyaenidae > Crocuta > Crocuta crocuta. The sequence goes on along the minus strand of NW_027530019.1, from coordinate 5,858,148 downwards.
TACTCCCCAGCCCTCATCACTTCAGCTTCTGAGCACTTTGTCCTATTGTTTGACCACTTACTTTGGCTGAAGCTACTGAAGGTATAAAGAAAGTTCTTGGTAGAACTGAAGTTGACTTAGAAATAAACTGTAAAGATGTACAATGTATAAAATCTGTGTATCAGAGCTTGCCCAACTGTGGGAAATTGTTTCAAGTCATTCAAAACCACTAGGGCCATTGGCTCTGACTCATGTGAGGCTGGATAAACAAACCCATGCCCAAGAGAGAACTAGTTCAGCTGTTTTTCTTTGCCTTTCAGTTATCAAAGCCAAGTTACGGAGGGAGGCTTGCATGTTTCACAAGTACCTTGTTTTATTATTCTGCTTACTATTTCATAGGCCTCTTGGAATGTATTTACCAGGCTCCTCTTTCAAAATGTGCTGAAATATCTGAATGATCCTAAGAGTCTTTATTTTGGGGCAGGGTCCACTCTAATGATTCATAGAGAAGCGGACACTGTTAGAAGTGGGTAGATTTCCACTAATGGGTCATAATGAAGACCATATATTTATCACGTTTTCTGTATTAATTGGCCTAGTTTTTATAACACATTTTTCTTGATGCTCGAGAGTCAAACTATAATGCCAGTAAGCAGACAATTTTTTGTATTTTGCAGCCATTTATGGGTTTCTACTATTTTTTGCAATCCTGCCAGAGCCCAATACATTTCCTTTTCTCTTCCTTTACCTTGACACATGAAATGTGCAAAGACAATAAAGTGGATGAAATGATGAAAGCTCAGTGTGTGTGTGTGTGTGTGTGTGTGTGTGTGTGTGTTCACCTAATGATGAAGTTATTGGAAGAAAAAGCCCAAATTTGCAGGCTTTGGTTCTTTTCTCAGAACTCCTTTCCAGTATTTTCATATCCCTGGAACACCACTTACAAGAAGTGTGACTACAAAGTCCCACTGGCCAGAAGCCAGTTTGGAGTGTCACAATTTTTGCTGGGAAAATGGTTCTGGCATTCAGCTTATAAAGAATGAGACTACTGAGAGCCAGACACAAACATCTGGGAATTTGTGTCCTATTGCTGGCATTCCGTGTGCTTCCCATGAAACATTCTTTTACCTTCAGATCTACACAGACCCAAAATGAATTGCTTCATGTTTGTGTGTCAAGACATCAAAGGCCACTACGTTACATTAATTTGGTATACACATGCATGGGTGTGTTATGGAATATGTGATTTTGTGGGATGTGTATGTGTGGCTGTACATGTTTGGATGTGTATTTCATGTCTGTGTGTTCATAATGAAAATGTTAAAATTTGAGATCCTTAACAGCACAGACAACGCTACATGGGCATCCAACTCTAGATTAATCCAGGAGGGAAAAAGGCCTACACTGTGAAAACTTTCCACTAAACGTATAAATTACTGGGTAAAACAAAAGTATGTCTTCCCTTCCCCAACAGTCACACGTACAATGTGGTAAAGTATTCTACCAGGAGAATACAATAATTATTTTAGCTCTTGTATTTCATGCTCTTTTGGTAATTCTTTTTTTGTTGTTGTTGTTTTTATTTCTGAGAGAGAGAGAGAGAGAGAGAGAGAGAGAGAAAGCGTGAGCAGGGGAGGGTCAGAGAGAGAGGGAGACAGAATCTGAAGCAGGCTCCAGGCTCTGAGCTAGCTGCCAGCACAGAGCCCGACGCAGGGCTTGAACCCACAAACCATGAGATCATGACCTGAGCCGAAGTCGGACCCTCAACCGACTGAGCCACCCAGGCACCCCCATGCTCTTTTGGTAATTCTTAATGTAAACTGAAGTCTGAGATGTAAAATATACTTTAAATCCAGGCATTTTTGTGATTTATCTAACAGTAGCTGGATGAGAAGGCATTTGAAGTGAAGACAGAATCCCGCTTGCCCCAGGAGGAGGGCGGACCGGCAGCGGAAGTCTGGTTCTGTGATGGGTCGGCCCCTGCATTTCTACGGAAGCGAATCGCTTCCCAATAAGATGCGAAGATCAAGAGAATGAGACACCATATATCAAGGTATTTACAATTGGTTTTAGAGTCTATGAATTTCTAGAAATCCCGGTGTCTCCTTTCAAATCATATAGCCGAAATTCCCTTGCAGAGCTATCTGGAATTAACTAGGATTAGGAAAAACGTGGGTCTTCTTGACTAGGATGGGTCGCTGTGAGTTAAATATACTGGATGACATTAGGAACAAGAGAGCATGCAGCCACAGCCAGAAAGAGCAGCGCTTACCCTTGGCCTATTCGGAAGTAGCCAGGCGGACAGCCACACAGGTAGCCGCCCTCAGTGTTGGAGCAGCCGTAACTGCAGGGGGCCTGCGAAGAGCCACATTCGTTGATGTCTTGGCACCCTCCGCTGAACTGTTCGTACTGGAAGCCGGCGGGGCACATGCACTTGTAGCTGCCCAGGGTGTTGTGACAGGAGGCTCCTCCACAAATGTGTGCGCTGAGGCACTCGTTCTCATCTGCAGGGAAAACCAGAAGATGCTGCGTGTGTGACACCATCTCTACTGGGGACCGCTGGCCAACCGGCCCTCAGCCGGCACTCAGGAAGGTAGGGCAGGCCGAGGCGGCCGGGGTGGGGAGAGGGGCAGGAGAGGGGGACGTGGACACGGAGGAGGCCTCTTGCCATGTGGTGGGAAAACGTGGTCGCCGAGGTCAAACACGCCAGGTGGAGCGCATTAGGGGATGGCGTTCCGAGGACCGACACATTCCAGTTCTCATCTGAAGCCAACACTAGTGCTTTCCGCACCACACGCGGCTCCTGTGAAGAACGCGGGGCTTGGTTCAAGGTTCGGGGTGGGAGGGAAGGAGTCCTGCAGTTCTCTGTGAACGGGACCACAGTCTCCGAAGCAGAGACCGGCCACCCTCCCGGAGGCTGCGTTCCCAGGCCTCCGTTTTCAGGATGTGCAGGGCTGGCGAGGGCTGACATCCTGCAGGAAGTGTCTGCCCCGCTTGTACTTCCTTTTCAAAAATCTGCAAAAGCCCCCAGGTGCTTGTCCTGGGGATGAATAGTGCCTTCTGGTATGTCTGCTCCCATCTCCGAACGGGCCCCCCCCCTTATCCAAACCAGCCTCCTGCCCAGAGTGTCTGGGCCGTGTCTAAAGCAAAGTATGGCTGGAAGAGATTCAGTGCAGACTTCACGAGCAATAATTGGAAAAAACCCACAATAGAGACAGATGCTGCAGGACTGGCTACCCACAGGGACCTGCCAAGTCTGACGGCAAAAAGCAGGAAAAAGAAATCTGACTTGAAAAATCAACCTGAGGGAGAAAACCTTAAGTATCTCACTATTTCTAATTTATACTTTTTTGAAATCGCTAATAGATTTTTGTAGGCCTGCCTTTGTAGGGCAGCTTGGAAGCTTCCTGGGAAGACATTTCTTAATTGTTGTGGATTTGAACGCAGGGAGATTGGCCTTCACCTCACTCAGCAAATATTCCATCGGAAGGTAAACTAACATTTATTAGATGCCTGTTGCATGACAGACTATGAGGTACCTCACGTTCATTTACTTAACCTTCCTAAAGATTATGGGCAGAAGGTATTATAATCCCTGTTTTACAGATGAAGAAAGTGAGGCTCACAAAGGCCCTCTGAGATCCCCTGACAGCAGCAGGACCGAGATGTAAACCCAGATCTGTCTGACCGCTGCAGCCACGTGCTTTCCTTTAGACCACAGTATCTCTCAAGAGACCCATCACCATTTAAACTGGTACTTCCTTTGCCCTTTAATTGATTTTACCTTATTTACTAAGGTAGATTCTTTTATAAAGAACAAAATTGTTTCTAAGAAAACACCTGTTTTCAAGTTAGAGAAACGGGTGTGTAAAAATGGTGGGCGCAGGGTGCTTGCATATGTATAATATTTATATTTCCTTCTTTCCTTCCTCCCTCTCTTCTCTCTCCCCTCCCTCACTCCCCCTTCACCAGTGTGGAAGGAATAGATACACAATAAGAAAGCCATTTGTGGAGCTACAGGTCTGTTTGGGAATCTTTATGTCTAAGGACTCTCAAGTATCCACTCAAGGTCTTTCAGGCTCCAAGGTTCCTAGAATGGAAAAAATCGAATATGCCATGGTCTTTGTTTTTTTTCCCCCTTACTTTAAATCAGATGAACTACGTGATAGATACCAGTGGAGACCATGGACACGAAAGAATGAATGAGGGTGTTCACTTTGGTGGAAAGAATATCCCTGGACTAGAGGTCTTCTCCTTGCCCCTCATGTCCATCACCAGACTTTCCACCTGCTCTCAGACCCTGGAGGCTGAGCTGCACGGAGCATCAACGGGCTCCTCTCCTTTGTCCTGTGCCTTTGGTTGGGCTCAGCCGTCAGTTTCCTGCTGGGATGCTGATAAAACCTCTAAGGCCCATGTCTGTATATATAGGACCAGTCTCATTAAAGCTTAGATTTATTCTGTATTGTTCCAAAGGCCAGAAATAGGACCAATGGTTAGAAGTAGGGGCAGGAACAGTTCACTTTCTATGAAACAAACATTTTTAAGAATTGAAGTTTTCTATACATAAATTAGGGTATCTTGGGAGAAAGTTGAATGCCCTTCAAGATGGCATTTGAGCCCAACTAGGACAACCAGGGAGGTTGGAGAAGGATCTGTATTTTGGGAATGAGGCCAGATCAGATAATCTCTAAGGTTCTTTCTGGCCTTGAGGACCTATCTGTGTTAGTATAAATATCTGTCGCAGTGAACAACTCTCCTTCCTTTTCACATTCTTTTCTATTTTACTATACTTTTTTTTTTTTTTTTTATTTTTTTTTTTTTTTTTTTTTTTACTCCTTCAGGGTCTAATAAAGCTTAAATTAAACTTGCTTATCTGTATTAGAGAGCTGGGGTTGAGCAGAGGAGGAATGAAGATAATAAATTGGCAAAGGGTCAGTGTTTACCGCTTGAAAATAGTTTGTGTACTCACCCTTTTCATCAATATACAAACATGATTGTTTAAAATGCTTTGCACTCCTCTGACCATGTTCATCTTGTGCACTCTGGAGCAAATGGCTCCAGGAGCAATTTTTCTGTGCTCCAAAATCTTTACTTTACTGTCAGTTCGTACTTAAAATTGGTGAGAGTTTTATCCTTTTTATAAAAAGAGACATTTTATTGGAACAGCATTAGATTCTCCAAAACCCTTCTTTTTTTTTTTTTTAAATTTTTTTTAATGTTTGTTCATTTTTGAGAGACAGAGTACAAGCAGAGGTAGAGCAGAGAGAGAGGGAGACACAGAATCGGAAGCAGGCTCCAGGCTATCAGCACAGAGCCTGATGTGGGGCTCGAACTCACAGACTGTGAGATGGTGACCTGAGCCAAAGTCGGCCGCTCAACTGACTGAGCCACCCAGGTGCCCCCCAAAACCCTTCTTAAAAGCAGACGGAGGGGCGCCTGAGTGGCTTAGTCGGTTAAGCGTCCGACTTTCGCTTGGGTCATGATCTCGCGGTTCGTGGGTTCGAGCCCCGCGTCGGGCTCTGTGCTGACTGCCAGCTCAGAGCCTGGAGCCTGTTTCAGCCTGTGACTCCCTCTCTCTCTGACCCTCCCCTGCTCACGCTGTCTCTCTCTCTCTCCTAGAAATAAATAAAACATTAAAAAAAAAATTTAAAAAAAAAAAAAAAAAAAAAAAAAAGGCAGACGGAGACCTCCCCCCACTCTGTCCTGTAAAATCACAGGTTTGAGCATGAGGCTTGCATAGCGTGTGTGAGCTGTGGTGTTAAGGGAGAACCAATAGGAGAATTCCAGAATGTAGGCTGGGCTTTCTTTTACAAATTTTCTCTAGGTCAACACGGCTCAATTCCAACTCCACCTGGAAGTCTGATAGATGCAGTGGCCCCAGACCCCACACCCGTCCATCTTCTAAGAGTGAAATTCTGGCTGCCTCTGTGTGAGGATCCAGAGAGGGGTGGTTCAGAAGATCTGCTCTGCTCTGCATGGCTCCAGGAAAGCCATTATGGCCCAAGGCAATGCTCATTCTCAAGAATTATGAGCCCAGTTTGGGCTAGTATCTTTTGGATCTCAAAAATTCCCAAACCTCTTCCTGCTTCTTAATCTATTTATTCTAGAACTCCCAGCCAGGAGATGATCTTCATGGAGCCAAAGTAGAGTCTCCAGGCAATGAAGACATGACCTGTCCATCTCTACTATCCCCGGACTAAAGGGAGGAAGAGGAGAGGAAGGCTGGTCAGTAAGTTGTGTAGTCTAAACTCTCCCAGCACCGGTGTCCTTTTAGCCAACCCTACTCACTTCTGTAAAACTGTGTCTTGAAAAGAAACCAACGAGAGAGATACAATTCTGATAAATGAAAACACACCAAATGTATCTTCATTTGGAGTAAAGCAAAGCATTGAGATGTGGAGCAGCCACCCAGGAAGCAGTAATCCCTGCATCCTTGCTAAGGAAGGCTCTGTCCCCAAGAGTGTGTCAGCTAGAACAGGTCACCTGAGCAGCAAGCTGACAGTGGTGCTGTGTAGAGGCTCGGTGAATGAAAAACAAAACAAAACAAAAAAACAAGTGAACATGACACTTGAAAGGCAGCCCTAAACCAGGAAGTTAAGGGCTTTGGACTCTAGCTCCAAGCAAGTCACAAAGGAACCAGGTTAAGGACAGACTACTTTTCTTCCTTGGGCTTTCAGGTCTTTATAGTAAAATCAAGAGCTTGGGCTAGATGGATCTGGGCTCTCTCTAAACTCACAGGGTTTGGATTCTCTAATATGCATTAAGATTATTTTCCCACAACATCATGAAATCAAAAGTGACATAATTTCAATTTAATGAGTCCATGAACCTCCCTTAATTTTCAAAAGAATTCAGTGATGCTGAAAAAGCTTCCTGTGTCTGCTGCTCACACTCTGCCCTAAAAGATGTGTAGAGGTGAATGGAACCACCTCTGCATCTTCAGGCCAAGAGTTACTCAAAATAGCCTCTGGCTGGCTGATCTTTTTCAGTCTGAGGTAGGATTTTCTTGGCCCTCACGTGCACCCCCGGCGTGCGCCACTGACTGCATGCAGCAGAAGAGCAGCGGGACGCTGAGAGGGAAGGCATTCTAGGGCCATTTCATTTCCAGGGCTCCCCAAGTACCCTTTATCATTATCTTTTGTCTTAGTTTCCTATTTTGCAAAGACTACAACTTACCTCTGGTTTCAACCAGGGGAGGGCAATTTTAAGTGACTATTTGTTGATTTAATGACAAGTTTAAAGTTTTCAGAAAGAAAGCACTATTTTGACTCCCAGGAGGCAGCAGTGGTTCATCATAGCAACAAGGAAAAAAGTCCTCACCAACGCACTGGTTCCACTGGTAGTGCTGGAGATAGCCCTGGGGGCAGCTGCATCTGTAGCCGCCGATGATGTTCTGGCAGCCGTGCTGACAGCGATGGTTTCCTTCGCACTCATCCACATCTGAGAGAGAAAGGAGAGCCGCTCCAGTCAGGTAGGCATCTGACTCTTGATTTTGGCTGAGGTCATGATCTCATGGTTCACGTGATGTAGCCCTGCATTGGGCTCTGCGCTGACAATGCTGAGCCTGCTTGGGATTCTCTTCCTTGCCCACTCTCCCCTCCCCCCGCCCCTCTCACTCCAAATAAACAAATGTTAAAAAAAGAAAAAAGTAGAGCCACCTTTAAGTCACATCATCATTTGTTTCAGAGTTCGTCTCTGAAGCAACATTTATATGCATGCTAGTGGGAAAGACAATTTTAATAAGAAGTCTGACCCCTAAAAAATTGTTTTTCCACCAGAATTTCAAGAATATGTGCTCGGCTTGAACTCACAAACCATGAGATCATGACCTGAGCTGAAGTCACTCAACCTACTGAACCACCCAGGTGCCCTGTGCTCTGGAGCTTTTGATAAGTCCAAGGAAAAAGACATTTAGATATCCCTGGTCAAGTCTACAAATAAAAATAATGAAATTAATGTAAGGCACAAGAGTATGGGATAGCTGTGTAAATTATTTGTAGTTTTTATTCATGCCAGAGTTAGAAATCAAAAGATGTCAGTACAAAAATAAAATCCTAAAAAAATTTAAAATTTTAATTACATAATTATCAGAAGAGTCATTCTTCATATATTTAATCCACATTAGGGGAGTGCTTTTATGACTCTGGATCCAGTGACTAGAATATTAATGAATCAAATTCAGGAACCTAGCTATTTTTCTTGACTAGTTCATGCCCTATTAGATTACATTAACAACTGAGCAGAAAAAGTTTTGACATATTGAGGAAAGGCACAGGTTATAGACATGATCAAGCATGAGACCAAAGAGGATCTCGAAGATATGATACCTGTGCCAACCAGGCAAAATATTCCCCATCTTCAGTTGGGTGATCTCCCTATAATCAGTTCTGATATTTCACAGAGGACGATGATGAAGATTTTGACAGTCACACAGACTACCCCCACCCGGACTTACCAGCTGCCATCAAGCTCAGGCCCCTACCCACCTTCACAGCTGGCGCCACTCTGATCAAGAGAGAATCCCCGCTGGCATTCACAGGTGAAGCTCCCAGGAGTATTCTGGCAAATACCCTTAGACCCACACAAGTTGATGTCAGAAGTGCATTCATTGTTATCTATAAGAAGCAGTCGGGAGAAAAGAGGGGATTAAAATGGACTGAACTCACTTTCTGGTGTTTAAAAGGAAGAGAGAGGGATGATTCACTCAGAAAAGGCCAATAAGCCCAATAACTTCACGTACGTGTGTGCAGGCACATACACACATGTGCACACACACACAATACATGTGCTCACATTTTTTTTTGAGCTTTTGTCTTCTCCCAATAGGAGAGGAACTAGGAAACAACTCCTTAAAGGAAGAGCTACATTTCCTACAGGGATTTTTCCTCTCCCACTTACCAATGCAGGCGGTATGGTGTTGGGTAAATCCAGGAGGACATTTACATGTGAAGCTGCCAATGGTGTTAACACACAGGAACTGGCAGTTGTGCTGCTTAGTTGCACACTCATCAAGATCTATTAAAAAAAATATGTAAGATGAGTATTGGAGTCAAACTGATAGCACAGGTACCTGGCAACTGCCCTGGGAAGTAGTTCTGAGTCCTGACTGGTATGCCTCCAATGACCCTGGCCAGAAGAGAGATGCAGCAAATGGCTAGGAGAAATCAAGCAAACAAGGGTTTGAAAGATAAAATGTGGTCTCCTTTTAGTTAGACCAAAAAATGTAGCTCTTTGGGGGATCCAAGGAAATCCCAATTCCCTTTTGTGAGAGGAATGCAGGAATTTATCAACAAAGGAATTTCAAATAAATTGTGACATTTTAAAATAAATTACACAATGAGGTAAAAGATTCGGGATTCTCAAAATTTTCCAGAGTGATGAAAAGATCTAGTCAAGTTGAACTACAAAAAGAAATGTTGAGGCCGGAAATTCATTTGTTTGCTTAGGTCTTTTCTGTTCACTGTTTTGAATCCGCTCAAATGAGGTGTTCAACCAAACCAAATCAAATGAAACGGACTTCTTTTTTTAGAGATTCTCCTTTGGTTAAACAAAATTGAGCAATCAAGAAGGAAACAAAGAAAAACTCACTCTGATAAGCTAATAGCACGTTTAAAAACCGCTTACAGTATTTATCCAACATTATTTTCCATATCTCAATAAAATCCTCCCCTTCGCCAGGCTTCTTTCCTCATTGCTGGAATGCCTAGGCTCATTCTCAACTCCACTGCTATTTAAAGACATCAAGAAAACAAAATATGTTCCAGCTTTTAGTTGAATTTTAATGTAAAAAAATCCTTTGTGTAATCAGGAACCAATCTACCTTCCTTCCTTCTTCCCTTCCTCTCTCCTCTCCCTTCTTGTGGCCTTGTTTGGTCACTGCACACAGAGCTGTGCTTGCAGCTGCAGATACGTGCCAGCTCCTGCCTGGAGTAACATCTGGAGGGAACCTAAACTAAAAGGACCCCTGCGCCCCCATAGTTCTCCCAGCGCTGACTTCCCTCAAAAAGGAGCCAATCCTGTGCTCTTTCCATAGCTGTGGGACTTGCTGTTGCTGCTTTTCTGGCTTCTGCAACATCGGCAGCTCGGCATCTCTTGCCAGAGGCGTGGCCTCCCCCTTCGATGACCCACAGGGCCTTGCTAGAGTACTGTCACACCTTTGCTGAAGCTCACCTCCACAGGTGAGGGAGACAGCTCAGTGATTTCTGACACTATTTTCTAAGTACAGCACTTGCTGTTCTCACCTCCAAGAACATCTTGGCTCTCCTTCTCTTATCTGGAGCCTACCTGGCTCTCACGGCGGGGGGTGGGGGTGGGGGAGTGCTGGTCCCACATCTCCCCGGGGCTATCCTTGGAGGCTCTTTTCTGTCAGTTTCAATAGTACATATATCTGCAGCACTTGCTTTGATCTTTAGTACTATGTGCCAAGTATGTGGAGAAATCTAGACCTCATGAGAACAGTAGGAGAAAGGGACTTATGTTGTGAGAGGATCTGCAAAAATCATGTCCCTGCTCTTCCCACTCCTAAAACCATAAAGAAAACATTACTTGTGCTTTTTATGCATTGGGAAAAAACATAGTTACTACTGTACATTTAATTTCCATTTTTTCTCTTAATTGCTAGACATTTTTGAGGATTTTCTGCTCCCACAGGCTAGAAAAATGCTGTAAATTTGTTTTGCTTGGTACAGATAGTATCCACACTGAGAGACATTTTCTCTTTAATTTGGTTCTCTCTTGCCATGGATAAATTTATGGCTTTGAGCTCTAGCCTTACACTTCCCAGAGCTCATCGAGATCCACAGATGGAGAAGTTCTATGCTTGAGAAGAACAAAGCTGTAAACAATTCTTTATGAAGATAGTCAGAATTTTTAAGTAGGTCTCTCAACTTCCTCTCCCCAAATTATAGGCTTATTTAGGATTTGTGCTGCACAGGGAAACCTCATGCCTTGTTCATTGTGTCATCCTGTATTACGAGGCTCTTAATTCTCTCCCAGCAGACACAAGAAAGGGGGTGAGGGTCCTAATTCTCTTTGCTCTCCACTTCCATTCCACCCCACCATTTAACTTCCTTTATTTGCCTTTTTCTCCATCAGGGTTTTATGGCAGAACACTCTTACTCTTGTTTTACCATCTGGTCTACCTTTCCTTCTCCAAATCCCTCACTTTAAAAATTATCCTCAAGTCTGATTCACTTGTGCTATTATTCACTTAATATGTGAAGTTCATATTGTTGAAGAAGATGTTTCTAGGAGTAAATTTACACCAACAGAATTTTCCAAAAGGTAACTTCTAGCTGAGGAGGGATTTCCACATAAAGTTCTGCTGTTTCTTAATTCTTAGTGATATTTATGGCTCTGATAAGCTCTTGGAGGGCAGGAATGGCCCTACTCTGCAGAATAAAAACCTAGACAAAGTGTTTACTTAATTAGGCACAATGTCTTCTAGGCACCGATTAATCTGAGGCAGGACAATGCTGGAAGCTCGGACTCTAGTTGTTGGATAGACTGGCCATTTAAATACGATAAATAGAAAGCAGAAAGGAAATCATCAATTAGGGATCTGCCCCTGCTGTCTCTGACACCCTTAAGGGCCACTCCTACGGATGCCCAAGGGGCAGGCAGTGAGGACGGCTGCTGCCACTGGCCCCCAGCAATCTCCCTGGTCTCAGCCTCCATCCATCCAGCATAGGGTTGGGTGGCAGGCAGATCCCAGGGAGGAACTAACTCCAGGGAAGCACCTCCTGCCAGTGGGGAGGGGAGTTTTCAGCTTGTCCATGGATTCCTCAAATGCACAAGGAACACAAGCATGCGCCCAGAAGGCAGGGGGGTGGGTACAGGCAGATTCTACTTTACCTTTGCAGCTTCTTCCATCCTCCTGCAGAATGTAGCCTTTCGGGCAAGAACACTGGAAACTCCCTTCTGTGTTTTTGCAGATAAAATTGCAGGGCTTGGGGGCCTGGTTGCACTCATTCAGGTCTATGATCAAAAAAAGACAGTGTGACTATCCACCCTAAAATGATGTTCAGTACCCATGGGGTATAACAGAGAATTTTAGCTGTGAGAAAAGGTAAACTCTGTAGTCTTTGATCATTGTCTTATATTTTCCTGTGAAATTACATAGGCCTTTTAGAGTTTCAGCTTGAGGATTTAATATTTTTTCCCAAAATGTCCAATTTCCACTCAGGATAAATCTGAACATCAAAAATACAGCACTTACCTATGCAGGAAGTTCCAGTTATATCTGTAGTGTAGCCAGTTTTACATATGCAATGATATGATCCTCTGTCATTGATACATTCCCCGTTTCGGCAAACATCATGAATAACCTTGCATTCGTCAATATCTGTTAATTTAATAGTCAGAAGTTAAAATAAGAAAGACATTATAAAATGCACAACATTGATATGTAGATGTGATGTCACTGTAAATACTAATAAACTGTGTTACTATATTATAGACCTAAGAAATTAAGCCAAAGGGATGACAGCATAAATTTCATATGTAATGGTAACTATACCAAAAGGCAAATGAATAACTGCATCGGATGAGAGTACAATAACTAATCAGGCTAGGGGAACACTTTAAAAAGAATTGGGAGGCACCTGGGTGGCTCAGACAGTGAAGTGTCTGACTTTGGCTCAGGTTTGAGCCCTGCGTCAGGCTCTATGCTGTTAGCTGGAGCATACTTTGGATTCTGTCTCTCCCCCTCCCTCACTCCTGCGTGCATGTGCACACTCTCTCTCTCTCAAAAAATAAACATTAAAAATTAAAAAAATAATTGTTTTTCTAAACTTACAGTTTTCCCCTCTGGGTCTATAGAACAATCATCTCATCCAGACATATTTAGCTCCTTGCTCTATCTCATGCCATCAAGTAAGCTTGATCCATAAATGGATCATAGCAGTAGATTCTTTTGACAAAAGAAAAAAAATTCCATTTTTTTTCCTAATATTGCCTGTCCAGAATAAGGAGGAAGGTTCCTTTCTATTCTTCTTGTTGTATGTAAAGTTAATCCCCCAAAATCTCAAATTGCCTAATATCAGGGAAATGGGAGCAAACATTCTTTGGTAAGGGAAGCACTAAGGCTCTGGGGTGGGTCACTGGGCTGAGTTTTTGCAGCCTGATGGGGAACAGAGACCCTTAATCCCAGTTCCACCACAAGGAGAAAGACTTGGTCATCATGCACTGTTGAGCATGAAACCCACTGTCCTTCTACACTGTGACCGTTTTGTGTCCTTAGTGGCTGGTGGGCTGCCAAGGCTAAATAAGTTCTTAGCTTTTGATTTCCAAACCATTTTATTACAACAGATGTTATTTTTATAAATTCTTTTAGGTTTACTCTGAAAATGCAATGTGCCTACTGGTTTCAAGAAGTGAATCTTCACCATCTCATTTTCACATCCTTAGAAGAATCGTAAATTGCTTTTGGTCACCCTGCCTAAAATATCTGGCTGTGTGCCTCCACACATCCAGTTCTGTTATTCTACCTTCGGCCACATCTTTCTACTGTCAACACAACTCCTGCTTACTCTCCTTCCTCCCCTCTCGCTTGCAGTCCCTTCCCAAGGAGCTCAAAGAGTCTCTCTCCATTCTATTTCATGACCCTGAAAGCAATTGCAGTTACTGGTGAGAAGCCCAGGCCTGGAAGTCGTCTTTGGGGTTACCTCAGACACATCGACAGCCTCCCCATCCAAGCGAAAGCAGCTTGTGCTTTTCCAGAGGCAACTGTGTTTTAATTGCCAGGATATCAGCATTGTTTATACTTCTTTCATGCAGTATATTTCAGCCAATTTTATGGGTATAATACATATGGGTGGACTAGTCTTGGAATTTAGTGATCATTTATTCCAAGGTTTATCTAAAAAATTATATTCGGAGTAACCAGCAACTGACTTATAGCAAACCTCTGTTTAAAAGTTGAGGACTCCTTGTATTGCAGGGGCAGGACCCGAGCACACATAATCAGGAGCGCCGAGGACGCTCTGGCGGCCTGGCCATGGATGTCTGCAAGACTACACTAAAGGGTCTTTGTTGCTGTATAAACCATGCAACTCAGCTGAATCCCATCCTGTAGATTCCATATTCTCAACTGTTTTTCAGAAAACAGATTCCTTGCAGGTATTTTTGGACCATAAGTGAAGTACCTGCTCCATTCGTCATAAATCCTCGGCCATGCGGGCAGAGTTTTTTGAAGGCCACGGTACCCTGGAAAGGGCAAATCTCACAGTGGGGGCCCCAGCCTCTCCCGCCATCACAGCAGCACTCAGACTTGGTGACAGGGTTCCTGTTGCTCGAGCCGATCTGACACATGTTCTGGAGTACTTCCGTGAAGCAGTACCCTTCCCGGTTGTCTGGAAGGGATGTTAGATCGCAAAGAGGATTTTTAGGGAGTTTTAGGAGTGTAACAAGGTATTAAGAATTTGGTCAAACATAAAACCCAAAAAGGATATAACACTTTACCCTGGGTGAGAAGCGAGAAGGGAAAGCTGGAAACAGCAGTGAGAGAGAAAGGATGACGTCTGAGGGAAACAAGACAAGAAATTCAGTAAGTGGGCAGGAAGGCATTGGCCTGCACAAGGGTACAACTCTGTCTGCTCTCAGAAATATGGAGGCAGAGTCATGGTGCAGAGACAGGGGCAGAAAAACACATGGAATCGGACCCTGAGCACCAAGGGCTTAAAAAGGCAGCAGAGAAAGGAATTCCAAACAAGTGATTCATTGATACAATTAGCAAAGGAAGAATTTAGCTGCAGGGTGGTGCTAAGCCCCACGGACAATCACAGTCATTAAGTCATTTCCAAAATATGAACCTGCCTCAAATGTTAACCGTTTCTGTTATTTCAAATAAGTGATGTGGGTGACAAGCACCACAGAGTGAAGGTCGGGGTCACGAAAGCATCCTGTTTTCCATGCTCACCAAGGCACTCGTCCTGAGCAGGGCTGGCCGTGAACCCGTCATTGCACTCGCAAGTGTAGCTCCCCCGGGTGTTGAGGCAACGCCCGTTCTCACAGATTCCCGGCTTGGTCTGGCACTCGTTCTCATCTGTGTGGTGTGATGGAGAGATCAGAAACAAGAGCAGTCTCCTGACCACTTTGTACATGGATAGATTCTTCCTTTCGAAATTTAGTTTGTGAATAGATATCCTTCTCTCAACTCCAAAGGTACACAGAGCATTGAGCAAAAGCACCCCTTTCTCCCTATTCCTCACCAGCAAACACCCCTGCTGGGAGGCGACCAGTGCCACATACCCTTCTAGAAATGGATTTTGCACATATGAGCAAATATATATGTGTGTGCGTGTATCCACTTCCATCCTTTAAAAAACATACTTGATGGCATTTTGATGTACTTAAAGGTAGAGGGCAGCATTTTATGTACACATACATTTTTCTCTTAATAAAATTTAAAACTTTCTATATCTGTTCCTAAGAAGGATGACTTCAAGTGAAGGGAAAAATATACTTAAGATCAATACGCTAAAGAAATATTCTAATACTTCATCAGAATAATGTCTGTAATGGGTCAGTTTTGACCTCAGAGTTGTCTATACATCATCCTCTGATTCAATAGAGGTTATGTTTATTGTAATACTTCAACAGTATTATTGAGGAATAATAAATCATAATCCAGGCTCCCACGTTAAAAAAAAAAAGGCATTAAAACAAACTGGAAATTCTTAGAATTATCTGATGATTTTTAGAAAGATCATAATCTGACTTGCATCCCATGGAGAATAGTTCTGAGCCCCCAAGGCAGGGATCTCATTATGAAAGGCAGAAAGTTCAAAGGTGACATCTGGGGTAGTGTTGAAACAGGCTAAAAATCCCAATGCCCACGTCGCCCCCAGACCAATTAAATCGGAATGTCTGGAGTGGGAGCTGAGTTCTCCAAGTGATTCCAATGTGCATCTGAGGTTGAGAACCACTGAACCTGGAAGATCTAGTGAATGATCTTAAGTCCAAACACTTTTTCTGTGCTTTTAAAGTCTGTCTGCTAATCATTGTTTAATTCTGCACCTTACAGGGTAAGGGGACAATGAGGTTCTTGAGCTTCTTGACTGACAACATAAGATTTATTCTCCTGGTGTCACTGATTATTAAAATTGAAAAGGATATATGTGGGAATCATGATTTTCTCATAATTTTCTCCTGTATTCATGGTCTAAAGCAGAGGTCTGACATTTTTCTCTAAGTTTTAATAATACTTAGCATTACTGTATCATATAGGGTAAATATTTTAGGGTTTGCAGGCCATATGGTCTCCGTTGCATTCACTCTATTCTGCTTTGCCATTATGACATGAAAGCAGCCACAGACAATATCTAAATGAATGGTTACAGCTATGTTGCAATATGACTTTATTTACAAAAATAGGTGGCAGGCTGCCAGGCTGGCAGGCTGAATTTGACCCTCCAGCTGTAGTTTGCCAATCCCTGGTCTGAAGCTGTGATTTTCAGTGCAGGATCCACATTGCAATCACCTAGGAAGCTTTAAATAATACCAGTGCCTGGACCTCACTCTAGACAAGAACAGATTCTCTGGACAAAGATCCCACTGGTGTAGTGAGATTTCTGGTTCAGAGGGACCTGGCATCTGTAATTTAACACCAGGGTGCTAATAGCAAATTTGGGTCAACAGAAAGACACTCCAATGTGGTAAAGACAACTGATCCTTAAAACAACAAAAAGGTATAAAAAGTAAAGGAGGGGCGTCTGGGTGGCTAAGTCACTTGAGTGTCTGACTTCATTCTGGCTCAGGTCATGGTCCCAGGGTCACGGGATTGAGTCCAGTGTCAGTCTCTGAGCTGAGTGTGGAGCTTGCTTAAGATCTCTCTCCCCCTCTCCTTTGGCCTCTCCCCTGCTCGTGAACACGCTCCCTCAAAAACAAATAAATAAATAAATAAATAAATAAATAAAGGAAAGGAAAGAATTAGAGGAAACACCTGGTGCCAAATCCTGGCAGCAAAATGAGCTGAGAAAGTTGGCAAAGGCCAGCTCAGAGGCAGTATTCATGGAATCCATCGATAATCAAGAGCCAAGGGGATCTCCAAGGAAAATCTTGACATGAGGTAAGTGAGGCAAGATGGTTCTGGCCATAAGAACACACTGCCCACAGGGACTCAGAACCCAAGTCCCTTCTGTCTTTGGTCACTTCTGACTCCTGCAATACTCCTTTGGCGGTGACTCTCTTACCTACACAGCCCTCTCCATCAGGCCTCCTTTGGTACCCAGGCCCGCAGATGCAGATGTACGTGCCGATGAGATTCTTGCACTCCATTTGCTTCTCAGCACAGTCATGCTTTCCCTCCTCACATTCATCCTCATCTGGAAAGAACGTACCACCACAAATTATAAAAGAAGCTGCGTTAACTTCTGGCCTTTTAAGCATGAAATGGTCTCAAGCAGTCAGGTTTCATTTATGCTACTTCAGTGTTAACCTGTTTCCTTTTTCACTGTGGGTGCTGGCCCCCTAAGATTGGGAAGGAGTCTTCTAAGCATCTTTAAACTTGATGAAGAAATTATTCCCCAACGATAACCTCTTCAAAGACAGGAAGCATGGCTAGTAATTCATTTTGATGAATTCAACTAAAAAAGGTCTTCTACAAATCTTTCATAATAGAATAATAGCTATAACAGGATTATAATTACAATATGTTTTAAGAAGCCAAAGCTTCCATTATATATAATTATAATGACAGCATAATATATTGGATGATATTTTTATATAATGTTAATTAGTGTGGTATAATATTAGAAGAGTCATGGCATAATGAAAGCTTTGGTTTTTATACTTTGAGGAAAAGGCAAGCATTCACAAAAATCATATTCTCTATGGTTCTTCCTTCATTTCCTTTTTCCTGGTGCGGAGGGGTCTTCCTCATTGCTTATTGTCCTCTTGCATTTCCCTCTACTTATCTGTCTCTTTTACGTGGTCTGGGCTGCAAAATTTGGATTTATCACGCATATAATGTAGAGCTCTTAGTTAGGAAATCTTTTCACCTTCAAGAAAAAATTGTATTTAACCCTTCTGGAGAGAACAAGTATCTGCTTACTGAAGACCTTGGAGGAGCATATCAGTGCTCTTCAAGGAGCCCCATGACTTATCCAACTTCATATTGCACAGCCTGCCTAGCCCAGGGCCCCAGTAATTACAGCGTTCAGTCAGCATTATTCATGGAAATCTTTAAAGTATATTCCATATGCTATCCCCATTCTTGGACTACAACATCCCTTAGTGATGGGGACTTTTAAGAAGTATTTAATTAATATTATCATACTCCTTCGTGTTCTCAATTCTCACTTACCACAGGATAATACAATTATTTATATCTCTCAGCCTCATGTTGAGCTTCTTGATTGTGAGTAAATGTCTTTTTCTGTTTGTATCTTTGCATCTTACAGACAGTCTGACAGGTCAGAGGCATGCAATGCAGAGTGAACTCAAAAAGCTCTTCAGGGAGGCCCCTAACTAAGCTTGATGATGCTTAAAGCTATAGTTCGGGAAGAAAGGAGCTGATAATGACCCCCATACTGTCCATGGACTACAGGAGAGTTCCCTGATTCCAAGCCTTCCTCTACTAATAGAGGCTTTGGGGAGA
Organism: Crocuta crocuta; assembly: GCF_008692635.1. NCBI lineage: Eukaryota > Metazoa > Chordata > Mammalia > Carnivora > Hyaenidae > Crocuta > Crocuta crocuta. Next base: position 5,839,571 of record NW_027530019.1, on the reverse strand, counting down.
CATTTTCCGTATAGAGAGAGTTAGAGCCCCCCAGCTTAGATGACCTTTAATGTGGATGTCTCACCTTTGCACATCCTTCTGTCTTCTCTCAGGACATATCCAGCGGGACATTTGCATTCATATGATCCGTAAGTGTTTACACACCGGAAAGCACAGAGCAGAGGATTCTGGGCACACTCGTTTATATCTGCGGCAGAAGGTAGCATGAAAATCATGGATCGTGGGCATCAACCAAAAAAAATCTATTTTTATTACAGTTGAAATGTTTCATTGTCATCAACATGGATGCACCAAGGAATCTCTGGTTTTCAGAGAATCATAAAATGAGTTGGTTATTTTACAGTTGGTATATGGGCAGAGTGAATATGTATCTTGGTGCTCCTAGCACAGTCCCAGTTCAGGCTTTTTGTCCCGACATAATTACCAGTGTTATTTGGATGGGTAAGAAATTATAGGCCACCCTACATATAGGGAGCTTTTCTGAAATGCTGGTTTTGAAGGCTTATGTTGACCACTTGCCATTCCCTAAAGTCACGTAGGATGGGGACCAGCTTTACTCCATTGGGTCAAAACAACTGCCAAGTCAGCTGCAGTCAGAACAGAAGCAGACCCATCTGATATCATTAATTAACCGCCTCCCCTTCCCCATATAAAAGAGGCTCCTGTGAAATAACAGTGATTCCTGTGCCCAAGCAAATGGTGTTCTGAATGATTTTACACTTATGGAGATGCTTAGTGTACACTGATGCTTGTAAAAGCCTTAAATAGGAATAACTTTACTATTAATAGATAAAAGTGATTTTTACAGATTTCATTGTTTGGACCCATTGGAATGTGTTTTGCAAAAGCAGGGTCAAAATGCACCATCTTGATTATCATGTTTCCTTCGAAGTCTAATGATACTGACTGAGAACATCAGTGAGACCCCAGATCATATTTAGTCATAGCCTTTAAAGATTCACCAACAACTATGACAATGGTATTGGCAGGTCATATCTCTGAAGAAAGGCTCACTTTCATGCCATTTTTATTATCTACCTTCACCTCACCTTCATTCTCTTCTGTGACCAGTGGTTCTTGACTTGACAGTGTACCAGAAATTAACTGCAAGGCTTCTAGGCTCCACTCTTCAAGTTTCTGATTCAGGAGGTTAGGGAGGAGGCCTGAAAAACTATTCCTACCAAGTTCCCAGGTGATGCTGATGTGGCTGGTCCAGGGACCATCCTTTGAGATCCACTGTTCCAGACACCCCCTCTCTTTACATTCTCTCCATGCATCTATCCTACTAGGCACACTGGCAGATGCTTACAGGATATAGGCAACCTCATGTGCTGTGATTGCCCCCAGACGGCTACACAGTGTTGGTGGTTATGTCAGTGTACAGATGTTTCAATGAGTAGCAAAGAAAAAAGAAAGGGAGCATGGGAGATAAAGGAAGAAAAGGAAGGGGAAAATGGAAAATAAGAAAGAAGGTAGCAAACAAGACAGGCGTTATATCCAAATACTAGTGGTGGGGAGACACCAATAGGAACTCTGCGTGACAGGCAGCATCATTTGTGCCACGAACCACCTCCACCTTTTTCAGGAGAAACGACGGCTCAGCCCATCAGGCCCAGATGTTCTTTATTTGTACACCCTGGGTGGTATTTAATATCAAGAACCATAATCAGCCAGCTATTGTCTCCATGATCAGAACATGTAACCAACTATTCCGCATAGAGGCTTACCTTCACAAGTCATCATTGGACCAGGCTCAAATCCCTCCTCGCAGGTGCATTCAAAACCCCCAATCACATTCTTGCAGGTGCCGTTTCCACAGGGATTGCCCACGGAACATTCATCAGTATCTGCAAGTGACCAAGAGCATATTCAAAATATGACGAATGAAGAAAAAAATTAGCTTGGACTCAAACAATACATTTCACTCTATCAGAGTCCTTTGATCTGTAGCATCTTGTTTTATTCTCATTCTGTCTTTGCAAGGAAGGAGTGCACATGTCTTATCTCCACAGATTTATAGCTGTGAAATTTGACCTGCTAAGTAACAGTGGCACTAACAGTGACAGTATCTGGGCTTCCAGCCCTCATAGTGCTCTTCTCTGTGAGCTTTTCCAGCTTCCTGTATTATGAAGAGGTAAGCCTACTGGGAATAGATGCTCAAAGGGTTAAAAAAAGGCTTCTCTCACAAGTCAAAAGTTTTCACTTATATAAAGCTAGAAATATATCTCCAGTTTGGCCCTACATTACATCATTCTCCAAGAAGCCTTAAACATGATGGATTTTTGCCAGATATAAAATAGAAGACTAAGCTTACACAAAGCAGGAGACCAGAGGTTAAGAAAAATTAATACACTGGATAAAATCAGGATTCAAACAGATTTTTTGTTGATTCTGTTGAAACCAGATGGTTTACGTTAGGCAGAAGAAAAGCTACAAAGAAATATGTTTAGGATACGATCTCTGTAAACAACTGTGGAGAGAGATCTCTAAACAACTGTGGAGAGAGAACAAGTCTTACCAAGGAGGTCTAAAAAATATATATGCTTCCCAACTCATCTATCTACAACACTGACTGTTTTTCTGACCTATCTCTTGAGGAGAATGTCTTCCTCTGGGAAAGGGAACTTTTTGAAAAACAACATTATTATTTTAGCCATCTAGAACCCAGAATAGTAATGGACTGCCATCACGGTTACATTTCAGGTTGGGTTCTGAGTCAAAAAGTGAAGAAAGAAGGTGTGGTAGAGAGACCTGGGTGAGCGGGCTCATTTGTCATGCCCAGAGAAGCACTAACTGAAGATTCCAAAGAGAAAACATCGACAACTTTGCTTTTGTTCTGCTATGGAATTGCATTTCACTGTCCAGAATATTACATCTCTTCCAAGTTAATAAAAATCAAATATCATAAATTTTTAGAGCTGCAGGGTAAATGGAAATAAGTTAGTCTATCTGCGTAACATTATATTCAAAGGCCTAGGAAGGCTAAGGAACTTGTTTATGCCATGGCCACAGCTGTGAGGAAAGTCCTTGTGCCCTGATTCCTTGTATGGAAAGAATGCTTTCTAATGTACACAAACATTCAGCATTTATGCTATTATTAATTCAGATGAAATGGAACTGCTCTGGATATTTTATAGACCTAGACATCAAACCTGGATTCAGTTTTGAGTTGATATGGGTTAGAGCTCAAAGGTCAGACATAGGAGCCGTTCTCTGAAATTTTAATAAGAAAGTAAAAACAAGAGGAGTTTACACTTGTACATAGCCTTTAGTACATTAAGCCTTACTAAATGTAATAAAATCTGGATAAATTTTGTATTTTACATATTGAGAAAATATGATTTTGACCATTAATAATCTTTTTTAAGGAATATGTTATAATGTTTTCCTTTCCACCTATCTCTTCAGATGTGTCCAGTGTCCTCCCCATCAGACTATAAGGAAGGACCATGTTGGCTTGGGTCACTGCTATAGCCTAGCAGAGTGCCGGACACATGGGCTACTCAGCTAGTAATGCTACATGACACATGAATGGACAAAGTTTATTTTTGTCCGAATCTTGGTACTTATTCTTCTTAGTGGGAACGCTACATGGCTTTATTTCTAATTTGTAAAATCCCTATGGAAGAAACCAATTTACTACTCACCTACACATTCATTCCCTTCCAGGATGTAACCAAAGGGACACTCGCAGCGATAGGAGCCATCGGTATTGATGCACTGCCCATGTTTACAGACATCTGGTTCTTTGCACTCGTCCATATCTTAAGCAAAGGATTAAAAAAAGTGAATAACAAGGTACCTTTTTCTTTTTATATATATATTTATTTATTTATTTTATTTCTGATAGAGAGAGCAAGAGCAGGGAAGGGGCAGAGAGAAAGGAAGACAGAGAATCCCAAGCAGGCTCCATGCTATCAGCACAGAGCCCGATGCAGAGGGCAAACTCATAAACCATGAGATCATGACCTAAGCCAAAATCAAGAGTTGGGGGCCTAACCGACTGAGCCACCCAGGCACCCCCCCAGTTACCTTTTTCTAAACACAAAGGTAAATTACAATCATTTCACTGTCTAACCAATGAAATATCTAATACTACAATATCTTGTTACCATATAATACCATAATACAATTGGTATCTAAAGACAAATAAGTAGTGCTTTATTTCCCAAGACAAATGTGAAGAAAAAAGAACAGCTGGAGAAAGGGCAGGGAAGAGGCTGGTTAAGAATACTAAAAAATGCTGAGAATCCAGTGCAGGCCACTTACCAACTGCTGAATCATCAGGCCCCACGATGATGCCGCTTCCATAGGGACAGATCTGGCGGAAGGCCTCTGTGGAGGAGACGGACGCTTGTTAATAGATCGATTGCAGTTAGCTACAGGGTGCTCCCCAAGCAGGGTGTGTTGGCCAGATTGCCACCTGCTGCAGGTATTGGGAAACAACAAATGCGAAAAGCCCAGATACCAGAGTAAGTGAACAAGGCTCCCAGTGCCTACCACTTGCCCTGATTCATAGCACGTTTCAGAAGGAAACAACTACCTGGCTCTTGAGTTAAAATCCTCTCCATGAATATTTCAGGTAGACTTACAGTTAAATTAAATTGTCTTATTTTCCTGAAGAGCTACACACGATATTTCTTATTTCATGGCCAGTCTGTCCTATGAGTAGCCCAAAGAGACATGCAGATGGTAGACATACCATCAGGTTCAGTGGGGCACAGCTCACAGGGATCACCCCAGCCTTCTCCCTTCAGGGCACAGCAGCATTCCTGTTTGGAGTGATTTCTGGATTTGGGTGATGAACATTTTCCTCCTTCAAACTTCGCGTAACAGTAGCTCATTCGCAAATCTGCAGCATAAATCCAGGAGACCTTTTAGATGCTTTCCTACTACATCATTACTGTACAGTAGTGATTGAGAAACAATCCATCTTGTTAAATCTGTTCCCTTTTCATTACAACAGTAACACTCCATAAGTGACTATAACAGTAACTGAGCTCAGATATTTAAAGTCATAGGTAAGCTTTGTAGTAAGATCTCATGAATACATCTATGCGTCTTTCACGTTATTATTTCTCATTTTAGCCAATGTTTCAAAATAACCTGATGTGAATAACAAAATCCCACACTATCAAATTTCAAAGCTGACATCATCAGTGACTTCCGGGTGGGGACATGAAGAAGTGGAATCATTTACAAGATCCTTCCATTGACAGATATGCTTACATGTGTTTTGGGTAACATTTAGCGAGCATACTAAGTTAGACCTCCCAGTTCCGGTACTTACTATGCTATTGCACTATGTTGTTTACTCTGTGCCCCCTCAGCCCTGAAACCAAGATAAAACCCCTGATTCCAAGCATACAGCAAATAAAGATGTGGCAATTTTGTGGACTGGCAAAAATACTACAATAATGGTCATTCACTGAACCAGCTACTGATATAGTTGCTGTTTACAAAATCCATGTTTACAACCTTTCTGCACGTTGTACACACACGTGCATACACACACACACACACACACACACAGAGAAGATACATAAGGTTGTTTAGCTCAACAGAGAGGGAAGGTAAGGAGGAGGGCAGGGAGATGGGTAGATAGGAGGGAGAATAATCTTTCTTTCAAAGAATATATTTCTTTAATATTGATAATTTTTGGTGACTCCAACCTGGAAGATGAGATCTAGTTGCTACAAAATTCTCCAACAGTGCTTCACATAATTTTGGAAACTGACTTTTCCATTTCTTATAGAGCAAGTTGGGTGGCTCTAAAAAGTGAACGCATCCAAAAGCCTGGAGTGTTTCCTCTCAAATTTGACATCCAAAGCCTTGCAGATTCCCCTCTAGTTACATGGAGGCTAAAATCTGCAGGTTTTCAGGAAATGTTTTCATATCCATTTTGAGGAATTCCCTTTTCTTTATGTACGATCAGACGATCAGGTATGCTCTCTCCTGTCACTGTTTTTCAACCCCAGGTAGCATATTATTATAGCCACCTATGCATTTCTGTTAAGACAATTTTCCAGCTTTTATTTCATGACAAAGGAGACAGTGTAAGATAATTGAGTCGCCAAGGATCATAGCAGAAAAATTTTCATGAATTAAAGTAAAAAAATCAATTAATCAATAATATTTGCCAGGCTCTAGTAAGTCTACTTCAGTTGGCCTCCCCAATGAACTTGTTCAACTTCTTCAACCAGGTCTTCCAGATACATTTTCTTGCTAATTTTTACTCTACTTCCACATCAGTTATAGCTAGACCTAAGAAGCACCTTTCAGTGAATCTTCTGACGGTCAAGAGCACTAAGGGCCGCTCCTTGTCCTGTGACATGCCTGCCATCCAAATTTTGCTTTGCTGAGAAGTTTCAAGATTTAATAGAATACAGTTTCTTGAAGGACACGTTTTGATTTGCTTTATTCTTCAAGTTCATTGTCACATACAATCTTTCGTGTTTATTATTTAGACCTAACTGTTTTAAGGTATCATTTAGTGACTACTCACAAAAATGTCTCAACAAATATACTAAAACTTAATTGTCTCTGTTGTCTTCCACCTTATAATGTTTCTTTTAAACCTAGATAATTCTTTTCCTTTCATCATTAACCCTGTTACATAAACCAGCCCTGTCTCCCCAGTATCACTTTACCATCCCAGCTCCAGAAAAAGAACAAATCCTAGCCCTTACACAGGCTTAAACACATGAAGTGTAAACTGTACAGTGAACTTTGTTAAGTGGGAGTGGCTCCTTCATAGCTGTGGCCTTCGGATGCCAGGATCTGTTCACCTGAGTCTTATCACAATTGTTCCTTCAAAAACTTTATCTGTGATTCTGTGGAATTTTCTCATTTCATGGGCAAGGGACGCCTGACTCCTAATTTGTCATCTTTTAAGTAAAACTCAGCTCTTAAATCCGTGACTTCAGCAAAATCTGTGCCCTGTGGGAGAGTTACATTTGCTTGTGGTGGTTCTCTAGATTTGGTTTATTAATCAAAGGTGCCTTGCATTGGGCAAGAGAGCTGTGCTCGCCCACACACTTTAACTAGGACTCACTAGGATGCCTGTTTACCAGTCCATCTGCAAAGAGCCCTTAATGACCTTTGAAATTTCATCAGAACTACAAAAGTCACTTTCCCTGCTTGCATTCCTCAATTCTGGCTCTGCCTCTTGGAGCTGAGCGTGTGGCAGGGCTGCTCACAGCTGGGCTGATTCTTCCTGCAGCGTTAGCCTGCTCTGTGACAGGCCAGTGCAAATTGAATTAATAGCCTCTGAGTTTCCTCTGGCCTGCCACATCGGCAGATTCACACCTGGTTTCTCACTGCTTTCTTTCCAAACTTGGGCCAAGCCAAAGGCACGCAAAAACAAGGGAGTAGGACTCAGAATTTATCTGGCTGGTCTGTACCATAACAGAATATCTGCTTGAATCAACTATCACCCCACCCACAGGCCTGAAATCCATGTGGGCTTCTGACAGCCACCTACGAGATCAAACCAACCCGAGAGGTCTCAATTTCCCTTCACACTTCTAAATATTGGATAACAAAAGGGCCAGTTGAATGGTGAAAAGTTAATCAAGAGTCTATGAAAGACTCAGAAACTAATGAAACCTTGTTATATATTTAGTACGATTGGTTGGGTAGGTATTATTATGGTTGTTTAAAATGAAGAAATTGAACATCCCAAAGATCAAATGACTTGCCTAGGCTGCAGACGGCTAAGCTGAGACCCCAAACTCAAATTTTGGAATCTGAAATGATCTCCCTTGCCTCTTATTTAGTAATATGGAAGCAAAAGATAACAAAACAACCAAGAAGGAAAACCTGAACAGTAAAACAACAAACCACAACAAAGCCCTGAGGTAGAGGGGAGAAATAAATATGTTTATATGGGGCTTTCTGTTCAAAATTCATTATACTAGTATGTATAAATGGATAGACACACACCGTTGCATTGTTTACTAAAATCTAAACGGTTTTCTGGGATATAATAGACTGTGTTATGCTTAAGTTCAGGCTTCCTTCTTTTTTTTTTTTTAAATTTTTAGTTTTATTTATTTCTAGGAGAGAGAGAGACAGCGTGAGCAGGGGAGGGTCAGAGAGAGAGGGAGTCACAGACTGAAACAGGCTCCAGGCTCTGAGCTGGCAGTCAGCACAGAGCCCGACGCGGGGCTCGAACCCACAACCGCGAGATCATGACCTAAGCGAAAGTCGGACGCTCAACCGACTAAGCCACCCAGGCGCCCCAGGCTTCCTTTTTTTAAGGTTCACAAGTATTACTCCTGAAAACAGACAATGCCCCGGCAAGAATCCTGGCCAGTTCAAGTTTATTTTTCTGTTTTCTTAGAAAATGTGTGATATAAGGGTTGGGCATTATATCCTGGAAGCATATGGACTGATCTGCATTGTTTGTTTTTGTTTTTTTTTTCTTAAATAGTTTATTGTCAAGTTGGTTTACATATAACACCCAGTGCTCATCCCAACAAGTGCCCTCCTCCATGCCCATCACCCCCTTCCTCTCTCCCCCACCCCCATCAGCCCTCAGTCTGTTCTCAGCATTTCAAGAGTCTCTCATGGTTTGCCTTCATCCCTCTCCCCAACTATTTTTCCCCTTCTTCTCCCGCATCGTCCTCTGTTAACTTCTTCCTAATCCACCTATATGTGCAAACGTATGGTATTTGTCCTTCTCTGCCTGACTTATTTCGCTCAGACTTTAGCCTCTACTACAAAGCTGTAATCATCAAGACAGTATGGTATTGGCACAAAAACAGACACATAGACCAATGGAATAGAATAGAGAACTCAGAACTGGACCCACAAATGTATGGCCAGCTAATCTTTGACAAAACGGGGAAGAGCATCCAATGGAAAAAAGACAGCTTCTTTAACAGATGGTTCTGGGAGAACTGGAGAGCAACATGCAGAAGAATGATCTGCATTTTTTGGACTGAAAGTCTCAAGGCTGGCCCACATTTACACAAGTCACCTCTTCAGAGGCAGAGACCAGGTAGCAGAACGTCCCCCAGGCTCTGCAGTATTCAGTGGCTCATGGCTGATCCTCCACTGACTGACCTATCAGCATCCGTGTTCTTAGGGGGAGAGACAGGTTCAAGTGCCAGGGCAGTTGTTGTACAAGCAACCATAACTTGATGGATAAGTTTTCAACCTTAAAAGTAAAAATGAACCTTCTGACATATGGTAATCATTAGACCTCTGAGTGAATGAAAACTCTCCATCTTCTCTTTCACAAAGAATCAAGGCTTTGCCATGTTTAAGAAAGTGAAACCACAACAAATAAACACAGAGTAATGAAAGTCTAAAGCCTTCAAAGGCAGTTACCTTGGCACCTTCTTCCAGTGGAGGACAAGGAGAATCCATCTGGACACAGACACTTGAAGCTGCCTTCAGTGTTACTGCATGTGCCCAAGGCACAAATTTCTGGCTCTTCAACACACTCATCAATATCTAAAAGAATTAACATGTGTCAAGGCCACAACACAATGGAGACACCATCAGATACTAAATGCAAAGTGTAGAAGTACAAAGTGCAATTCTTCCAATAATGACTTTTCCTGTATCATCATGCTGAGTCAATTCTAGGCTGTGATATCTTTTTTAAAAATTAATCTTGAAAATTCTTGTTGTAAAAATGGAATCTGCAAGTGCCTTCTAAGGGATACATTAAGAAATATCCCTTACCCAGACTGAGTTGCCTGGCTAATTAGAAAAGGTAATTTCCTACCACCCTAAACTAGAAAAGAAGCAAGAAACTCCCGAGTCACCACTTTAATTGTGTTGACAATGAGTTAATGAGAGATCTAGACCTTTGAACTAAAATTTTATTTCCCTCCATCCATTCACAGTGCTTTTCCCAATACCCCATGCTATAGCCCTAAAACTATGAATTTTACAAGAATACTAACACTCATGACAATAATCCTCTGCAACATAAAGATACTGCAGAAATGAGGCTCCTAACTTTCATCTGCAGGTTAATTTTTCTCAAGAAATGTCTTTCTTGTATGGGCTATAGTTTTTCTTTCATCATATAGAGAACAGGAAATTGATACACTTATAATTGTGACATATTTACTTTAGCATATTAATATGCCTTAGCCTTAGGAAGGGTTGATTAAAGGTGGTCTACAGTAGCATCTGAATGGCTTGGGTAACTATATGCCCTGGTTTTTCCAGGAGAGTGCTAGTTATGCCTGTTGTCCTGGCCTCGTTATTAATAGCCCCCTCCTTAAAACTGTCTTGGTTTGGTCAATGGATTACATGATCATCCTACGGATGGAAAAGTATGGCCACTCTTTCCAACAGACTTACCCATCTTTTCCCCTGACTTTCAGCTGGAATTTGTAGTAAAATAGAGTTAAGTCTTGATTTTAAGCCATGCTGTTTTTATGGAAATACTTTTCTTTTCAACAAGACATGCATCTTTTATATCATGGGGCTCTTTATTTTTGCATTCATGCAAAGAGTTCTACCTACATCAGAATGTATTCATATGATGCAGGTTCTTTCCCATGAGGTCCCACTAAGGGGAAGTTGGGAAGTTAATTCCATTATTTTGACTTACTAGTGTAAATACCACACAATAGATATTCTCAAAATGTGCAGCTCAAAGTAATGATCTTCCTATTCAGTGCAAAGCCAGTCTCTTCATCACTCCATGTTATTATGTGGCCTTTATAATTAATTACATCACATTGCTTGTGGTGTATCAATGAATCTGAGCTGCTGCCGCCTGAATGACTCCATTCCCATGTTTCCTCTACTCCCACATCCAACCTTTTCTTCAAGGAAAAACAACCTTTTGTAAAAATGCTCGAGTATTTCTTTTGGTTGTTGTTTTTGCCACTGTCAATAGGATTCCTTCTCTTATAGTAGAAATTAACCTGTAGGTGATGACTTCATAAGGATAGGGACAAAGATGGTGTAATGGGCACATTATTAAATATTTGGGAAGTTATTTTTCTTTCTATACATTTCCATTCTGTTCATCTTTGGGGAGTTTTGCATTAATCATGAAGTAGTTGATCTTTAGTAAAAGTGAAATAACACTTATAATAATTTGCATTTAGGCCTAATTTTGATAAACTGCTTCCATTTAGAATATTACCACTTGACCATGATTTAAATTGGATATATAATAAAATTTCTCCGTGATATTAAAAGTGGAGAAAATTCTTACTCATTATGGATGAGATACAGACCTATTTAAACTTGGGACCATGAACTAGCTGATGTCTTAAAAATCTTTTCAGCCCAGTTATTTATGGAGTTCTAGCAATTAATGTCCTGCATTTAACTCAATGACATATGAAATGAGGAATGCAGTACCATAAAATTTGCTGAGAACTTATTTGTAGTAACACATTTCCAACACAGACAAATTATATATCCACAATCATCCAACCTTGAATATGGTCACTTAAAGATTTTAGCTGGAACCCTGAAGCTATTTTTCATTGCAACTTACTGATACTTGTAATCCACGGTTTTTTTACAAGATGCATAAAGGCATCCTGGAAAAGAGTCAGGGTCATATAACCACCCATATGCACAGAGCAAAACAGCGTCATCAGATATCAGTGTGAGAATTAGATGTTGCAGCCTCGTCATCTGAATGTGAGAATATAAGTCACACCCTCTGATCTTGGATTTGTTTCTGATAAAGTATCCAAAATGAAGACGCCAGCACACCATCACAAAAATGGACTTGGAGAATGCCAGTGCAGTAACCAAGACTGCTCACTTCCAAATACGGATAGCCCTCTCCCGCCTACCTTCACACTTGTCATTCTGTAGACTGTACCCAGGTGGACAAATGCACCTGTAGGACCCATCCAAGTTTTGACAGGTGCCTGGCGCACATTTTCCAGGTTCTAGAAGACATTCATTGATATCTGCAAAGAAAAGGGAGAAAGAAACAAGAGGTTCCCACTGGCATGATTTCCATCAAGCAATTAAAATTCCAAGAAACTGGAATCAAATCAAAGAAATACATAAAACTACCACGGAGAAAAATTAATGACTCAATAAAAAGAAGCTTTATCAGCTTTCAGAAGTGTGCAGAACAACTGTATTTTATGTGACCGATCACAAATTAAATATTTCCAGAAAAATGTAGCTTGTGAAAAGTTAATGGGTATGAAGATTTTTCAGGGCACCCAAAAGATTATAGAAGAGATTTCTACAAAGCTCTTTTAAAGAAAATAAATATAAGAAAGCAAATTATAATTGTTTATGGAACAATTTAACTTTCTGTGAAATTTAACAATTTAACTAGTCTCTGGAAGTACAATAACTTAATTTTAAAACATAACAGAGAAGTGTGTTATAGATATCACGCACACACACACACACACACACACACACAGAGTCTATGGGTAGGATTGGTGTAATTCCACTCTGATTTTTTTCCCCTCCAGCCTTTTGAAGGAAGGATGTTGACAGAGACTGCAGGATTCTTTCGTCTCAGAGAGCATACTTTGGAATCTCTTTCTGAGATTCTGAGGCAGCACTCACCCACACAGGTCCTTCCATCTGGAGCCACCTCATAGCCTTCATTGCATTGACACTGGAAGGACCCCACTGTGTTGATGCACTGGCCATTTCTGCAAAGGTTCCCATTTCCGGTTGCACATTCATCAACATCTGCCAAAAAAAATACCCTTTGATATATTCCAAAGAAAATGTTACAATCCAGCAATGATCAAAACCTTTAAAGGGAAAAATACTTATTTGGAATTTCAGAGGCTTTTGCTGGCTCGACCAAACGTGAAAAATTCCAATAAATATCTAGTTTGTAATAATACACCTGGCTTTACTCACTTATTAAAACCTAACAAGTCTATGCTATTCTATTAATTAGAGACTGACAACTTATATTAGAACTTTATATGAGTTTCACCTTGATCTTCCTTTAGGTTTCATTTTTAAAAGCTAAAACTGAATTACTAATACACAATACAGCTGAGGGTATTAAATATTCTCATAATTAGAGGTATATAAAATTAGCCTCTAGCAACAAGACAAAATTTGGATCATTACTCTCACTTATAACATAGCATGTTTTATAAGGAGGATTTTATAGATTCAATAATTGACTTTTTTAAAAGTTTTATTTATTTATATAATCTCTGCACCCCACCTGAGGCTTGAACTCACAGCCCCACCACAAAGATTCCCAGGCTCTTCTGACTGAGCAAGCCAGGCGTCCCGCACCACCAGTAACTGAATTATTTTAAGACAGACCATAGTGACACATGGAGACAAATGGGTCCACATTATTCCTGAATTATGCATACAAACTATATACAAATATGGGTCCACGTTATTCCTGAATTTCTATACAAAGAATCACTTTTATGTGTTTTAAAATGGGATCAATTTATTTAAAAATGTATTTATTTCACAGTAGGTTACATATAAAAATTATAGCTGCTAACAAGCACTTATATGAAAGTCATGGCCGTCATTACTCTAGTTGACATTTAATTAGCACATTATATTTGACAAATCCTTTAACTAGTCGTTGCTACCTGAGAGAGCAAATATTTTGGAAAACCAAATGGCTTCCTGGAGAGGCTGCTAATTAAGATGTGCACACAGGAAACGCACGAGGCAGCGACGTGCATACGCACCTATGCAGTCATTGTTGTGGGAGAGGATGAACCCGTGGTTGCAGCGGCAGTTGAAGGAACCAATCGTGTTGCGGCAAGTTCCGTTCCCACAGGCATCTCGCTCACACTCATTTATGTCTAGTGGGAACAAAGGCCATAGAGAAACGTGGTCGTTAATGAGAGGAGAGGCGAGCAGCTACCTGGGGTTAAAGGGCATGGTGGGGTTCACGGAGCATCAGGCATGGGCTAAGAACTTCCTGATGCTGGTACTGGCTCCAGCAGGGGCCACTCCCCATGAGTGATCGGCAGGAGCCCAGGACCTAAACCCTGGGAATAAACCGTTTCCTTGGTTGGCATGTGAAAGGAGGCAAGCTAAGGACATGAGAACTGGACAAGAACTATTTTACTCTATTTACTTCTAGAATTCTCCATCCTTGCCACTTTTCTCAAATATTTTCACTTGGAAATGGAAAATTCTGTGCGCATCTGGGTCTTGATTTGCTGCCACCTTTGGCAAACTTCAGCCTTTAAGATTCTCACTCCAGTTTACCGAAAAGCAGTGAGTCACCTGATATTACCCTGAAATCAGCAACAAAATAAACAAGCTTTCTAACTCACCTGATATTTTAGACACCTTTTCCTTCTTCTCGGTCCACCCCTAAAGACTGATGACCACTCCCGCCACTGGTGCCTGAACTCACTCTTCTAAACTATCCCAATGTGATGGCACTTTTACCCCTTTGGAAACATTTTTTTCATTATTATTTGCCTTTCTATTGGTCTATGACTTTCCTCTTTGACTATTTTGTAAAGCTCTTTTTGTGTCTTTTATGTCTGGAGCACTGCACCACAGCAGCTATCATCTTTCTTATAGAGCAGGTGTACATTATATTAAGGAGGAAATAAAGAATTAAAACAAAAGGAAGTTGATACTGCTGGTTTTGCGGGAGTGAGGCAGAATGAGGGGGGCGAGGGCAAAGGGGAGGAGATTCGGGGACTGGAAGACAACACCTCAGGTTAGCAAAAGGCAGTGTTTGGAGTTAGGATTTCCTTTCAAATTTTGGACATGAAGATAAGTTATCTGTGATCCTAAATCAGAAAGCTATTGCTGATCCCAAACTGATCCAATATGTGTGTCTGTGGTTGAAGACCACATCCAGGTGAGTCACCCTGCCAGCAATCAAGAGCTGCTGGTTTGACTCATTTTTTGCCAAGCTAGTGAAATTCTTCTGGAGGGCAGGTCCTTCGGTAGAGGGTTCCAGATAAATCAGATGCAGGGTGTCATTGCTATGCCGGGATTAGCTTCCCAGGGATGAGAAGGGCTGATTCTACTCCTGCAATTTAAAACTTGTTAGCTGCTCTGAAGAAGACAAGACTTTGTAAGAATGTTCCCTAATGAATGAACCCAATTATAGCAAAAGGTCAGCTCTTTAAACATTACTCTATTGATTCTTCTTTTTTCAGCTATGAAACTGATTCATGTTCATGAATCATCCTTAATGGATGCTGCTTTAAAGTATAAAAAGGAAGGAGGAAAAGAGAGAAAATCATTAATTAATATGTGGAATTTATTCTAAATCAGCATCCTGATTCAGCACTGAAAGCAAGGAGGAGGAGATTTAAAATCTTGAACTCTTTTCCCCTAGAAAAATGTGGGGTCTTTTTTGCCTTTATAGGATCTATAAATTTGCTTCTGAGGATATGGTACAAACCATGGACCCTTATCAAAAAATGCTCATATTCAAACATCAAAAGCTGCACTATATCCCAATAAGGCAAATCCACACAGACTTAATACAATAATAGGCTATTAGCATTAATAAAAAGTAGTTTTTGTCTTAATATCTTTCTCCATTTTTCCCTTAGTCAAAAGTTTTTCTGACCTGGCAGCCAATTGAATATCAAGGAAGAGGTTTATTGTGTTCAGATTGCCAAAGATTAAATACCAAAGGATGTTCATGCTACATGCGTGTTTGTGTTTTCATTTTATAAATGGCAAAACTAATACTGATGGTTTAGTATTAGTTTTTATATGTCTTCAGATGCAAATGAATTTTTCAATAGGATATGAATTAAAAATGATAATCACGTACTCACCCAAACACATGGTTTGATCAGCATTCGTTTTAAAACCAGTGTGGCAAAGGCAATAAAAACTTCCAACTGTGTCAATACACTGTCCATGGCTGCATATGTTGGGGATTTCTTGGCACTCATTGCGATCTGTATATAAAAAGTATTGTAAGTATCTTATGTAGAGCTTAGGAGACAAAACTGCATTAAGTAACTTCCTTCTAGGTATTCCGCTCGGGATTAATCCTAGCTCTAAACCAAGCCAGTAAAACAGATACTGGCATTATATTTATTTTTACCTCAAAACTGGTTACAACTAATGCTCCTTCACTGGGCACATTCAGAGTATGTTAGCAAGACATGAGGCAACGAAAAAAAAGTGTTCTGAAAGATGAGAAAAGTTAGAAGCAGAATCGGGAAGAAGAATCCAAGCTGGGAGATAAGCTGTTTGATAATTTGCCCACACAATATCACAGACCGGAGAATGAATTAAGTATTTTGTCTAGTCAAGATATGGTGCCTCAAGTCATGGACCCTTCATAGTTTCCCTTGGAAATATACATCAAAGTCGAACAAATCGCATTGCTAAGATGGGTTTTCTTGACGGACAACCCACACTGTCCTTTGTTTAGGTTTCAGTTCATTGTTTTGTCTTACTCCTCTAACCTTTTGTTCCATCTTAACCAAGTCTTCATGTCTACATATGGCTCCTTTTAGCATTTAACAATCGTAATGGTGTTTCTTTTCATTTGTATTCATTCAAGGGAAAGCCCTATCATCTTGCCTCTTCTGCCGGTCTTTAAGCTCTGAATTATATTTCTCATCAACTGAATCTGTGTTGCCCTCCTGAAATCTGATGATGGGGGGGTGGGCAGAATTTATTATATGAATCTACAAATGACATGATTACATGCCTACTTATGTCCCTAATTTAATTTTTTAAGGCTCTCAAGATTCTATGTTTAGGGCACATGTCATCTGAAGAGGCCTGTATCATCCTGGTTGTCCTATTGTCATAAAGGAGTGCAAGCAGCAAGAATGCCAACCCGAGTAAGGATTCTGTAAAGCACAGTAACACTCCTGCTTCCAGCTGAATAATGCAAATTTGCCATCGGCCTGTCATGCCTACTGAGAAGACAATAACTGGGAATGGACACTTTTTGCAGCACAGAACAGTTGTGCTCATGCCAGAAGAGAAGATATCCCTTCTATTTCCTGTGCTCAGGCTGTCATTGTTAGGACTACTTCCTTCCAATTACGGACCATTACAGCTGATGAGTCACCATACAATTTAAAAGTCTCAAGTGAACTTGAACAGATCATCTTAATGGAGAAATTGGGATATAGTAGCTTAAGACGTATTGCTAGCCTATCTAGAAATGCTTATTAACCTATTAAGTTATTATTATTCCCATTGGAGAAGACAGATTTGAAATGAGCAAGCTGTTCCCTGGGATAGGCAGAAGAAATTGATTTCCATCGCTAGGCTCGGTAGAAGGAGCTGGTTTTGAGGAAGGGGGACTCAGAGCTTACCATAGTTGCCCAAATTTTGGGTGCCCTCAGGTAGTACTGGATCTGCAAGTATGCAAGGTACTAGGTCTGTCTTATCTCTGGGGCCTGTAGAAAATGGAGTGCCCTAAGGGTCTTCTTAGAAAAAGATCTCCGGTTGGGAACTTTCTTTCCCACATTGCCTATTTCGTGATGGTTTTAGGAAAATGAAACATGGAGCACTTTGAGGTTCTAAGGTAAAATAGAAAGTTACAATTCTAGAGAACTTAATTGGGAAGTTCACTTTGTCTTGAGACGAGAACACTAGGTTTCTACAAGCACTAGGATTTGAGCTCCCAGGAGATTATGTCTGAGGTTGAAAAAGGAGATTTACATGGGGCTTTAGGGGGGGAAACCACACAGTCAACAGACAGGAAACCATGAGGAGGTGGTAGGGAAGAATGAGTCTCTTGCCTTTAGCTGAGCAAGAACTTCCAGAAAGGGGCTGCATTTGCTCTAACTACACAGCTCCTGAGGTCAGACTAGCATCCTGGGCTTAGACATCTAACCCTTTTCTCAACAATGTGGGTAATATGGCGAGCTGTGATTTGGGGTTTGAAATGATGTACTTACTAATTCAAATACAAATCTAATGATGGAAAGGAAATTTTAGTTCTTTTCATCTGAAACATAGGACAAGAGGAGTATTTTGCATATGTTAGAAAAAATGCCATGCATAGGATAGTATCTTAAGGCATTTTAAAAGATTTTTTTTTAATATTTTTATTTATTTCTAGGGGAGAGAGAGAGAGAGAGACAGTGTGAGCAGGGGAGGGTCAGAGAGAGAGGGAGTCACAGACTGAAACAGGCTCCAGGCTCTGAGCTGGCAGTCAGCACAGAGCCCAACGCGGGGCTCGAACCCACGGACCGCGAGATCATGACCTAAGCGAAAGTCGGACGCTTAACTGACTAAGCCACCCAGGCGCCCCTAAAAGATTTTAAAAGATATAAATGAAGATGATTCCTGAGTGAAGTCTTCAGCCCTAGAGGCTGAATAATTGTAAAACTCAAGTACATTCCTTCTTCTGAGGATTCCAATGAGTGAGGGAAAGTGAGCTTGGCTACAAATGACACTCATTCACAGCACTTATCACTGGTTAGTGCTGCATCAATGAGTTTTATTTGTGCTCGTATTCTACAAGAAAATATGGCAGGGCTTAGGCCCCAGCCACCCAAGGTTGGACATCCTGTCTTGATATATAAATAGCTTGTCCCACTTTTTGCCTGAGCGTGAAATGGTGTGAAACGACACGCTCTATATTATCAGCAGTTCTTTATTTCGATTGGCAGTATTTTGCCCAGTTTCAAAGAAATATAAATTAAGAGCAAAATGCAGGGAAATGCTATAAATGCCAAGTTACACTAGGGTATTGTGACTCATATCAGAGACGTCCCCATTTTTCCTGTCCTGTTTTTTAATACATGGATAACAACTGCTTTGTTGACAAAATGCTAAACACTTGCACATGTTCCTTTAAACCCAACAAAACAAGCCTTGATTCTCAAAGTGAGTTTTTGTTCTGCTATTACACCCTCTTCCCACCAAGGTCTAATAAAACAATGCAAAATACCCTACAGAGAGCAGTGCACTTCCTACCACTTAATCGCTGGTAGGCAAGGAAGTCCAAGGAAAATTTGACCGAGTTCCCTTGTGTTGTTTCATTCACAAATGCATAAAATACCCAGGAAACTCCTTGGGAAATGAACGATAGCAAAACAACACATTCTTCCTGACCTCCATGCTAAATATACAATGATTTATAATTACTCAAAAACTCACATGAAAATCATTCTGAGGTATAATTTTGCTTCTGGGCTGAAACAGCAGTGTTTTCATTTTGGTGCCACTGGCTAAAAGATGCCATCAGATATTTAAAACTTTACCATCCGTACGAGCTAACATGTTCATCCTTCTTATTTTTACCACATCCCTGACAAAAGTAAACCGTAACAAAATCTAACCTCTAGGGGACAGTTTCTCATTTTACTGTAGGTGACTTGTAGCTAATAAAAGGCTGTTAATGTTCACTGCCCTCAGTTCCATAAGATGTTTAGGAGGAAAAGTGCTGCTGTTAGTTCTTTGTGTTCATGCAGGTTAATCTAACTCCGCTCAGGAGAGGTTCACTATAGATTGGGGTATGTGGCTGTAGTGGTGACAACCTCCCACCCTAAGGGGGGATCATGTGAAAGGAAAAAAAAAAGTGCTTGTCCCTGATTACTGGTTAGGGGACTGTGGGTGTGGGTGTGTATTTGAGGAAAGGGGTGTCTGGAGCAGGGCAGCAGATAGGCCAATCTGAAATCTAGGTCTACATAGGACAGATTTCTCATTTTGAAAACATCACATCTACAAAGGTTTAGAAATTTCAATAATTTTCCTTTTTTGCTGGGCTCATGATTAGAACTTAGCAGTCTAAGTAAGAATACTCATGTATTCTTCAAGCTAACCTCACAAAATTTGAAGGAATCTGAAGCCTGCTGGAGATGGCCCATTGAGGGGCCCACCCAGCCGGGAGCAGGGGGCACTTACCATTGCACTGCCCCGTGGAGGTGAAGCGGTAGCCTGGCTTGCAGTCACAGCGGTAGCTGCCCGCGGTGTTGATGCACTCGGCATTGCGCTGGCACACAGGGCCATTCTGACATTCGTCGATATCTCCAAGCAGAAGAGAATTTAATTAGAAGGAGAACAGAACGTAGTCAAGTCGACGAAGCCCCTCACTTAAAATAGATTTCTATTTTCTTCTTTTTGATCAGTTCCATTGAACAGACAGTGGAAGACTTTTAAGACTTCTTTTCTAGTTTTTCTGCTTTACTGAGTATATTTTTCGTAAACGCAAGTACTTGGTTTATGACCACATGTGGACTCTAATGATGCTCGTGTATAAAAGAAAAGTCACAAAACTCAGCTGTTAGGACCAGTGCTTGGCATGGTATAAACTAAATATCCTAGGAAATGTTGCATTTGCTCAAAGCCCCAGGGTTTTATGATTCATTGGTTGCTTCGCCTTCATATTCATAGGAATCACTTGGGACCTTGTGAAAGGCAGATTCTGATTCAGGATGTCTGGAGAATGGCTTCAAATTCTGCATTTCCAATAAGCCCGCAAGTGATGCTGGTGCTCCTGATTCACGGGCCAGTGCCATCAACTCCAGGGCTGTAGAAGCTCCTGCTTAAATTACTGCCACATGGTAGTCAAATCAAGGAAACTTAATATGAGAGGTTGCACATAAAACTACTGACAACAACCCAACTCTCACTATCAAAGAAAAGAATAAATGGATATTCTGTGCTTCAGAGCTTTGACTATACTCAGGGGGGTTGTTTGCCTATTTTTTTTTTAAACCAGGTAGCTAATATAGTTCAAATTCATGGCACTGTGAAAGTTCTCCACAGTCCAGGATATGCCTTGGGGCAAAATACACATTCCCTGCCCCTACTCCTATGAAACAATCTAACTCCGGTTGAGCCCAGTAAAGGGGATAGCCTGGAACTCAGGCAGGAACTGGCTCTTAGCACCAGTGCTGGGGTTTTACAAAGTAGTAGGCTCAGCCCAAGAAGCTCCCACAAAGGGGCAGCATATACATCAACCTGTGCCTCACAGGTGTACGACTGTGTGGCGGAAAAGCCTGAGGACTACCGTCGGTCAGTGGGAGTTTCTGCCTCATGTAGGGTGGGGTGTGCCTCTCTGGATAACAGATACAAGGGCAGATGTATGCCTGCCTTGGGTTTCAATGGACCCAAGATCAGTACCAACTCTCCCCAGCAGGTCTGCCGTGGTCTTAGGAGCGTACAGAGACAGAGAAGGTAGCCTGTCATTGGAGACACCAAATTGAGACACAGACAGGCATGTCTGTGAGGCATCAGATGCCTAGCATCAGATTATATGCATACTTGGGGAGAACAGATGTATGAGCATTCCCTAAATCACTTCTGGAATCCATTCCAATTTCAGGGTTACAGAGGCATAAATTAAATCAACGTTCATTTTCTGATTCTGAGAGCTAGGAGTGTGCTAGGAAGCAGCTGACCCTGGAATAAACATTCGCCCCGAGAATGGATACTCTGTGAAATGAAAACCAAAAGTTGGAGTGCTTTATAATCTCAATGTCCACTGAGTACTACCCTGACAGCAAAGTGTTTTACACTGATACAGCTACAGGTTTTCAATCTCACGTGGACAGTGAGGTCTAGGTTGATGTGGCCATCATGGGTGATCATGCCTATGGGTTGGGGATCTCTGAATGGAAGAAAACAAGAGAGGCCCCAGGAAGGTGGCAGACATCCTAGCCATGTATGAAAGGGGGACAACTGGCTAAGAGGAAGGTTATGATTATCAGATCATCTGCTGTGGGCTAGTGCCAGGGTCTGAGATGACTATTTGCTAAGGAAGGTTCTGAATCGTTATCACCCCATTCCCCACCCCTCCCCAGGAGCCAGAATAACATGTGCCCACCTGGCTGTAGTAACTAAAAGTCTGGTGAAGAGAATTTAATGAGCATGTGCTTAGGACCATAACTTTACTCATCGTCTGTAAGTTGTCCCTAGTCTAGGGGGCAAAAAGGTTTTTTTAACATTAAAGTGTTGACATATGTGTTTCCATATATGCTCGAAGGGGTAATAACCCTTTGTGACATGAACAAAAACTCTGCAAGAGGCCCCAAGTTCGTGTATTAAATAGACAATTATTCCAGCTATCCTAAGGCACATGGTATATTTAATAACCAATAACGTCCCTTTTACTAACACGTAAGAGTGCACCATCTTCCCCAGATGTAGGGAAAATATGAAGTGCTGTGAGGAATGTACGGCATCACAGTACATGCACATGGTAAGGGGAGGTAATTTGAAAATGAAAAAAGTACCACTTGCACGTATGCCAACATTCTTCATATAAAATAGAATTTGCTGTTCTTGCCTTTTGGAATTCTCTCATGCATTTGGAATATTTGCATTAACCTTGTTTTCACTTGGGAGTAGCACAGGCTCCGTTTGGAAGAGAACACTAATTTTGAGATTCAAGTAAAGATGACTGCCCACCACTCATGCTCACTTTTAAGCAATGAGAAACAAAAGCAATCTATGCGACACACCCAGGAACCCAAGGCTTTCTTGTATCAGCTGGGAAATCTAATATATTGTGTATGGGACCGGGCTGTGAGTGCACATCCTGCTTTTTCCACTGGGACTAAGGGAAATTTTTCCATGCAAAAATGATGTTCCACATGGTGCCCTGCACTATTGCTAGAGCTTGATGGATTGCTGAAATTCCAACGTCGTGAAATTGGCCAAGTGTGTGTGGGTAAGTAGCTCGTCAGTTGGCTCATTCCTGGACATGATATAGTGACATCACTTACCTTCACAAACCAACAACTTGTCATTATAGAAGAAGCCCACTGGACATTCACATCTGAAGCTGCCGACCATGTTGATACACACTCCATTTTCACAGACCCCTGGGATCTCCCGGCATTCATCAATGTCTGGAAACAGAGCAGCCACACATGAGTGACAGCATGGCACATGATCTCTGTGTGTGGTCAGTCGGCACTGAGAGTCAGCAGCTTCTAACCCGATGTTCTACATAAGGTCCACAACAAAAAAAGACAAAGTGCATGGGTGTGTGGGTGGGTATGTGTGTTTGGGGTGGAGATGATGGAAAGGGGGACATCAATTGATATCAAATTGAAATAACTAAAGTGCTTTCAGGCACTCATGAGTCTATCTGGATTTAAGATCTTTGTGGTTCTGTTTCAGAACAAAACCAGGTAGGAGCCATGTTGGTACCCCCTGGGCACTATGTACCAGATGAGTAGAATAAAGTGACCGCTGAAAATAAATGGCCACTCTACCCAAAGTGTGTGGTGCTGTTTGGCTAGAATGGGAAAGGACAGCTGGTGAAGGACAGACGAGCCCATGGTCATAGCCAGCTCTGATCTTTCAGATTCCTCTTCAAAGTCCCCTTTCCTCCTTCACATGGCTTTGAAAAGGAGGTACGTTAGGTCTGGGGCTGTGAGCTGAGCCCACGCTGACTGTGGGGGCCAGCACTGAGAAGCACTGTAGCCACAGACTGTGGTTCCCTAAGGCCAGGGGCTGGGGATGGCTGCTATACCACTGTGTTATCACCCCTACCACGCTGTCTGATCAATGTTAAGCGTCAATTAAAATTTGGTAATTTAAGAGCCAGTATCTGGAAGTTGGGACAGGTGAGCATTAAAACAGGATCCAAACAGGAGTGACAGCAGAGCCAGAAGACAGGCTGCTAGAGCAGGGCTGGCCAGCTGGTGAGGTGGCCTTGTGGGCAGGTCTCACCTCCTCACCAGCCTGGGGATCCAACCTCTTTCTGACCTGCTCTCAACTCCCAACCATTCAGTGTCTTCTAGGATAATAATAGTTAAGTGTTAGTAGTGTCTCACTTGCCATATACCTGGCATATTTCTCAACATTCAACCTGGATTTACTCACTGAATCACTGCAGCCCCTCTATGAGATGGTCTCCAGGTACTCTAACAATTGTCACTATGCAGATGATGGAATGGGGGCCAAGCCAGCGGAAGGAACTTGCCAAAAACCACAAAGCTATTAAGAAGCCGAGTCAGGATTTGACACCAGGAATCTGCTAACAGGCTGTCCTACCTCCCTCAGGCTTTTGCACGTCACAGTCAACAATCTTCACAAAACCACAATCGAATTACTTGTTATCCTGGAGGGCCCCTCCACCACTGCTTGGTGGAATTTCACAAAGCGCTTCAGAAGCTGGGAGGGGATGTAAAGCTTTGGTCTTTCCAGCCTCCCAGGTTTCTGTTCCCTCGCTGTTGAGACACTTCTGTTTACATATTATAGTCAGGAGCCTCTGCAAGGACTTTGTTTGCCTAAGTCATAAGAAGGGCCACAGTTGTACATGGGAGACTACTGTGATTTCAGAATAATCATACTCTGAAGCCAGCCTGCTTTGAAGGAGAAATTTGACAGACCACAGGTTTATTTTAGCTCCTTTTCTAAAGAGTCTGATTTTGTTTGAAGGCAAATTGATGTCTTTAGTGGAAAAAACAGCTTCGAGTATATTGCTGTTTTGAATGCAGGTGATCATGTTTTTGGATTTTTCACACATTTACCATTCATTTTCTTAACAGGCTATGCAAAGTAGCATCACAACTGTGAACCCTCAGCAAACAAAAAGATAATTCAGACTACATTCTTTTATTATTTAAAACATGAAACATCATGTTCACATTCATTTATTTTAAATACGAGTGATGTATTATCAAGTTTAACAATAACAGACTGGGTCAAATTTCTAGCCATTGTTAGGCATAAAATAGCAAAAGGATATATTAAAAATTATATTTTCTTTGCCTGTCTGGATTTCATTTGAACTTCAACTTGGAGAAGTTTATATTTTAAGACAAGATTAATAAACTTGCTATAGTTTTAACCCCATACGAATGGGTTCTATATGCCAACAATCTTAAGACCTTTCAGAAGGAGAGTATAAAGCTCAAATAAAACAAAGTTTCTCAGTCATCTAAATATTTTGTCATGGTGGAATTTGGTAACAATAAGTATATTGCTAACTATCACATTTCCAGCTTTCAAGAGCTCGAGGCAAAGCAAGCTGTGAGTCAGGACTGGATTTGGGTCCCAGCTCTGTTATTAATTAGCAAGGTGACCTCGGCCGAGTCCCTTCCCCTGTCTGTCTGTCCCCTCAACTGTAAAGCAGTGCATTTGGACTGGCTGATGTACAAGACGTCTCCAGCTCAACTAGTGGATGACGCTGGTACTGTTTCGAGTCTTTGCCTGCTGCCAACCTCGGAGGGCAGGCCTTGCTGGGGGACATGCCTGGTCCGTCTGTGGAGAACCATTATTATTAAAGACCACTTATCTTCGGATCAGAGATTCTAGGGAGATGAAAAGATCTCTTTGGGGAAGGGGAAAAACAAAGCAGTGAAGGCCAGGTGTTTCATGCCAATGTCATTTAGCAGTTTTTCTTTCCAAACCATGAAGTTTCTTTGGACATTGACTAGACTGTGGAGCCATATGGATTTGGCACTAAGGGAGCCAGGCTGATTGCTGGACCAGACCCTTGTTTTCTTAAACAAGGTCACTGGAAAGGCTGATGTGGATTTCAGTTTACTTATTAGGAAGAAGGTAGAACAAAGCAAATGGTGATGTTTGCTACCAGACACAATTGCTTGGACTTAAGAGGGGCATCTGAGGATGCATATAAATCACACTGGGGAAAAACTCTGAGAATGCAATAGCTTTCCATCTACTTTTATGTTATTTGCTTTTAAACCACAAAGGCATTGCTTCCGTTGGCTGAACGCTGTGTAAGATTTCTGAATCTTGCACAGGCATCTCGAGCACCGCAGTGGTCTCTGCTCCAGTTACCAGATGGGGCCTGTGATTGGAAAGCTTTTCTTTTTTTTTTAATTATTGCACCTCTGAAATTCCCAAAGCAGATGACCTGAGGAGAATCTGTAGGAGATAAAATTGACCCCGCAAAAGGATTTATGCGTACAACGTGCACATAGAGATTGGTATGAAAAGTCATATTAAACTCAGGTCATAGTCAGAAGGAAAGATTGGGAATTATAGTCAAATCAAACGTCAGCTGGCCCTACTCCCAGAATCTCTCTCTTTGTTGATGCCTAGGGTTGGTTTAACTAAGCTTGATTGTAATTTTGTGAAAAGCTTTCCAGTCCCCTTAATCATGAGCAACAAATGCTGCTGCCAATTAGGTGGAGCGACACAGGGTGTTTGTGGTTTGTTTCAAATGAAGAATCAGTGTTTCAGTAAAACTAAATGGCATTGTTTGACTATTTTTTCCTTCTAAGAAAAAAAAAAAACAACCTGAGCAAAATAAGGGTGTGTATTCCTGTTTTCAAACACAAGGGCAAACAAAGAAAACTCCAACAATGGCATCATAACTCACCAACAGGTAAGCCGGTGTAAATGTCAATGACGAAGCCCGGCCTTTGACTTCCACAAAGTGTAGCAAATTCATCTGCAGTAATTCATTAAACAAAGATGGGGTGAGAGGAGTGAAAATAAGGGTCAGCAAAGAGCAATGACTGGGCCAAAAGAAATTACTTTGGAAACATCTTGCAAAATATTTATCTGTATTTTGAGGAATTTAAAACAAAAAATAAATCTGAGAATCCTCACAGATGTTGTAACCTTGTCCTTAAGGCAAACGCTGAATGAAAAGCGACCTTATGTTGACGTAATACTGAGGAAGAAGCAGAGGTCTCCACATCACAGCCCACGCATTTGTATGAGCTTGCCTGTAGGAATTTGGGTTTCTAGAAGGATGTTGTTCAGTTCTGAACCCAGGGACTGGCAAGAGTGCCTCTTTCCACTCGCATGAAGGGATCTAGGATCTGAGGAATGCTTAGAAAAGTCATTTCCTCAGTATATTGGGGGAGACCATAGCAAACTAGCCAAATTTTTTGACATCAGGTCTATTAAGGACTAATTCAGTTCAAACAACCAACTTATGTCATTACTTCAGTTTTTGGAGCTGGATTTCATTTGGCGCAGCTCTCTCGTTCTTTCTCTCTCCCGTTCCTAACCTTCTATCTTTCTCTTGCTCGTCTGAATTCATCACAGTTGACAATAAAGGATGAACTAAATGTCATCTGCCATCCTGCATAAACTCTGAAATTCTGTAATTTCAGATCAAGACTGTAACTGATACGGCATGGTATCAATTTAAGCTCAAGGTAGCCATTGCCTTATTGGTCAAACCCACTAAAAAGTATAAAAGGTCTCTGGAAGTAGTTTAATCAAAATGTGGCACATTCTTCTCTTGGTGCTTTATTTCCTTAATATCTGTCTATTTTTATAATGCCAGCTGACACTGGTCATCCAGGAACTTCTAAAATGTGTACAGACTACATACCTAAATGAAAAGCCATGACTAGATTTGGCCAAATTTCAACATGAATAAGAAATCTTGCATTTTAGATTAAGAATATGCACATTCTTAACTCAGATACTTCTGAAAGTAACTCAAAGTCTTTAGTAGGAGTTTCCAAAACAGTCTCTAGGGGAACACACAACAACTGACAACTGGATCAAGAAGATGTGGTTTATCTATACAATGGAATACTACGTGGCAATGAGAAAGAATGAAATCTGGCCATGTGTAGCAACATGGATGGAACTGGAGGGTGTTAGGCTAAGTGAAATAAGTCAGGCAGAGAAAGACAGAAAGAAACCATATGTTTTCACTCATATGTGGAACAGGAGAAACTTAACAGAGGACCATGGGGGAGGGGAAGGGAAAAACTAGTTAAGGAGAGGGAGGGAGGCAAACCATAAGAGACTCTTAAATACTGAGAACAAACTGAGGGTTGATGGGGGTAGGAGAGAGGGGAAAATAGGTGATGGGCATGGAGGAGGGCACTTGTGGGATTGAGCACTGGGTGTTATATGGAAAGCAACTTGACAATAAATTGTATTAAAAATTAAAAAATACAAAAGATACTACTAAGACTTTCATCTCTCTTTGTAAAATCCAATTTAAAAAATTAATTTTGTATATATTTTCTAAAAGAACAGTTCATGAAAATAACAAATGCAATAGTAAGTGGATTTTTTCAATCAAACTGAAAAATATATGTAGAGATATATACGCATATAGTTTTACATGGAAACCCACACACCAAGTACGTGTAACCCCCAGGTTTTTAATGGATAGGTATGTACGATCAAAAGATGTGAAGACCATTGGTCAAGATCAGTGGTTAGCAATTTCTTTCCTAGCAGGCTAAAGAGTAAGTATTTTAGGTTTTGTAGGCTGTGCAGGCTCTATTAAAACTATTCAACTATCCCATGAAAGCAGCCATAGGAAATACAGAAACAAATTTAGTGTGGCTGTGTTCTAATACACTTTTATTTATAGACAAGAAAACTTG
The DNA here is from genome assembly GCF_008692635.1 of Crocuta crocuta. Classification (NCBI taxonomy): domain Eukaryota; kingdom Metazoa; phylum Chordata; class Mammalia; order Carnivora; family Hyaenidae; genus Crocuta; species Crocuta crocuta. The sequence continues at coordinate 5,811,405 of NW_027530019.1, read as the reverse complement.
AAGTTCATATACTTTTCAGGACATAACATATTATTCTTTTGGTATTTCCCATCCATTAAAAAATGTAAAAACCATTCTCAGCTTTTGGGCCACACAAAAATTGGTGGTGGGCTGGATTTGGCCCGTGGCCTGTACTTGGCCAACCCCTGGTCCAGAGACATCTTGCAGACTGTGGATAACTCCTAGGTAATTCTAAGTGATGATTAATACATTATTTCTAGAGTAAACAATGGAGGAACTAGCATATTTTACCTAAACAGAATATTCTGTTTCACATGTAATCAGACAAGAGATTTAGTATCTTACAGATCCCTGTGGAGAAAGGAGTAGGTACTACAGAATACTCTCATCAATAATTGCATCACACTTTATTTACTCTAAGTGGGAACATTAGTAAATGATGTCATCATTTACCATATGATATAAGAACCATGCACCATTTCACTTCATTTACTCCCAGGACATGGGTTAGACTTTTTTCTTTAAACAATAACATTATATAGATTTTTCTCTATGAGGATATAAGAAAACATTTTTCTCAGATCTCAGTATCACTAAGAGTTGCACTTCCTTTAGTGTTAAGTATGCTTTATAGTCACTGAGACTCACAGACTTGGTTATCTCTCCCTTTTTATATGAGCTGCTAGAAAGTTTGGAGCCAAACTTATTGCTCATCTTTGGCAAGTATGTAGAAATTCCCAGCTTGGATTTTTGCATATTAGCCTCGCTCCTAGCTCCAAGTTTCTTACTCTTATTTGCCATTTGCCTTAGGCCTTCTTATTTTACATTCAAATCTTTGTGGGCTGCCTTAAATTCTTTTTGGAACAAGACCANCCCCCCACCCCCACCCTGTATGCTGTGTTTGTAAGTCTGGCGAGTGAACTAGTATACAAATTAGACCATGTGTTCTGTAACTCAGTTTTCAACTGGATGGACCAGTCAATTGTGGACTTAAAACATTTGCCTCTGTGAGCTAATTTTTGCTTAGGAAGATAACCGATGGACTTTTTTCTCTTCCCTGGCTGAGACTCATTTCCCCCAACAATCCATGGGTAACATATCAACCTATGTTTTTGGTAATGGTGTAACTCACCTGTGCTCGGAATGGGACACTGTTCGCAGGGCTTATTCCATGCTCGGCCAATGTTGTAGGAACAACAGCACATCTTCTTGGTCATATTGAACAAAAGTTCTCCATCACAGGTCTGGTTGTCGGCATAATAGTTTCTGTAGCACAAGCTTCTTCTCATATCTAGAGGAAAGGGGTTGGTGATGCCGTGGGGGAAAGCACGATGGATGTCTAAGGGGATACTCAACACACTCAAGTGTGTTTCTTTTGGATTTTATTGTAACTTGACTTGGATGAGAGCAGGAACAGCCTGCTCTTACCCAATTTTCTATCCACATATGCTGCTATAAGAAAGGGGACTTTGAGAAATGTATTCCCTGGGATTTGGGGCCACAGAACTAAGTCATTATGGAGCCAGAGCATTAATAAACTTTACACAACTCTCCATCCAGACTCTTAGTAACAATTCTCCACTGCTATTTGGCAGTAATTTTCTCATTTCCGACTCATGATGTTTTAATACTGTAGGTCAGTGCTGTAAATATAATTGTATAAAGATACACCCAAAGTCAAACAAAAGAAGCACTATTAAACCGTTGTTTGGGATTTTCCAACATTACATTTTAAAGAAAACTCCCAACCACCCACACAAGGTGGAGAAAAAAGGCCAAGCTTATGGTTTACAAGGGAGGAGGCTCTCACAAAGACAGTGAAAGGGTGGCAGGCAGTACTTGGTCTGATGAGTAACATAACACTAAGGACCGGGGGCTGGGCTTACAAGCTCTTTTTCTCTTTGCAGATGAAGACCAGACACGCATGATTAAGGAAAACTTGAACTTACCCATGCAATTATTCCCCCCATTCACTTGCATGTAGTCTGGAGGGCAAATACAGGTGTAGTTGCCAACGGTGTTGTAACATGTCCCCGGGCCACAGATTCCAGGAGTTTCACATTCATTCACATCTGTAATCCAGACAGAAAGTGGTATGTGAATATGAAAGCTTCACTCTTAGGAATGGACTGATACTTGGTGTCAATATAAATGTTGACAATGAAGGAGAAAATCCACAGGGCACTTGGAAATCTGGATAACGAAAATAGATGTTGAATTCATCAATGACTTTTGTCTATGCTAACGTGTATGTTTTCCGGAAAGGAAGTGCCAGATAAAAAGGTTTTGCCTTCTGATAGGAGTTCCTACTAGATGAGTCCATAATACCGTGGAAGGTATGCAGAGATGGAGATGTGGAGAAATCCTTCAGAAAGACCACTAATACATCATATGTTCACAAAATCTATGGAAGGATATAATAGACCCTGAAGTCATTAACAACTGATTTCATGAATCTGCATTGGTAAGGTAGAATGGAAGTAGGTACTTCACACCTCTATCCCCATTTTCAAACACAGCGGTTGATTCTAAACTTTGCTGATTCCAGGGGTCTTAGAGCTGTGTCATATATACTGTGATACTCAACTAGGTCATCCTTTATTGAAATCACCTAATAAGCCTTTTGGAGAGCCAGAGGATTATTTCTCCTCCAGGATACAGGGAAGTATCTTCCCTAATTAGTCATGTGACTCCCACATAGAGAGGAAAACCATCTCTCCCACTCTGGTCTATGGCCCAAGTGCTTTGAAAGCCAGAAGTGGTCAATATTCTCCATCTTTCCAATAACACAGGATGAAAAGAAATTATCACTTACATAATAAAACCAGAGAGGCTGCCTTTTTAAGAGAAGCTCATTTCAGTTCATGAGTACAGATAAGTGGTAAAGAACAGAAAGAAAAGGAACTCAGAGCTTCCCAGAATACAGAAGTCATTGAAATGAGTGAGGCCTGAGCTACTCCAATAAAAATGGCTTTTCTAAAGAGCCCAGAAAACTGCAGGCATAAGTGAGACGATGGTCCAAGATAATAAGAAAACTCCACGTTCCTCAGAAGAAGAGGAAGATCTGGGGTGTATCGGAAATGATATCACGTCAGTAATGTTCATGCAAACTGGCACAGGTGCGGCACATTTACCTGGCTAGGTTCATGTCTAGACCATTGCGCTATACTGCTAAATTCTTAGTTTTACTGGTGATTGTATCCTGGCTTTTATGGTCAGTTCTCAATAGCTGAATGAACTTATCCTCCTATAATGACATTTACCGTCACACACTCGGGTATCTTCATTCAGGTAGTAACCGGTTGGACAGCGGCACTGGAAACTGCCAAAGGTGTTGATACATTTCCCGCCTTGGCACAGCCCTGGGAGCTCCTGGCACTCATCGATGTCTGTCGAAACAAAAACAAGAGCATTTCTTCGGCACTGTAAATAAACCCAAGGAAGCTCAAAATGTGCATACTTTAAGAGCAAGGATACAGAATTACCTTCCAATATAACAGTGATAGGGTTGGGCCGAAAACCTTCTCCTCCAGGACAAAGAATTTTGTACTCAGCTATTGAAACAAAAAAAATCAAATTGAGTTCTTTTGTATCTAAAATTTCTAGAAATAGGATCCTCAAGAGAAATATTGACATATCCAACTGAAAATATTCATTTTCAGGAATCTTTAGCATCACCCCCCCTCACGCCCGGTCTTAGGCAAGTTAACAACTGTGTGTATACATGTTATTTTCAAATGGCTTTTACTAGATGTGCCAAATAGATGTAAGGCCACTGTCCTCAGTCTTTAAACACTCTACCTACTCTCCTGCCTCGTGTTCCTGTGAACATAGTTTATTCCTTATTGTCACCACTACTTCTTTGTCAAGATTTCCTTCTCCTTTTTATTTTCTAACAAACTCCTCCATTTTTATGTTTTGTTCAGTCTCACTTCCTAGGAAGTACAGCCTCCCTTAATAAAGTTAATCAGCTTGTCTCCAAAACCCTTTCCAAACAGAACCTTAGGAAAAGCTGTTCTTTCTTGGTTCCCATCCCACTTTTGTCTTTAATGCCTAGAGATCTTTCTTGCCTTCTACTTCTACTGAGGGCAATAGTGATTCCCTTGGTTTCCCAAATCAACTTTTGACATTGTCCTTTGATTCTCTCTATTAATCCTGTCATTCATGTATTTCACTCAAAAACATTTATTTCAGGGCCATGCACCAGCAGTGTGATACTTACAGGCACATGTGAATAAGAATGAACCTAGTTGGGGTGCCTGGGTGGCTCAGTCGGTTAAGCATCTGACTCTTGATTTCAGCCCAGGTCACCATCTCATGGTGGTGAGCCCCATATCGGGCTCAGTGCCGAGTGTGGAGCCTCCTTGGGATTCTCTCTCTTTCTCTCCGCCCCTCCCACGTGTATGTGTGCCCACACATGTGCATGTGCTCTTTCTCTCAATAAGTAAACTTTAAAAAATGAACCTAATCCGTTGTGTCATCCTGGTGAGCTTCAATAAGAATCAGCTTTTATAATCATCCAGGTCTTTCTAGATCTGATAATCCCTCCTCTGGCTTTCTGAAATGCTATGTGTAAATGCCTAAATGTACACATGTACATATTTCTGTTGTAGGTCTGATCTAGTTTGGCGTAGTGTGGACCTATTGCTTTGCTAATCATTATTATTTTTAAAGTTTATCTATCTATCTATCTATCTATCTATCCAGAGAGACAGAGAGAAAGAGAGAACAAGAAAGAGAATCCCAAGCAGGCTCCGTGCTTAGTGTGGAGCCTGACACAGAGCTGGATTTCAGTAAACCTGTGAGATCATGACCTGAAACCAAGAGTTTGGCACTTAACCAGCTGAGCCACTCAGGCACTCTGCTTTGCTAATCATTATTAATCAATAGAGCTGACTCCCCTACTTAAACACCTTAGTTCACTTCTTACAATGTCCATGAAATTAACTATCTCCTCTTTCAGTTTTTCCTTCCTCTTCTTCCTGTAATCATCCACTCTTTTTAAGCCTCCTTTCTCAGGTCACACCCAGCCTTCAAGGTCCAGGGAACAAATGCACAAGGTCATCACCACCTCTGCCATTTCAGAACTGACTTCCCTTTCTGAGGAGAAGAAAGAAGGAGGTGCCTGCTAAGCATTCATCCCCGTTCTGAGTGCTTGACAGGAATGACTTCTTTTAATTCTATGAGGCATTACATAAATAAGGAAACTTAAGTCTTGCTAAGTAATTTGCCCAAAGTTACATCAGTGCCAAGAGATAGAGTCCTAATTGGAGCAAGGGGTGCTCCTTCTCCTGTCCGTGGCACTGTTTCTGGTCCTTCTTCCCTTACTGAGACCTACACTGAATCACAGCCTTTATGCCATACTTCGCTAGACTGTACACGTCTGGAGGGCACAATTTAGTCTAATTCATCTTTGCACACTCATAGTACACGCTCTAGGTACTCAACAAATAATTTTAGAAAAGGTGAATAAATGAGACTTCAGCAGGGAAGGAATCAGTACCTATCCCCAATAGGCACTATTAGCAGCACCTTTAACCTTTGCCTAAGAAGCTACATCTGACTGAATCCTAATATAGGACTCACTTAGAAAAATGTAAAGCCTTTTCTATTTTTAAGAGACTTACTTCTGTCCTTAAAATCACATTCTAAAGTTTTCTTTCAAGTCATACCATAAGAATAGAAATAATCTTCCCTTTCATATTTACTTAACTAATCACTTCTTATTTACCCAGGGCCACTTGAGTCTATCCTATCCTAGAGCTTTTGAAAATTAGCCAACACATCCATCAGTGTATTCCTGGAAGGTAAGCAATATTATATAAGTAACCTAGCCTATAAAAGTCTTCTTTAAAATGATGCTATCTATTTTCCACTCACATAGAAATGAAATGTTACCTGCCTGGCCCCCCTGACCTTTTAGTACAAGCCAACTAGAGACACTTCTGACACCCAAATTGGGAATGGGGTCCCTCAATAGGGCTGAGGGGTTCGATCTCCTTTCCCTGACTGAAGACTAGTGACTGGTGGCAGCTCCCTCCTTCCATGGCTTCCGTCCTGTGGATCTAGAAAGGAGAACCAGCCTGAGCGGGAATAATAGTAAGAAACAGGAGGAAGTACACTTACATGTGTTCACGGGAGGGCACAGCTCACAAGGAGTACCCCAGGCTTTACCCAAAGAGCAGCAGCAGGAAGCCTTGGAGACCCCAACTCCAATTTCATTGCTACAGGCTGTATCTCCATTGTCTCCTCGAGGTCGAACATCCAGATAGCAATTTCCAGAGCGGGTATCTATTTACCATATACAAACAAAAGAGTGTCAAGAAGATTCCCTCTATGTGAGGACTGAACATTGAGATCCATTTCAGAAACTGTTTAAAAACCACAGTTTACTTTTACTAAGAAACTAAGGAAAGTGCCCAAACACATATACTGGGAATTCACCTACAGAAATAAAACTGAAAGTATAAATCAGTTGTAGGAAATGTTTAAAATTTTATGGTATTACTTTTTTAAAAATTTGAGAATGGGATGTTCAATGCTGCTTTAGGAATAAAAGTATACTTCCCTGAAAAGTTTTAAAATCTTACCAACACAGCCAACTCGAGTTGGATTCAGCTCAAAGTCGGGCGGACAGTCACAGGTATAGCTGCCTGCAGTGTTGACACAGTTCCCACTGATACACGTGGTTGGATCCAGACATTCATTAACGTCTAAAACCACACAGCAAAGGGCACAATTATCAGCCAATGGGGGGCAGACATCACCATAAAATGGTAGCAGTGGATCTGAGGCTCCCAACAAGAATTTTAAACGTTACTAGTTATAATTACGCCTAGAAATATGGTCTTCAACTTCTGAAACAAAACCCCTCAGGAAGGAAATATGTCATAGTCTTTGGTCTTTTTCCCCTGGAACGCATTTAGCATTCAAATTTGTCATCAGGAGAAAATATAACTTTGGAACTAGGAAAAATATTCCAGTCAAGGTAACTGAAAGGAAAACACTACTGTGACCTCGGTCAACCAAAAATTCAGACACAGGTTTTAAGAAAATATATTTAATATGTGTGGCTTGTTATTTCATCAAATTAGAGCAAGATGTCCCAGGGAACCCTTAGGAGCAGGCAACTTCTGCTGCCTCCCCAACAGGGCACGCTTGCCTCGGTGCAGCTGAGTACAAGGCAGACACACTCACGAGGCTTAGTATGCTTCCTGAAGCATACTACGAGAAACTCTCCCATCACTGATGCCGTATGGAATATTTCCCTTTCAGATTCTATTCCAAAAATATGTACAGACTTCCAGATTTAGGACGTGGGTTTTGGCAAATTCTACCTTGTGTAATCCTTTTGTCTGTTTTGAACACTGATGAAATACTCAAGAACAGACAAGCTGACTCAGAGAGAAGAGAATGGGAAATGAGGATACCTTTCTCCTTGGGTTTCCCTCCCAGCCTGCCATGGAGCCAGTAACCTTCCTGTAGATTCCACTGCAGAAAATTCACTTGCTCAGACTGCATGTGAACTTGGAGGGACAGGGTAGGCTAACAGAAATGAGGTCAGACAGAATGATGCTGATGGTAAGCTGGGGCACTGAGGAAGGGGTATGGGCCGGGGAGAGGCAACTTCCTGGGGTGTGCTAGAGGCCTGGCTTGGCGGCATGATAGTTTTAAGAAAATAAGTAAGAGAAGAATGCCTGGGGAGGAATACTCTGGTCCAGGCTTATTTCAGGGAGGTGGTCATGGTAGCGGTGGTCATAATCTGGAGAACCACTGAATCATAGCTTGTGTAGGTAACTGGAAAAAAAACATTTTTTCACGGAAATCCTGGGCCTATCCAGAATGGAACATATTTCCTCAATATCCTTGAATAGACCGGTGGCCCAGGAAAGAGAATGTACATGTCTTGCAAAGTCTGCACTCAATGCCAAAAGGATCCAAGTGATGGTCCACAGAGGGCCTATAGTTTTCTAATTTTTTTTTCGTATGTGCCCTAAGAGTCCCCTGCTCTACAAGAAAAAGATCTACACACTAGAGATTGGTGGCTGATTTCTCTGTATCACATTCTTTTGTGACCATGGACAGGCCATGGTGAGAAGGAGTGGGTGTTATAATGGAGCCATACCAGAACACTCATGACCCCAGGGCATGGTCTTCAAAAGGAAACTTTCTGAAAATGTTCCTAAGGAGAAAAGGAATGGCTGGGAGACCTTTCAGCCAGAGCACCCCTAGAACATTCTTCTATAGCCATGAGCTTGACTGTGAGGCTACAAACTCTGTTCCTTCAATCGTCTGCCACTCTTTCCTCTGCATCCTCACATGTACCAAGTTCCAGGAAATTAATTCTGTGACTCCGTGAATATTCTTGTGAGGTCCCAGTGACGCCCAACAGCCAGGTCCCCAGGACACCTGGGAGCAGGGTTCGATGGGAATGGATGTCTTACCTGTGCAGTTCCCACCACTTCTGTCCAGTTCGTAGCCTATCTCGCACTCACAGCGGAACAGGCCGGGAAGGTTGTGGCAAGTTCCAAAAACACAGATGTTTGGAAGGGAGCACTCATCGATATCTTGAGGAGAGTTACAAAGGGGGAGAAATTAATTAATATTTTTTTCTTAAATAAGTGCCCAGTGTTATTAGGTACCTGATGTTATTAACAAAATGAGGACTGCCGGGGTGCCTGGGTGGCTCAGTGAAGCGTCTGACTCTTGGTCTCAGCTCGGGTCACGATCTCATGGTTTGTGATTTCAATCGCTGCATTGGGCTCTGCACTGATGGTGCGGAGCCTGCTTGGGATTCTGTCTCTCCTCCTCTCTGCTCCCTCACCAGCATGTGCTCTCTCTCTCCCCTCTCTCAAAACAAATAAAAAACTAAAAAAGGCAGACCACCTAACATCAGTCTACATGCTTCTCTTAGAGCCTGTTAGATGATTTGCCAAGTATAGTGAAGCCACTTAGGTGAGAGCTCAGTTTTTTCAGCCTTCATTACATGCCAAGCAGTAGGCTAAGCATTAGATGTATATAATTTCTGGTCTTTCACACAGATCCACGTCAGTTTTGTGAAGCAAGAGTCAAAAAGGCTACCTTAGACCAAATTCTTTTGTTGTTCTTAATCATACATTGTTTTTTAATGTGGGTTATAAAATTTTACAGACCACAGAGGCTTTATGGTAACTTTTGTAATCAGTTTTATAATCTTCTGTATCCCTAGTGCTATGTTGTATGCGTGGTATTGCTGATGGAGATCTAAAACCACAGACGCTTCTTCCAGGCCTTGGTCCCTGCCTCACATTAACATTCTACGTGTGTGTAATTGACACGCAGGCCCATTATCAGCCTTGAGACCGGCTTTAAATAGCCATAACCACTCTGCCAGCAATGATTTGTATTAAGAACAAACAAACAAACACAACCTTCCCTTATAGCATGAAAAGAAGCAATACTTTGTGCCTATTTATGTTACCGAGGTGGCACAGTACCTGTTTTCCTTGGATGTTCAGAGTAAAAGTAAACAAGGCATTAGGCACATGGTCAAGAGCATAATCTGATTTCTTGCCCCAGAGGAATTTTATATCAAACTCCACATATTTAATATAAACTGTATAAAGAACACCTAATGGTTCCATAACAAAGGAAAGTATTTACATAGAACTATATGAGGGAATTAGTATACATGTCATAGCTAAAGACTGATTTTTAGTTAATGTCCTATTAACAAGCAACAATTATTAGTTATGACATTAATCAGGGTCTTATTTAAACTTCTACTGTCAATTGTTATCATTTGTTTACTTCTACCGAAATCTTTTTAGTTCACTGTAGACACTAATTCTTCTCAGTGCGGGATAATGTACTTAGATTTGACAAGTGTGGGGAAAGAGAAGAACCTTGTGTTTCCTAGTGAGAGCTGGCCTTAGCCAACAAGCTCCCAGGATTCTTCTTGTCTGACCAACACTTCTCAGAAAGACAGAGCCTTGCACTGAGAGACAGAATGACATATAATATTATCCCCAAGGGTCCCTTACTGAATGGATTTGCAAAGCACTGCTCTGTGTTCACATGTATTAGATATTTAGAGACCATGTGAGACAAACCCAGTTACATTATTCTACATGTGGAGAAGATTATCTGCTCTGTTATTATTTTAAAGCTTTTATTTCTAGAAACCAAACCGTGGCATAGATTAAAAACATATTTAAAGAGAATCCTTCAACAGGACATTATCAGGGCACCGGCACTTTGAGCTCTTTCCCCCAGCATTGGGGATAAACAGGTCACACTGAGTTACCCACACCTGGTTAGCCTCTCTCTCCTATGACCAATGGATGTACTCTTGTAGACCATCTGGCCATGGCTGGATGTGCAGCTTGTGGCCAGAAAGTTGAGTTTTTCTCTGCATAAAGAGAAAATGGTCCAACTGGAGACCTAATACCTCCACAAAAGGAACTGACCTGCTTAGATGTGAAGGCAAAACACTCCTCAGTTTAAAAAAAAAAAATCAGGACTGTTTAGATAACCTAATCTTGTCAGGCCTTAAAAGGACCTGGGCAGCTTCTCCACCAGTTACCTTCACAGGCTTTCCCATCAGCACTGGGCACAAAGCCCATGTCACATTCACAGCGGTATCCTCCTGGTGCGTTTAGGCACTGGCCATTGCCACACAAATTCAGATTCTCAGAGCACTCATCAAGATCTACAGCCAGAAAGAAACACAAGTTACTCTTCCTTAGTCAGGAGCTTTCCAGTTCCTCACATCTGACTTTTTTTCTTTTTATCATTATCAACTTCCTTAGTGTAGCTGTGTTTTGTCATAATTTCTATGTGATAGGTTTAAACTCATTCTTTTCCCCCCTTTGAATGCGAGCATTGACTAGTCCATGAATGTGGGGTTCAGAGTAGGAATCCTCAATGCTTAAATGATCTCCAGTGATATAAAATGAATCATAAGCCAAATGAATCATTCAAATCAAAGCTTTTTCCAGCAGGGTCACCCACATGAGGACACATCCATAACAGGAAATAACGTGCCGTGATTTGTGCCTATTTCTTAGGTTTCAGACTCAGCTCACATGGGTAGCAAAGACCTAGAACAGCAACTACAGAAGAGGCCAAATGCTCCTGTCTACTTAATCTCAACTCAGTTTTGCTAATAACCACAGGCATTACAGATCAAACACACAGACCATATATATATGTCTGATACATGAAATGCTGAATATTTTCTAAGAAGTAATGGAAGGTTTATGATAATAAAATTTCATTGAGTTAGACAAAAACAATTTCAAATATGATAAAAATTTTCAGTGAGTTGGAAAAATTCCAGGTAAACCACTGACTGGGCCTTAGTTTCTTTTTATGTTTAAATGATTATCCTATGAGCAGAATGTTCAGGATACATTAATGCTTTCAAGTCATATGAAATGGATCTCAGTATCTTATTGAATTCTAGAACATCTGCATCCCTTTTTCTTACACTGCTTTCTACAGCAAGCTCACTCAGGTTTGGCGTGGGAAAGAAGTCCACAGTGAGAAATAGGCACAAAAATATAAAGGCTAAGGATTATAAAAAGAAGTGTGATTTTTTTTTAAAAGTAATGACATCATTGCATACAACGATACCCACAGCAACTATATAATTATATACATGTATGTATATTTAGTAGCTTCTGAGGCCCTAACAGATCTGGCTCCAAATTTCCATTCCACAAGGATGTAGTTTCAAATAACTAATCTTTTCTATTTGAAGTTGTCTATAGCTGACCCAGCCTTCAGAAAAAAACCTGACAGTCTGAAAGCTGTGGAACGCCTGGCTTCTCTGATTGCCATTTCCGCAGTTTCCCCACACGAGCCTACCTGTACAAGTGAAGCCATCCCCCGTGTATCCTTCTTTACAAAGGCAGCGGTAAGAGCCCATGGTATTCTTGCAGTCTGCATGTTGGCTGCACATGTGGGTTCCATTGGAGCATTCGTCCAGATCTTTTGGAAAAAAGTCACATCATTATGAACAAAAAGCATGACCTCCAAAGTCAACAGTATACAAATTTTTTGCAGAATAAATATTTTCATGTTTATAACCCATGCAGCTCATGAGAAGCAACTGCTGCTGTTTTCCAACCCACCAGTGCACTTAATGCCATCTCCAATCCACCCGGGGCTGCAGCTGCATTTGAAGCTTCCTGCTGTGTTGGTGCATACAGCATGTCTGTCACAGTTGTGTGCTCCAATTTCACATTCATTGATGTCTGGAAAAATAACCAGTGGTTTAAAAAAAAAAGTTTAGCACAGATGCCTTTTTGGTCTTTTAAATAACTTAGCAATGGCAACTAGCAACTTCAAAAGTGAAGTGTGAACTTCACTTTCACACTTTCCAGTATAATATAGATTGGTTTAGCATCCACATATATAACTCTACATGTACTGAATAGCTTTAAATTCCAATTTATAGAGAAAGAACAATATGATGCTACTTGCTGTTATTAATTCTAATTAGCATTCATTATTCTAATATGTCCAGTTATTGCAAAACAAAATGAAGCTCTTTCAAGTTGAAGATCTTAAAAAGTGGTTTGCCCAACATTCTATGGTATCAACACTCAATGGTCACGTGTTTCTATTCCCGATATTTTTATTAAATCAATTACAAAGTAATGGTGCACATTGTTTTCATATCTCATACAAAGGAATACAATGTTGTTGGCATACTAGAAAACTTTTTCACTCATATGCTATATATTAAATATATTTTATTCTTAAATGGAATTACTGTATTATTTAATTATGCTTTATTTCTATAAAAGTTTTACTTTAGGTATTGCTAATTCAAGCATGAGTAGAGAATTTTCCTTAAGGCAGTGAGTGAACCATCTTCCCTCATGCTTCTTAGAGTTCTAGCACGTTGGAGACCCAAGCCTTCTTGCATATTTCATGTAAAATTCAAATCAATCCAACGCAGATTTTTCTGTAAAAGGAGTACCAGATTAAGGTCATATTACTGTTAAAAAGAGACAACAGGACTAAAATGGAGTCACTTGTGCTAAGCCCTATATGAGCAAACCAAGACTTAAGACCCAACTTAAATGCAGCCTCTCCCAGGAATAAAACCTTTAACCAGTCAACCTGGAGTTACTTGGTTAGCACTAATGAGGTAATCTACCTGACAGAACTCTTCCGTCCCCATAGAAAGGTGACCTTGCCTGAAGCCATCTGCTCCTTCCTTGTTTCTATATCCCTTTACACTCAAAAAAAGCCTTCCATTTTGTACACCTCGTTAGAGATCCTTTGTATTTGTTAGATGGGGTGCTGCTGGATGTGTAAGTCATGGAATAAAGCCAATAAGACCTTTACATTTTATTTAGTTGCATTTCATTTTTTAACATTACTAAAAGACTTCAAATTCTTGAAAGTTCTCCATTCTCCAAAATTCCATTTCCAAATTTAGCCAAGACAGATTCTATAGTACAGAAGTGTTATAAAAATGTAAAGTGAAATGTTATTTTTCTGTGATATGGTGATTTATAATAATAAATAAATACTTGGTCTCTATCCCTATTTCTGGCACAGAGCTCCTAAAACTCCTGGAATTACCTCGTGATGAGAGCACAAAGGTGTATTTTGTACCACTTATGAGGTGCATTTTGGACTTCACCTAAGCATGGGGTTTGTTGCCAGGAGAATCAACCATGTGATTAGAGGGTTAGAACTTCCAGTTTCAGCCCTGACTCCCATGGGAGAGAGGTTGAGGGTTGAATCAATGACCAATGACCAATGATTTGATCAATCATGCCCATGTAATGAAGCCTCCAATAAAACCCAAAAGGATGGGGTCAGATACCTATGTAATGAAGCCTCCAATAAAATCCAAAAAACTTCTAGATTGGTGAAAATGTGGAGATTTAAGGAAAATGGCTTGCTCAGAGAAGGCCTCGAAGTTCCACACCCCTGACCCATACCTAGCTCTATGCATCCCTTCTATCCAGCTGTTGCTGAGTTATACCCTTTTATAATACACTGGTGATCTAGTGAGTAAGCTGGTTTCCTGAGTTCTGTGATGGGATAGAGGGGAAGTGGGAACCTTTAATTTGTAGGACTAATAGCCAGTAGTTCGAAAGCACAGGTAACAAACTGGACATGTGATTGTCATGTGAAATGAGGACAGTCTTGTGTAACTGAGTCCTTAAACTGTGGAGTCTTTCACTATCTCCATGTAGATATTGTCAGAATTGAGTTGAATTTTAAGACACCCTACTGGTGGTCCAAATTGAAACTGGCACCAGCATCTTTACTCTCCAAACTGAAACCGTTATGAAAGACAGGTACTTAACCTTATAACAACTTTTTCCTTAACTAAGACCAAGAACTCCTAAGTATGGATTCTATGACTCTATAAGGAAACCAACATCTAACACAAAACTTAGGTCAAGAGGGATAGTTTTGGCATGTGAAATGTTACAAGAATTTTCAGTGATCATTTGAAACGTGGCATGAAAAAGAACCTGGGCAAGCAACTTGTGTTTACCCTTCTGTTTACTTAAGAAGCCCAATTAAATTATTTGAAAGTGTTTGGAAACATGCAGTTTGCCAAATGTTCCCTCTGAAGCCCTGAAATGATCCTGAGATCTTTGGCTTCTTCATAACTTCTAGAGCAAACACAAAATAAAATAATGACATTTTTCCTACAAAAATACTTTGTGATATCACTAATAATCATAAAATGAAAATATGACTGGAAGAAAGTTTGAACAATCACAATGTATTGTATGGGTGAATTTTAATGTAACCTTGGCAGCCACATGAACCTATTGAGTTATTAAAGCGGGTCAAGGGAGGCACATACCAGGCAGCTTTAGACTTGTGACTGGAAGCTTTAACCAACTGAATAATTGAGCACAGCAAATTCCAAGGAAATGAAGAGGAAGGCCAGCCCAGGGATAATAGTGGTAAGTATGCACGAGAATTCAAGAAAGTAAGCCTGACCTAACGGGCTCCTGGGCTCCCAAACAGGACCATTAACACTTCTTTCTTCCTCAGGTAAAAACACTGGCCTTAATGACCAGTTTTGCAGAGTCCTGTCTTCATTTCCCTTCTTATTTGTCATAGTCTCTTCTGAGTTCAGTAGAAACAATAAGTTTCGATTGCCTAAGTATGGAAGCTTCTAAATGTTATAAAATTAAGGAATTTTTCAAGTGGAAAGAACTCAGAATTTGGCTTCCCTACTTCTCAGTTTCTCAGAGGAGGATACAGTGGTCCCAAAGAACATGGGGACTTTCAAGGTTCCCAAGGTCAGTGGGTGGAAGAGCCAGAACTAGGTAGAACTCATTTTCCCTGTCTCCTTCTTGGCACTCTCTTGCCTGGGCCACAGCAGCATAATCGAGCTGATTTCTTTAGTCACATAGGGACTTTATTCTAAGTCCCACTTTATGGAGTTTTCAAAATCTTGGAATTAACAGACTTACAGAAATTTTCACTCATCTTTTGTATTAAGTACAATTTTCAGAGATGATCATAGCGTGTCAGTCTAGTAATTCTGTAATCTTTTTCTTTCCACTTTTCTAATTACCAAAGGTATCTTGATTTTCATATGGATTTTTTGCTTTCTATATTTAATCTTGCAATTAAGAAAGTTACCACTTCTTTTAAAAGGAGTTTTGGGAAACTCCTTTTTTTTTTTTAAAAAAAAAAAAGGGTGGGCCCTTTTAAAATCAACAATATACTAATATAAATATCTTTTTCTTTTAAACATTTATTTACTTATTTTGAGAAAAAGAGAGAGAGTGCAAGCAGGGGAGGGCTAGAGAAGGAAACATAGAATCCTAAGCAGGCTCTGTGCTGTTAGTGCAGAGCTTGACAAGGGGCTCAATTCCACAAAACCATGAGATCATGACCTGAGCTGAAATCAAGAGTCAGACACTTAACCAACTGAGCCACCCAGGTGCCCCAAATGCTACCATAAATTTCTAATTCAAGAAAATGCATGCAGTTTTATTGCAATGTTTTCAAGGTGAAAAGAAATTCTATTTGCAAGAAGCCATATATTGTAGGCTTTAGGATACTAGGAGATATGATAACTCAGGAGCCAATATTCCATTCTTTATTTTGTGAATATTTGTTTAAGTCATTATCTCACTGACTTACTCTTAGCATGTAACAAGTGAATTAGAAAGAGTTGGTCAGGGGCACTGGGTAGTTCAGTCAGTTAAGCGTCTGACTCTTGACTTTGGCTCAGGTCATGACCTCATGGTCTGTAAATTCAAGCCCCGTGTTGGGCTCTGTGATGACAGCAAGGAGCCTGCTTTGGATTCTCTCTCTCCCTCTCTCTGCCCTCACCTTCCCCCTCGCTTGCTCACACATGCACGCTCTCACCATCTCTCGAAATAAGTAAATAAACTTTAGAAAAAAAGGAAAGAGCTGGTCATAAAGTGTAAAGGCATCCTTGAGTAAAACGTCTTCGCATGTGTATGTATGTGCACGCGTACTACTGGCAACTATTATGTATTAATTATTTCCATGGGAGACTTGTGCCTAAGACTGTACCTCATTATAAAAGCAAACAGAAGGGGAAACTGAGTCATAAGGAAAACAAGCAAACAAAATGCTGTATTCAAACATCTACTCTTCAATAATGTGAAGGAAACATAGCACATGCTTGCCAAGAACATCTCTTTCTGTACAAATGTTCTCTTTCCCCCACAAGTTTGCTCCAGACAGAAAATTCCTTTTTTAAGATTAAGAATAACACAAGCCAAGAAAATCAAGGAAATGCAAATTTAGGGCTGACACTGCAATGTCCTTAACCCCACCGAAGTTCCTCACAAAGACTCAAAGGTCCTACTTGCATGGCTGTCTTGACAGGCAAGGGTGTGGTGTGAGCAGACCCCATGCACAGGATCTGGGTGTGTTCCACTGACATTCAAGTAAGGACTTTGTGCTCTCGGCTGCTCTGGCCTCCTCTGACAGTCATACAAGGAGAGGCTGTATCACCCACACACACCTGCCCTCCCGCCATCTGGCCATCAGTCACAACGGAGCTGGCACACTGTGAGATCTCCTTGGCTGGGCATCGGGAAGAGGACATTCGAATACATGGAGAGGCCAAACATGAAGGCTACTTGGATTTCTCTATTTGGATCCAAATTTGAGTCAAGACTATTTAACTGAACACCCACAGAGTTTTCACAGGCTGAGAGCCAGCAGAGGACAATTAGCAGTGATAAGAAGCTGGAAGGAAATGGGCACAAATTCTCACCAAGTCCTGATAGTTTTGACGTATATGATTCTCTGTCATGGACTGAGCCCCACAAGTAACATTTCTCATGTGAAAAGCAGCAGAGAGTTTGAGAAGTAGAATTATCCAGATATGCTGCTATTTTAATGGCAAACAATTCTGATCTTAGTGGTATGCTTGCTCACTGACTGACTGAGTGAGCACAGGATGGTAGGTAGGTTCAGATGTTCGTTTTTGAAAGCAGGGACCCAGCAGGGATGGCACCTAGCAGCAACCTAGCTCTTTTTCTTCCAGTTTATTGTCTAATTACAATGATGTGGAATGAACAGCAGAAGCCTTGCATGTGGGCCACAGGAAAACTGTAATCCAGCCCCTTGAGCTAAGGACAGAAGAGCTGTGTTCTAGATGTTAAGCAAATGTGCGTTCTCCCTCCATTAAATTGAACATTCCCCTCAGTGATCCCCGTGATTTGAACAAAGCTTAAGGAGAAAAAAGAAACACTTAACATCTGTGTGGGTTGGGAATGTAAGTCAGTGGGTGGATTCTGAACACTGCTAAAGTGATTGGGAGGAAAAAAAACATGTTTATTTGTTAAAATGGAAACAATCAGTAATGACAAGGGAGCCGAAATATTTAGACAAAGCTGTAATGGAACCCAGAGGACATTTTTTTTTAGTTCTCATGAAACAAAGTTCTTCCCTATGAAATAGCATACATATTTTTATAATTCCTTTACAGGGTACTCATCTAAAAAATATGTATGTATATATAAAATACATATGCACATGTATATATATATTATACATATTACGAATGTACACATTGTATGTATGTACATGTATTATATATGTACAAAAATATATTTACATATATTGTCAAAAACCCTGTCCCAGGTTTGTTCTTCACTGTTAGTTGTGGGGCAGCTTGCTTATCCCATTAGGCAAGACACATATCTCTATTTATATTAGTTGCCCAGGACATTAAAAACACTTGTCTTTAACATGACTGTCACCAAGGTAACCTGATGGTATTCTAAGTTGGGAGTGACACTAATTTTAAACTAAAAGCAGGCTAATAGGGCCCTAGTTACACGGAATTAAAAATACATCTTGGCTTGGATTTTTTCAGACTTGTTTTTAAGTATACCAAACTTGCTGCCAATTCCTGTTTGTGCAAGTCATTTCCAATCAAACGTGATACCTTTGGTTGAATAACAGTATTTATAACTGGTGTCACCTCTTTTTCTTCCCTTCCTAATGCACCCCCTCATTCCGTACCTCACTGCAGGGGTGCTGACGCAAGAGGAACACTTGCATAACTACAGAGCACCCTGGTGAGCTGTTCGGGCCCGTGCACCAGCGGAAGGACTAGCAGTAAAATCCAGAGTCGTACTACTTTACGTGAGACTATCAGTATGATGGGCCGTGCATCTATGATACGGAAGTGGCTGTGAAACTCCAGTCTTCTCTCCACGGCGCTGGCTGGGCTTTATGAAATCCAAAAGTCATTTGGGGCTACAATTTAATAGTAAGGGGATGTTGGCCCTTAGGAGAGAATGGAATATTTCTTGGACTTCAAATCTAGGTTTCTGTTCACGAGATTTTACAAGACTCCTGTTCTTAATGTCAAACTGGTGTCACTGGTGTCATCTCATCTAAGACGGGCTACATGGCTCTCATTACCACAGTGCAGACTCAGTTACGAAAAACAAGCCTTTTGTATATACAGAGTAAGATTTCCCTTCTCTAAACTGGTCTCAAGCATGTATCCATAAACAGTAGTACAGAATTTTGCTGAACTGGGTGTTATGTGTTTAATTAAAATAGCTTGCAGATACTGTGTCTGTATGTCTCATTTTATAATGACAACAATAGCTACTATTTATTCAGCAGCTACTGTATGCCAAGCACAGTGCCAAGGGCATCTTATACATCTTATATATCTCATTTACCTGAACTGATATTAATAGTGCATAAAAATTTAAGCTTTTTTCACGGTGAAAGTCCTAAAATAATCGGCCTCTGGATGTGCGTATCTTAGCTGGAATTTGGAACATGAAATTCTAGAGAGCCTTTTCTTATAGGGAATGCAGATTGTCCCATTAGATTAACTTCCTCCTAGCCTCTCGGTTCTTTGGGCGAGTTCAACTGAACCAACAATAGTATTAGCCTCTGTTAGGGAAAATGCAATATGGAACTATCTTACCAACCTCCCCCTTCATTAGTGCCAGACCACCCCTTACCTCAAGTCCTGTATTTGTCCTGAAAGCTAACAATAAAGCAGGAACCATAGACATACTGAGCTAAAAATCATCTATACCCCAGAGACCAGTAGTTGAGATTTTAAACACTGTGCCATTTATTAGAATGGACCCACAGCCATCCTTCGTATGAAGAGGAATACAGTGAGCATGAAGGCATTCTAGCTTCATGCTTCTTTTTATAATTTGGCTAGAATCTGTCATTTTTGAACCAATAGTAATATTATTGGCATTATCTTGTATATCTATAAATTTGAAACTTAGCATTATTGGACAGTTTGGAATGTTAATAAATATCTTTGCAAACTTTCTTGAGAAAATGTTGATATAATTAAGAAAAGGACATTTACCACGTTGCCAATGTGCAAATATTTTAATGTTCGTTTCAATTCACAGGGGCTTGCCAAACTGGCTTTTGGAATCAAAGTCTGTTATTTGTAAAGAAATTATGCCATTACCTAATTCAAGCACACCATGATCTCCATTATGTTTTAAATTATGTTATATTACTATAAGTAACGAGAGTAAAACATTATTATATTATTCCGTATACTTACTATGATGGCCTCTAATTAGAAAACACCAACTAAACACTTAAAAAACAGTATCATCTATACAGAGTGACTTCTTTTATTTGATGTTTAGTAAAATGATCTCCTATAAATGTAGAAAGATTCTCTTATGGACCATTGGTACTAGGCAAACAAAAATTACAAATGGTTTAATTATCACTTCATAAGATTTGCTAAGTCTGAGGAACTATTTGGGCTAAAGCAGCTTAGTATATCAAAAGCACACTAATTAAATGAACTAGAAGACTGATGGGAATTGATGAAATACAGGAATTGTAGGATGTTTCTTTAAAAAAGTAATTTCAGTTGTAAAACCTTAAATGAAATGTTGACAAGGGAGGCTTGCTTTAACAAAGGGATAGGAATGTTTAGTAATTAGCATGTTAACTATAAAATATAAAAATATTTGTAACCTCATAACAATTTGATATTTATAGTGTTATAGTGGTAATTCATTCAATATGCCTTTTTTCACAGGTAAAGGAAAAAACTTCAGTGTAGATCGGATCTAAAGAATTACACATTTCAAAGAAGGGCAGGGTAAGTTAATGAAAAATGTTATACAAAATGCTTTATAATGCAATTAAAATGTTAGTGGTTTTAAAACTTGTATTACTCTATAAGTATGGCAGTAGTCTCTTAACCATCAAATATCTTCTTGTTCAAATTGAAAAACCATACCTGTACAGCCAGTTTTCCCTTTTTTGCCTGAATATCCCATATCACAGTGGCAGATAAATGAGCCTTTGGTGTTTTCACAGGTTCCACTGAGGCAGATATTTGGATTTAGGTCACATTCATTGACATCTGTAAAATACAGATATTATTAATACATGTAACTGTTCGATATCATTGAAAACTTTTTTCCCTGACAGAAGACAAAAAAAAGATCATATTTACAGAGCTCAATTCACACCTGCCACACTCAATTCATACCGCAGCCTACCCGGCAGCCTGGCTCTTTTATCTAGGCCATGAGCAGGAGGTCTGGTAACCAAATAAACGGATTGACTCTAGGCAGCGAATAGAGCCTGTTTATGTGGCAGTCTAGAAAACCTTTTAAAGTGACATATTCTGTTGCAAGATAAAAATTTTAATTCAGCCTGAGACTGCCAACATTTTAGTTTCTGTACTTTAAAAGAAAGTATAGATGCACTAGTAGTCTTAATGCTACTTTTCCAAATTAAAAATTATCTATTTTTTATGACATTCACTTCATTGTTGTTTTAAATTATTTATTTGAGAGAGACAGAGACAGCACGAGTGGGTGAGGGGCAGAGAGAGAGGGGGAGAGAGAGAATCCCAAGCAGGCTCTGCACTGCCAGCGCAGAGCCCGATGTGGGGCTTGAACTCACAAAACCATGAGATCATGGCCTGAGCCGAAACGACTAAGCCACACAGGCTTCCCTATGACATTCACTTTATTTACAGGGCTTCATGAATATTCAATAAGGGTTTTCTGAAGATATAAATGTGACAGAATTTAAATTTTTAATTCTAGACTCTCACTTCTGGCTAAGATGGGAGTCATAGAGTTGGAATTGGCTTTCCCATGTGAAACACCAGCAAAAGGACATAGAGACAACAAAGATAGTGATGCCTGAGAGAAAGAAAATAAGCTAGGTGAGCTCTATAAATGCCCTAGATTACGGAGTATGGGCAGTTTTAAGGCCATGGCATAGGGGAGGGGATGACAGATGGAGCCAAGTAGTGTCCCAGAGTTGAGGGGATAATCCTGGACATCCTGAAAGGGCAAGGCAGCCAGAGTTCACAGGGAAGAGTAAAAGACAGAAGGGAGAGAAGGAGTTCTGGAAATCTGCAAAGGGTCTCTGTCATATATTTAGATGAGGAGTGATCAGTGCATTCAGGTAAGGAAACTACTCAAAGCTAGGGGAAGTACCACTCAAAAGAATTAGAGGGAACAATCATCAGGGCTCACAGAAGTCCTGGAACTGTGCCTGTTCCTACTGGTCAGATTGGAAGATCTCATAATTCAGAAGGGGCTTGCCTTAGTAATGGGGCAAAATAAGCCTTGAGTAACTGCTGCTGAAAAGCTTAACATCAAAACTTTGAAAGGATCCGTTTCCAAATAATTTAAGTGGGCTCCAGAATAAAGCCCAAGAATATTTCTAGGGATACAAAAATATCTAACACCTAGTAAGTTAAAATTTATAATGTCTGGCATTCAATCAAAAATTACCAAGCATTTAGTGAAGCAGGAAAATATGACCTATAATGAAGAAGAAAGTCAATTTACCAAAATGACCCAGAATTGACACAGATGATGGAATTGGTAGACATGGACATCGAAGCATTCATTATAACTCTATTTCACACACTCAAAAAGCTAGAGGAATGATTGGACACACCAAGTAGAGGCAGAGAAAATGTGAAAAATGACCTAAATCAAATTTTTAGAGATGAAAACTACAACGTCTGAGATTTAAAAAATACTGAATGGGATTAGATACTGGAGAAAACTGTTACAAATTTGAAGACATAGCAATGGAATACGTCAATACAATCAATTCTAGAATTTATTGCATTCTTGTCAGAAATAAATTTTGCTTGCCTTTAGTAAAAATATTTTAAAGTCTTAGACTCTAGTCACAGCAGAAGGGTTAGGGGGACAGAAATAATGCACAGACATAAAATAAATGTATGTGTAGAGTTGACCAATGGTTAGCTCAGTCCACACAATGTATCTGACAAGAACATATCACAGTCACAAGAAAGTTGCTCTTTGGACTGCTGGCTTTGAAATATTAGTAATATGCTTCTAAATATCCTTACTTTCCCCAAAGGATCCATTTATCAACTACCTAAACTAGTGCTAATATAATTTAACAGTGCTTGTGAATACCCAGACAAATGGATGATTCTGTTTTCTTTGCTCACCTACACAAGTCTTCATGTCTTCAGATGCCATGAATCCATCATAACATAAGCACCTGTACTCCCCAGGTATGTTTGTACACTGACCACCATCACAGATATTGGGGTTATCTTCACACTCATCAATGTCTGCAGAGAATAAAACCAACAATAGTACGTTGTTAATATTAGTTCTATTATTAAGGGATGAAAAAGTCCAGTAAACTCGGCCTATTTGCATAAGAGAATTAGTTCTCAAATCCAAATGAAGCTTTAAGTTTCCCATCAATTTATCCTGGGTGAAAAAGCAGAAAACCATTTACAAGATTTACAGTATACTGTTCAGGATCAAGACATCCTCTTAGACATCCATCATTTAATTAGCAATTGTATTCCTGATACAAATTTATCATTCAACCATGATTATGAATTTTATTTTTCTCACTGTCAAATGTAAATGCCTCAGACCTATCGTCTGGTTTACTGCTATTTTAACGGTGAAGTTTGCTTAAAATAAGCTTATCAACTTAGATGCATTTTTAGTAAAAATATTTATTTTCAACATTTAACTATTAGAGTCAACCTTACATTTCAGCTTTTCAGGCAGATTTTTCTAGATCAGACAAAATGATTTTCAGTCCTAAACTCAAGTCCTCTGGTTAACCAAAACCAGAATGAAAACCCGTCTTACCCACCTCCGTTCTCATCCCTAGCTCGCGACACAGCTCTTCCAGCCCAGGATGATACCACAGACAGTGAAATTTAGAGCAACAGTCCTCTAATTTAGCACTTATTTGTATTTGAGAACTTGTGAAAACAGATTATTGGGATCTATCCCCAGAAGTTTCTGGTTCTGTAAGTCTGGGTAAGGCCCAAGATTTTGCATTTCTAACACATTCTCAAGTGATTCTGATGCTGCTGGTCCAGGGAATCTGGACCCTAAGTAGCACTGAAGTAAGCCAAAAGATCAGATTCTTCAAAATTCTGATTAGTAAAGAAACTGTAGTTTATACTCCATATGCCAGGAACTGTGCTAAGCACTCTATACACTCCTCCACGTAAGCAATCTGAACCTCATCTTTTAGATAAGGAATTTGATGCAAAGGATCTTTATCAAGGACACACAGCTAAAATATGTAACAGAACAAAATTTTGAACTCAGGACTGTCTGACTCCAAAGTCTGGGCCCTGAACCACTCTAGGAGTGGACCTGTTACTGAGGTACTTCAGAGGAAGCTAAGTCCTACTCACCAGTGCATGACCTCTGGTCGGGCATCAGTGCGAATCCCGGCTGACAGCTACATTCATAGCTGCCTTCAGAGTTTGTGCAGAAGGTCTCACAATTACCATTCATTATGCTGCATTCATCGATGTCTATAAAAAATAAAAATAACGTCACCTTTCTCTGTGTTTATGATCACAGCATGAGTTTAAAGTTTCCAAAGGAAAACAAAACAAAACCATCCTAAGGCAACTGGAAGTCATTGTGTCATTCAATTCCTTCAACACATATAAAGGACAAACCTACTACGTGCTAGAGATAAGAACCTAATAGTGAGTGAGACAGATCCTATCCCTACCCTTCATCATGCTTATGTTGCAGCCGGGGAGTTAGGTGAACACAGTTCATGGTGTGCCACATGCCGTGTAGGGTAAGTGCTAGGGCTATGAGAACAGCCCCAGTTATGATAATGGACACATGGATGAAATTCTCTGGGTCACATATTGTAAACTGGACATTCATTTAGATCGGCTGAGGTTCCAATCCTTTTCAAGAACCTCAGTTGGAATTCTGAGTTGTCCTGGGCCATGTTTCAGAAAAATTTGGGCTGATTTATGGCTTTGGGTGGAAACCATGTAAGACTTGGCAGTTCCACATGATGTACACCCCAAACCAGGCAAAAACTGGCAGCTTTTAAAAAGTTTCACTTTGACTTTGGGCACAATAAACCCAGAGGGCTTTCTGTGCCACTCTTCACACTAAACCCACAGAGGGCCCTCTACAGAGCAAAATGCTTGTCCACAAAACCCGGTCTTTAAGGAGTGCCAGACCTGGCCTTCATTTCAGCGTAAGATATGAACAGAACACGGTCTTCTTTCCAACAATTATTCTTTGAAATCTTTTAGCTGATCTGAACCACCTGAGGGCAGACACCGTACCCTATGTTTTTTGTCTTTGTCACAGAACTCAGGCTTTATGGCGCGTGGTTAGTAATCACTTGCTGATTTGCCTGGGTATGCGTGTGCATAAACAAAGCACGTGCTACCATTCAAAGCAGCATGGCTCAAATTATACTTGTTAGAGCTAAAACATCCAATATCTTTAATTTAAATGGTTCTTTAAACAGACAAGGGAGGTGAGATCCAAAGATTGTGGTGACCAAAATAATTTTACTTACAGGAAAATAAGAAAGATGAAGTAAGAGTAACTAGTGATGAAAAAGGAACTCGGAGAACATCGTTTGAGGGTTTTAGAAAGAGACTAAATAAAATGAAAGGGAGAACTTACCGACACAGAACAGCCTGTCAGGAGTCGGATTATAGCCAGGGTTGCAGGCACACTGATACTTCCCTACGAGGTTCACACAACGGCCGTTGGGGCAGAGGTTCGCACTCAGTTCGCACTCATTGATGTCTGTTTAGAAAATAAAAATAGGAAACGTCCAGCCAGAAGCTTCTGACTGTGGCAGAGGCATAGGTTGAACAGCTGACCACAAATAAATGGTCTGAAAGTCTTCTTCCTTACCTATACATGCTGAGATATTGGGGGACAGCTGATGACCCGGAGGACATTCGCAGCGGAAGCTTCCCTCTGTGTTTAGGCAGACGCCTCCTCGGCACAGGAGTGGATCTCTCTGACACTCATCAATATCTGCAAAATGGCAATGGCCCATGTTGATGATGGCGATGGTGTCCTAGCCTAGGACCCCAGGCCAGTGCCCTCCTCAATGCTCCCAGCTGCGAGAGTGCCGAATGCTCATGGCTCACAGGCTCCCCTCCTGGAGAACCGCTGACCACCTCACCCAGAAATGCCTGCGAGGTGAGAATTATACTCCACCCCCATATTGGGGGCTGCCCATGGCTGGCACGGGGCTATACAATCTGGCCTCCTTGCCTAACGGTGGGACAATTCTTTGGTGTCATTCACACTCTAGAGGCCCCCTGCAGGACCAGGTTAAGGCTAAGAGACCTCATCCCCTGACCTAAGTTGCTTCCCTCACTTCCTTTCAGCTTCTTTCTGAGAGTACTGCCTCACAAAATCCCCATCACAGGCTTCTTTCTAGGGAACCCGATCTAATGCAGCCAGTGTAATCAATCTCTTTTTCTAGAAATGTTGGACAGAAGCCCGTCATGTGACCTCTAATACAGCTAATGTTTGAATTGTTCTCTCTTCCCTGGGATGTCTCTTCCAGGTGTCAAACTCACTTCTTGGACCCATGACTGGTATCCCAGGCGACCTGCCAACCCACAGCATGAATTCCCTCAGACTTTCTGCATGTCAGTCTCCGTCTGTCCCACCCTGATTCTGGACTCACTGGTCAGGAGACCAGTCCACTGGGGCAGCTGAGGAATTCCCGGAGGGAGGCTCTGAGTCATCAGAGCTTCGGGGAATCCCTCTCTTCCTCGTGGATCAAACGGTCTCACACTTACCCATGCAGTTCTTCATCATCATGAATCCACTTTCATAGCCCTCATCACACTTGCATTCAAAGTCCCCTGGGGTGTTCACACACTGGCCTCGGCCACAGAGGTCCGGGGATATTCGGCATTCGTCGATGTCTGAATGAAGGCAGTAAGCAGCAGCATGTGAGTATCAGGACAGCTTTCATTCTTGTGGCAGTATGTGGCAAGGTGAGGGGTCTAAAGGGTGTCCCGGGACGGGGGCCCTTCACTGACCTGTGCAGTTCCTTTCTTCAGAGTCCAGAGCAAAGCCACTGTCACACCTGCACTTAAAACTGCCAATGGTGTTTCTGCACTTGCCGTGGGTGCAGAGGCTGGGAATCATCTTGCACTCATTGATATCTTCAAGAAAAATAAAATGTGCAGAAAGTTACTGAGCATTCTATAAGGAGTTCTCCATGCCCCTATTTAAATTTTTTTTAAATATTTATTTTTGAGAGAGACAGAGAGAGAGACAGAGAGAGAGAGACAGCACAAGCAGGGGAGGGGCCGAGAGAGGGGGAAACATAGAATCTGAAGCAGGCTCCAGGCTCTGAGCTGTCAGCACAGAGCCCATTGTGGGGCTCGAACCCATGAACTGTGAGATCATGACCTGAGCCGAAGTTGGACAATTAATCAAATGAGCCACCCAGGTGCCCCTCAATGGCCCTATTTAAAACCTAGGTGGTTGGAGGGTCCTGATTTAAGGTCTTGGCAACATGCATTTTATTTTATTTTTAATGTTTATTTATTTTTGAGAGAGAGAGAGAGCAAACGAGAACGAGCAGGGGAGGGGCAGAGAGCAAGGAAGGGGGGTTGGGGACGGGGAAGGAATAGAGGGTCTGAAGCAGGCTCTGCGCTGACAGTAGAGAGCCCAACATGGAGCTCAAATGCATGAATTGTGAGATCATGACCTGAGCCAAAGTCGGATGCTCAACCAACTGAGCCACACACGTGGCCCTTGGCAATATGCATTTTAAAGAATGTGTGATGACCCATGAGAACTATGATTTTGTAAACATTTCTAGTCTTTTAAACCTCTACACTTTAGAAAGCATTATTAGGGAAGTAAAGAGGGTGTTTATTTGGACTTCTACAGAGCAGCACACTGCCTGTTACATACCAAACACTTATGTATTTGCTGAATGAATGAATAAATATTCTAAGCCACTAGCCTCCATGCTTAAAAGTATATAGAAGGTAACTGGAATATATTGCTTGACAGAACCAATTGAGAGTATAGTGGAATTAGATATTCATCTATTCTCTTTGATGCTTGTTTGGGTACACCTAAAATGTAAGAATGGCAAAAAAAGATGCCATTTATAATTTAAACTATTTGTAAATACTGTATACTATTTAAAATGTTTTCTCAATTGATATTAAGGTGTTATTAATATAATTAAAAGAGTTTCTTGTACACTAGGAGACTGCACATGTACCCTGTGAGCTCCTCTCAGGAGTCTTTTTTAAAAAATTTTTAAATGCTTATTTATTTTTGAGAGACACAGAAATGGAGAGAGACAGAGTGCAAGCAGGGGAGGGGCAGAGAGAGCAGGAGACACAGAACCTGAAGTTGGCTCTAAGCTCTGAGCTGTCAGCACGGAGCCCCATGTAGGGCTTGAACTCACAAATGGTGAGATCACGACCTGAGTTGATGGCAGATGTCTAACCCACTAAGCCACCCAGGTGACCCTCCTTTCAGGAATCTTTCTAAAGCAAGATCTAAAGCTCAAGGGATACAAGTTCATTCCTACAAAATGTCATGAAAGGCAGATTAAATCTCCAGAATAAGTCCTTCTGTGGCAATGGATTGCCACAGTCTTTGGAAGTAAATCATTCAAATTCCTCTGAATTTACTTAAGAGACATTTAAGAGGCCATCTAGAAACGGTCTCTCCAGATAGAATTTTAATCCCCAGGGCTTCTTGGACTGAACACTTGGTACAAAAAAAGTTTACACTTTTTATATAAGAATAATTAAGCAATATTTATATACTCATTCCCCAGTTTTATAAGCTGATTTAGTCATGAAGTGTAATAACGAGGCCCAGACATATTGGGCAACCAAGATAAAAATCTATACCAGGAATATAAGCTGAGGCTCTCTGAGAAACTGGAATTCTGAGAAAGCAGTCATGATTTTTTCATGTGCTAAAGTAAACAAGTTATGCATCATTGTGCATAAAAAGTTAAATCAATTTTGGAATGAGATTAAATCTCTAATTTCTTGCTTTTTTACATGAATTTTAGATTATAGCATAATAAACCAAAATAGCGTTTGAGATATCACAAGGCACTGGAACGGGTTTGACACAGGAATGACTTTCACTGTATTTCAGACAAAGAGGACCTGACACTGGCTTCTCATGCCACTCATCCCTATATATATACTCAGGTGAACTGCAGTGACCTGGATTAAATCAGCAGATAAAACGTCAAATCATAGAATTAAAATTCCCCAAGAAGATTTTCTTTTTGTTTCTAGCTGCCTTAGGTAGGATAGTACTGTAATCTACGTTAACACTTAATAAATGGCTAATGGGAGAGGCAGAGACCTTGGGAAGTCCTGGAGGTGGGGAAAGAGAACCTGTCACAGAGGGAACGTTTGCTGTCTGTTAACCCAGCAGGTGCACGATGGACACTCAGATCATCGAGGGATGGTCTCACTGGTGGTGTTCACTGTAATGCTCCTCGTAGCAGAACACCCTGTCCATCTAAAAAGAGGAACAACCAAGCACTGAAACCGCTGTACCTTTGAAGAAAGGTTTTCCATTTGTGATTTCCTTTGTGGCGAATCCGGGCCCCCTGGGGCAGAGCTCCTCGTACTCAGGTGTGTTCCTCACAGGACACTCCTCGCATTCCTCGGTACCCCAGGCTGCCCCGACCGAGCAGCAGCAGGCATCCATGCGGTGGCGGCCAGCAATGGGCAGAGTGCACTCCTCATCCTCGTACCTCAGGAAGCAGGTTTCCACACGGATATCTGCCAGACGGAACACACGGAGGCTGACGACAGCTACTCTGTGGTCACTGCCCTCAGCTGCCACCGGGTTGTGTCAGGCAAAGTACAATATACACCATAATCTGTGAGGTACTTATTGGCTAGAATGACCTTTTTTTTCCCCAAAAGGAGCCCAGGCTTTCTGATGGGTAGTCCCACCTAATAAAGACTGCCTTTTCTTTGGCAGCTCATATTTACTTGCACCTCCTATTTCTGGAAACATGCCTTTCAGTTTTAGGCACCTTCTGATAATTCTACATAAGGAACAGTATCCTGAAAAATCCCGCAATGCTCCCCTTACAGACATGCTTACTACGCATGCATGCACTCCATGATGCCTTGACGTCTCCTCTTTAGCTGCAAAGAAGCTGCACTCTTTATCACTGGAGAACATCTACGCCAGCTCCAGCATACCTCGTTTTTGGAGAGGTGCAATGTTAAATTGCAAACTGAAGACTTCTCTACTTGGGATGAAAGGGGAAAAACACAAAGAAAAGCCACCCATGCCTCTTCTCAAGTACTTCTTTCACTTCCACGTGTGCTTATGTGTACATTCTTTGGGGCACATGTGGATACCTCTGGCCCTAATCCCAAATTCGCAGAATTATGAGGAAGAGTAGGAGAAGTGACATGGTGGATGTCAGAAGACCTGGAGCTTGGTCTTGCTCTGCAACTAGGAAGCTGCTTGTCTTAGACAAATT
Source organism: Crocuta crocuta (assembly GCF_008692635.1). NCBI lineage: Eukaryota > Metazoa > Chordata > Mammalia > Carnivora > Hyaenidae > Crocuta > Crocuta crocuta. The sequence continues at coordinate 5,781,159 of NW_027530019.1, read as the reverse complement.
ATTAACCCTGTTCCTGACTTTCCAGATCTGTAAAATGGTGCTGCACCCATCTCTGAGGGGGTACTGTGAAGCTCAGATGAGACTGTGTGTCTGGAAACTGTAAAATGTAATTAAAACTGAAGGCATTATCTTCCCTCTCTTTCTCCTGCACAATGTGGTCTTTAACCATTCACCTAAGTGCTTGAACTTCCTTTAGTGTTAGAAAGCTTCTGAAGTCTTCAGGGCAACTTTACATATAGGTTGCCTCTAATAAAATGGACAGCTCCTTTTTAAATGATTTCTGAATTAAACACTGAAACGTCTTTCAACTGAAGAACCTGGAAGAAGGTTCTCATTAAATGCTCATTCCTCCTAAACAAAAATGTTGACTGAGCGAAATAAGTCAGGCAGAGAAGGACAAATATCATATGTTTGCACGTATAGGAGGATTAGGAGGAACTTGACGGAGGAACAAGGGGGAGAAGAAGGGCGGAAATGGTGGGGGAAAGGGAGAGAAGCAAACCATGAGAGACTCTTGAATGCTGACAAAAACTGAGGACTGNCCAGATGAGATGAACTGACATCCATGGTTGCAATAAGACTCAAGCCACAGGATTCCACCTTTTCTGTCCCATATTGCTTTATTACAAGCTATAAAGCTCTATACTTAGAGATTTGTTAGTTCTAATTCAAAAACAATCTGAATCCCTTAACGTCATATCACTCGTTTAACCATCTATAGTGGTCCTTCACTAAGGACGATCTTCAGAGGAATATGGTTTCAGATACACAATGTATCTGAGCATCATTTTCAATGTCACAGACTGAGAGATCACAGAAACGGGTGATCCAAGAGACATATTGCTGGCAGTCAGAAGCCATAGAAGTAGCATTAGAATAAGTCTGCTAGATGCCACACAGGACAATGGAATTTCAAACCTGCTGTCATTAAAAGTCCACAGAGCAACTTTCTAAGAACTCAGGGTCCCATCTTCCATGTCACTGACACTTGGGCTTGAGCAGTTGGCATGGGGAATCCCACCATGATTAGAAGTGACAGTACACCTGGGCTCCTCCAGGTTCACTATTCAGGACTGGCACTCTTCACTCATACCCACAAGGGTGTCCTGCAAGGACCTGTCCATGTGGCCAGTGGCAGGATATGCCTAGCAGGCATAGGTTACCATTTCCAATCAAGCAAAAGTGTTCTCACTGCTTTTCACCTTGTATCCTATAGTCCATGGTATGTGGGGGCAGATTTAAGCGCTTTGAAATAATAACCATGATGGTAATGATTTAAGGAATAGTTACACATCAATAAAGAACTAAAGTTTCTCTTCTCTAACATGTTCTCTATTCTTTGTACAAATGATAAACAAAGAGGTTGGGTGAGGAAAGCCATTTGTCAAGGAAACCAGCATAGATCTTAGTGGAAATGTTGAATTGGGTGTGTGTATCCGTACTTGAAACCAAAAATTCAAGCTTTCTCTTGTTAATGGAGTTTTTAATAATCTTTAGGAAATGGTCCCTTGAAAAGTAATGAGCTCAGGATTTACCTAGGCAGATCCTCCCGGTGGCATCCAAAGTCATCCCACTGGGACACTGACATTTAAATGATCCCTTAGAGTTAACACATAACCCGTTTTTGCATACTCCTGGGAATACTTCACACTCATTTATATCTATGAAGAGAGAAAAACATGAAGTTAAAATATCTATGTAACACCATGCTGGTTTATTTCATACACAGGGTCATAATTATTCTCACAACAGAAAAGGCCACTTTGAACCAAATAAGTTCACAAAATTAGTTTGCCTCCAAGTAGTTCACGTAAAATTTCTGGGATCTTTGAATAGCAACCAGACTGAATCCGCCTATTACCAAAGTTATAAGAGTTTCTACGTTGGTCCTAGGGAGTAATTTTTTTAAAAGTTTTATTTATTTATTTTGAGAGAAACAGAGACAGTGTGAATAGGGAAGGGTCAGAGAGAGGGAGGGAGAGATAATCCCAAGCAGGCTCCACACTCTCAGCGCAGAGCCTGATCTGGGGCTCAAACTCACAAACTCACAAACTGTGAGATCATGACCTGAGTCGAAACCAAGGATTGGGTGCTCAACTGACTAGGCCACTGGGCGCCCCAGGAATTTTTGAGTTATAGAGACTGGGAGTTGGTGTGAGTTCTTGGTGACAGCTCTGGGTACTATCCACATCTCAGGTAAGACTCCCAGGAGTCACATAACTAGCTTTATGCGGTCAGATGTCTGGAAATAAGTAGAGACGGAAACCTGGTCTTTCAAATTTACAAAGAAGACATAGCTTGAAGGTGAGCATAGAAAAAAAATCCCAGCGAGAAATATGTGGGGTCAGTCAAAAGAGTGACTTTTTAAGTGTCATCTGCTGAGATGTTCCCAGAAGGCACATAAGTAGTTCTAACTCAGCAACAGTCAAGAGTGTTCTGTCAAAGCCTTAGTTGTCCCAGCTTGAGTTAGGGAGAGTCAAAAGGTGCCCCTGGTTCATTCACTCATCATTTACTCAGTCTCTCTCAAATGTACCAGTCTCTCCCAGTTTGCTTAATGGAAAGCAGTACATTCTCTGTACTTAACTTGGAAAACTATTCACCATCAAGTTAATTCAAAGAAAGGCACTCGCCACTGCCAAAAAAGGGGAACATTAGTTAAGAAACATACACCGAGTCCCTATTTAGAAGAAATAACTTTCCAAGTGAGTGATGTTGAAAAATCTATTTGAAATCTTTCCTTGTGAGAGATATAAGTGGGGAGGGGAAGTTTACCTTTTTGGGTTTTTTGTTCTGGCCACTTGTACACCAAAATGTGCTCCCGAGGTCAGATAAGTTATTAACAGTGGGTCTGGACCAGAGAAAGGCCAAAGGATTCAGTCATCATTTGGAAAGCAAGACCTTGGGTGGGGGTTGTAGTGTTCCTCTTTATTTGAGCAGGGAAAAAACTTCATTTCATTCCACATATGGGACTAATTGCTGTTTTTAAAATTTTTCAGCTGCTGTGTCATGTCAGGTTGTGTTAGTCACCCTGACCTACGTCTATCTGGGACTCCGTGAGAAAGAATCACAGCAAACTGGAGAGGATCCACATAAACTTTCAAAAATGAGGCAATAGAGTATGTCCTTCTAAATCATCCATGGCCATGAAACAAACAAACAAATAAACAAACAAAACCCAGAACAAACCAAGAAAAAAATGCAAATTTTATATCCTCACTGAAAACTTCCATTTTTGTCTTCCTGATAGTATTTTGAAAGTGCAGTCACTCTAAAAGTCACTCTTTTAGGTCAGCCTAAAACATTTTCAGTCACCCTGCCCTGTGGCCATAGTGATCCAACACTGGCAACAGCATATATATGCTTGTGAAATTAACATCTGTTATGTTCTGCAATTCTCATTATTTTTTCTCTCTGCCACATATTTCTCACTGTAAAGTTACATGACAACTTTATCCAGTCCAAGTTAACATAAGCATTCTTCATGCACACAGAAATTTATGGTTTATAAATAATCATAAATACCTTCACACTGTGTTCCTTTAATTCTTGAATAGCCTTTACCACATATGGGATCTGTAAAAAACAAACAAAAAACAAATTTGAGATAACAATGTCCAGACTTTGGATGACATGGTATAAAAAACAAGAAGGAGTACCTGGACATGAATTAGATTTCATTGCTATGAATGAGTCTAAGGTAACAAAGTGTTGCTGAGATTCAAAAACGATCAAGGAAAATTAAAGGTCTCCTTGAATTAAGCTCAGTTCCTCTGATTCTAAAGACCCAGAGTTCTCCTGAAGATCATGCTAAGGTGATGACTAAGAAGGAAATTGGCTAGATTTCTCGTGCTAATGACTCTAAAATAGGAGTGACAGTATATGATTATTGTAACATGAATATGGAAGACAAAGTCTAGAATTTGAAGATGTCCTGCCCTGCAGCATTCACACATATAAATTCACACATTTATATATCCAAACATTGAATCAGTAACATCATCAGCAAGGCTCTCAAACGTCAGCTTTGCAACAGATTTAGAGGTTAAGTCATGAATAGTGGTTCCTTTATATCAATCCATTTTTGGAAGATAATCTATGCCTGTAAAAAGCTCAGGACCCCCTAATTATGAGGTTCCAAGAGCGCGCATAGGAATGGCTGATCTAGGAAGGCAACGCCAGGTAACCACATTGCAGTGTGTGATAGAAAATAATAACCAAATCACATCAAAGTATTGTCCTGGACACTTCTCTGTTTCCTATTCAGCAATGTTTCATTGAGGTCATCGGAATTAAATCTAGATTTCCCATGTCAACTTAAATGGCAAAAGTACTGGGTTTCCCCTTTCTAAGCAAAGAGACCAGTGGGATAGGCCCAGAAGCCACAGTGCCCGTCTCTCTTACCGACTTGGCATAGGGTACACGGGCTCCCCCAGGCAGCACCGAGGGAAGAACAGCACTGGGACTTTAAAGTGGCTCCATTGATGTTGATCTCACATCGCCCATCGATGACAGTCTGCCAGCAAGTGCCCTTGATGGTTTCTGGAAGGAGGTTGGAGATAATGTTTAATAGATACTTAATAGAGTCTTTATCAAAAATTCAAACATGTGCATTGGAATTACAGCAAGAATGGCATCGGGTAATGATAATTTAAACTTTCATTCATGCATACTTAAACTCTTTTGCAATAAGCTCTTTTGCATCAAAAGTAAACATTAAATACAGTACTGATACAGCAGAATAAATACCTATGCAGATGGTTTTTGTCGGATCCAAAGTACTTTCAGAAGAACATTCACAAATAAAAGAGCCCGGGCTGTTCTTGCAGACTCCATTAATGCAAGGACTTGATTCACATTCATCGATGTCTAAAATAAAAACAGGTCTACATTACTGCTAAAAACTAGTCTTGGGCATTAAAGAATATTTAAACTTTGGCCTCAGTTGCTACCACATATTCTTTATTAGATAGTAAAGCTGGCCTAGATAGATTTTTTCTAGATTAGATGAAATATCAAAAATAATAACTGAGCATATCTCTATAGCACAGAATCTGGCACATGGCTGAATCTTTTCATTCAGGAAATCTGGAGCAAAATTTAAGTGTGATCTCTGAATTACTAGCTAAGTAATATTTTCTTCATCTCTTAAATGACGGCAAATAAAATGCCAACTGCAGGTAAGTACCAGAGTAGCTTACAAAGTGCATGCAAGTGTCATTTAGGACCACAGAATCTTAAATACAGTGACATAACTACCTAAAATAGAGGTGGCTCAGCTGGTTAAGCATCCAACTCTTGATTTCACCTCAGGTCATAATCCCAGGATTGTGAGATCAAGCCCCATGTTGGGCTCAGCACAGAGCCTGTTTGGGATTCTTTTCCTCCTTCTGCTCTTCTCCCCTGCTCACATACATACATACATGCATACATGCATACATAAATGTGACTCTTAACTGATTTTCATGGTTTTCCAGTGGCAAACCAAAAGACCGTAAAGTACATACTATAAGAATAAAAACAGTTTACCTTCACAGGTTTTTAGGTCAGGTTTGTAGATAAATCCCTTGGGGCAGGTACAGACAAAACTTCCAGGAGTATTTCTACACTGTCCATTGTCACAAAGCAGACTATTCAGTACACATTCATTAATATCTGCAAAACCAGTGAACATGAACTTTTAGAGGGAGCTCATTCTTTGCATGCAATTTCTCTACTTTTTGAATGCAAAGTTTTTAAGGTCATATGACATGATTTAAGCAAAGAGGCAAAACTCCTCTACCATGGGTTTTGGCCTAACTTACCTAATTTGAGGAAAATAGGGTTTTCATCTGATTATACTAGGCACCTACAAAGTCTAAAATCACCAGATACTGTTCAATTCACTTTCTTTAACAGGAAGAAACCTGTTTCTTTTGCTGGAAATCATTAATATTTATATAACTGTTTTATTGTGCCAGAATTAAAAGGACTAATCCTACTGACTTAAGGGACTAAATAAACATTTATAAAGTATGGTCCCTCTTTGATGTGTGTTAGTTCTAGGATGGGTGTTTCTTCTTTAGTATAACTGAAATGGTCTCCAGTTGTGTTTATAGAGTGTGAAGACATCTATAGTTTATAATTCTCATGAGGAATTTAGAACTGAGATTCAGAGATTTCAGGAAAACTCCTTACTTTCAGGAGAATAATAGGTCTGTCTGATGCAAAATCTAACTTTTGATATGTGTTACTTAGGTAATTTATGAAGTGTGGAACTTCAACAGTTTGTTATATACAGTTGGACTAAACTACATCAGACAGCCATAGACTAGGCTACATGTTCATGAGGAGTTTTTTTTTAATACATCAAGAAATTCTGCTTAATCATTTGACAATCTAGTAGCCCCAACATAAAGGATACACCAATTCAGTACTAGGAATCATCACAGGTTCACAGTGGTAAATACTAGTAAATTAGCAATATATTTATAAAGTACTAAAATTATATAAAAATTAAGTATAAAGTTATAAAGTTAAGTATAAAGTTAAGTATTAAGTATAAAGTATAGGTATTGTATGAGCAAACAATGTGGTGAGAATTCTGTCAAAATGAAATAGGGAATGCTAACACTTCCCCAAAGAGCCAATATTAGAATTCTTAAACTTTGATGATGTCAGAAGAATCTGGAACCTTATATTGAGGAATTTATGATCAAGATAAAAATCAGCCCATCCCTGGAGGCGATGGCTGTGGTGGAGTTTTTATTCCTAACTTCATATCTCTAAACATAATCTGAAATATGAACATACTTCTGACCTGATGACAATCAGTTCAACTTTAGAGTATATACAACTTGTTGAAGGAAAAATCCCTATGGCCTCATAAACTCTCCCTTTTGCTTCCAATGGGGTAAGATTTTTGGATGAAGCTAAAACATCTCTGTGTCTTTCTGGGCCTGCTCAAATAAATAATGGTTTCTCTCTTCTGATGAAGAGAGGCTTTTATAGAAAAATTAAATAGTAAATCTAGTTTGAAAATATCATGTGCACTCAAATGACAACTGTACCCCAGAAAAGAAGCCCTACAATTAAGCGTGTGAGAGAGGAAGAATGCACTTCTCAAAAGTCATTGTAACCACAAAGAGGGATGGGTTAATTTTGGGACAGCAATAAAAGTTAGGGAGAGAAAAAGAAACCTGTAGTTGAAAGAAGAGGGTTTTGTGATAAGTGTGTAGCTCCCCTGACGACTTCCTATCCTCATCATTTTATGTACTGTTTAGCCTGAAACTCAGATGCAAGGTGATTTAAAGGGAGTATAGAAGATGCTTTTATTTACTGTTACTTCTTTTAATTAGTGTGCAAGCCACATGTGAAGGACAGAAAGTGAAAAATATTTAAGTAAGATTTCTGCTTCTTTGAAAACAATTGCTATCTCCACTTTGCCCATAATGACATCACGGGCAGGCCTGATGACAAAGGCATCTATTAGGTACCACACTTTGCTTCAACCTGCAAAACTGTAGAACTGTACATCGCATGAGAGAAACTGTACTCTTGTCATGTTCCGTCCTTTAAGAAGTTAAACAGAAGACAAAAGTAAAAATTATTTATGGTGAATAGTAGAAGTACATGGAAGAAAAAGAGAATGCTAGAGTGTGTGAGAGTAGGTGACCTATAGAGAGGTGTCCGGAAAGCCAGAGGGGGCAAAGGAATTGAGGGCTTGTTTTAGGACATCCGGAGTTAGCTTTCCTCTCCATTCTATCTCTAGAATCCTTCTCTTTTCTTTGTACATAGATAGAGCCATACATGAGAGTCTAGAATAAGGGTGTCCATATTGTTTTAATGATTCTCAAAGTGTCAAATAAACACAGAATTTTGTAGGAGGAAAAATTATGAAAAAAAGAAAGGAAAAAGAATAAATGAGAAAATAAAAAACAATACCAGAGTACTTTTGGGGTACAGAAATTCCTAAAAAGAGACAGAAATATACAGTTAGGCTGGGGGAGCCTTGGAAAGAATGTGTATAATGGCAAGAGGTCAGGGGACAACTATGGATCTTTGAGGCGGTCGTTTTTAATAGTTCAACACAGTATAGTAAGCTTTTTAAAAATACTTAATTGACATGGCTATTTTTCCCTGTCCAGGGGAATACAGTTCTATATGATGTAATTTATTCCTCCTAGAGTTCAGTAGGGGACCTCTTAAAGCAGGGGTCCAAGTATTTCAACAAGTTCCTCAATAGCAGAGGACGTGCAATGGTAAAGTAAGGAACCAAGGACAAATAGGAGGAGGCACTTTCTTTTCTTAGATCAACTAATGGCTGTCTGGGAGACAGTTGAGTTCAGTACCTGGTAAGTACTAATGGCTGTATGATCAAGTTCAAACTTGACTGATTATGTGTTGAAAAGAACGAAAAAAAGAATCATTTTTATTTATTATTTCAATCTATAGCATCTCAGAATTACTGCATGTTCCACTAACTGACCACCTGAGAGCAGTACTTTTCAAACCCTATCACTAAAATACCACTTAGGGCAGGAGAGAGTAAGTTCTAACACCGAAGCCCCAAATGGCTTTTAGAGATTAAAAATATATTTGAGACCCCCCCCTTTTATCCTTATTAAAGCCTATTAATTTTCATCCTACTCCATGAAAGTATTTTTCATGTAAAATGTGTTTTGCTTTCAAATCAAAAGGATGCACCATCTTACATTTTGGTTATAGTGCAACTCTGGCATATTCCCGTGAGTATGAATATTCTGGTGTTAGAAGTTCAACTTCAGGAAACCTGAAATGTTATGTCACTACACTACAGAATGGACAGTACATTTCAGAAAATACTAGTCTAGGCAACTGAAGAAAGTTGAAGAAAAAATAATGGTGCCCATGTTGACCATTTTCTTCCCAACCAAAGGTTGTTGTTTGTGTGTGTGTGTGTGTGTGTGTGTGTGTTCAGTTACTGGCTGGTACCTTCATTAAGGTTTGTTAAAGACTCAAAAGCAGTGTTTGCTACACTTAACAGAGAACAGTTATTACTGAAAATAAGCTGGGTTTTCTTTGAATCTAATAAGTGGCTGGGAGAAGAGTTACTTCTTTTGATAAAAATAGGGATCCCTTTGAAGACACATAAGAACGGCTCACAATCTGTATTTTCTACATTTAACAAGCTTCTCTTTTGTGGAGTGAACATGACACATGGCTACTTATAAATCATCAGGATTCAGCTATATAAATTTGAGTTCATCAAGACATGTATGTGCCATGCTGACAACCAAAGTGAACATCATCCCTTTGCTCAGTCCTAAAGCTACTCAAAAGCAGTTTCCTCCAAGCAACAAAAGAATGCATGATGCATGAAATGTCTTAGAAAAGAGGTGAAACTTCTTACCAACACAGTTTTTCCCAGTTGAATCCACTTCATATCCTGAATTGCATATGCATTTGTAGGTCCCACGGAGATTTTCACAAATTCCATTTGGGCAGATATCTGGATCTAATGCACATTCATTTATATCTGCACCACCAAAGAGAGTTCATTATCAATAACATTCTAAAGCAAAGGTCAAAGAAATGTCAAAAAATAACATTACAATAAATGTAAAACCCTTCGGACCTGGTGAAAATAAAGTTGCACTTTGCTGAGAAAGCTTTATCACTTTTTATCACTACAAGGTATTCTGAATCAAATCTCCCTTCCACCAGTCCTTGAGAGGAACTTGGCATTTGAGCTGGAACTACAAAATTACCAATCCTTAATCAGGCCAAGGGAGAATCCTCGGGCTTCTTCCGGTTCAAACATCAAGATGGAAACGTGGATCCACCACACAGACCAAGTCCCTGCCACCAGCCCATCCCTCTTCAATGTACCTTCTACAATGCCACCAGACTTAGCTTAAAAACACGATGGCTGTGTCATTCTCATGGTTCAAGCTTTTGTAGATATTCAATAATATCTTCAAGATTAAATTAAAATATGAACTCTGTTTATTTACTTTAAATTTCTCATTCTTCCATGAACATACAATGCCCTTTTGCTCTGTGTCAGGAATGTCTGGAGCCAGGCCTATTCATTGGTGCAAAGCCCATTCACACACCACCTGTTCTGGAAAAGCCTCTGGTGCTCTGTTCAGATGAGGCTGGGTCCTCCCTCTTCTGTGTGCCCACAGACTAAGAAGAGCTATATAGTCAAGCGTGATGCAGAATGACAGCGAATAGCTAGTCTCAAATATTGGTCCTAGCTCTTTTATAAATCAGGGTTGACATTTTTCTTCTTCTCCAGATCCCTATTACAACTTACTTATTCCCCACTAACTCTTTATTCATTGTAAATTTCTTTACTCCTCTTCCTTCCCCCAAATATCTCCTCCCCACCTTCATCCACACATAATGATGAAATTAATCAAGAGGATAAACTGACAATCAATTTGGTCTACTTTTTTTCAAAACTTTCCTGAATCGAATGATTTAGTTTTATATTAATACAATAAGCCCTTCATCTTTCCTGTCACCTATTTTTGCACTTTGTTCCAATTCTCTCTTTTAACTTCTAGTTCTTTTATGGTATCTCTATTTCTCTAGTTCTAACTCTCACACTTTAATATTTCATTCTCTTCCAACTTGGTTAAATGCAATCACTGCTTGCTACAAAATATAAGATGGCTCCCTACTGACATGTTATAATGACTGAACACTTGACAGTCAATAAATTGTACAAAATGTGAATGGCTAACAATTCAATTGAGCCCATAACCTGAACTGTACTTGATTGTGCAAGAGCCAGAGGAGGGCCAGACTGCCTCTTCTCATGGATGAGCAACACAGTCATTGTATCTCAACTGCAGTTCTTCATCAACCACCCTGGGAGAGCACCCTTTAGGACCCAGCCCAACACCCAAACCCAGCAATTCCAGGACCCACTGTGCCAAAATTACTCCGCCACTGGGGGCTTCTAGGTGTCTTAGGTACAGTGATGGCCAGAGAGGGGGTCAGACTTCCTCAGTCTGGTGTAAAAGGACCAACTGGAAACCCACAGGAAGGTCCAGTGCTGCTTCTGCACATGCTTATGGTAGTAAATTTCAAACAAGTCCTTACCACTGCCTGCTGATGTCATTCCTGGACCACTGCTGCAGAGTGCCTGATATTCCGCTGTAATAAATTAACAGATAGTAAATGATTCCCTTATTTGCAGAACAGGTCGATCCTGCACTTGGCTTTGCACACATCATTTCCTGCTAAGTGAGTGGAACTGAAATAAAGTGGTAACGGAAAAGGAGGCATCTCCCAAGGGAGTCACTGGTTTACCATGCTTCCATTTTAAAGGCTCCGCATCACTGTAGAAAATGACTTTTAAGGATATAGGCAAGTTATAGCAAGTCCTTGTGCAAAGCGCTTTCAGAAAAGGTGTTTTTCCTATAATTTGATTTTTTCCACTGGGGAACACTTTACACTTAGAGTGAAATGTGCCTGTTAAAGTGTGGTTTCTTAACTGTTAATAAAACTTTCTCCCACCATCTTGGGAATAATTTTGTTTCCTAGTGCAAATATATTTTTTTAATACAATTGAGTTCTTAACATTTTCTCATTTCTCTCTTCAAATTCTCTAGCCTGCACTCACAAGAAAAACAAAGTCTCTACACTTGTATTTAAGTGTATTTTTAATGTTAATATTCATCAGGATACTAGGTTCATTCTATATGATAAATCCACAGGCAAAGTATTGCATAATGTTAAAACTGAGATCTTACTAAGAAATTGAAGTATACAGATTATGTACCCAAATGTATGATGGAATCAGATTTTTACTTAAAACTGATGCAATGTTTTACATATAATTCTAATAGTTTTCAAAGGACCATGAGAGTGAACAATGAAAATAGAGAACTAACTGGAATCATACTTTATCCAAGGAAAACAAACTGAAGTGTCCCCTTCATTGCCCACAGTTTCTGGCAACACAGAGTTTCCTGGTCAAATGCAAATCATCTGTGTGCTTAAGTGGCACAAGAACTGGATTATTAGGGATGGGCCTTTTTACAGAGGCCAACAGCATCTTGCTGCTGATGCAAATAGGTCTTATACTTCTGCATGCTAGGAAACTATATCCCTGATGACAGTGGATGCAAATGAATTACACAGATTTTAAATATGAAGGTTAAATCCTTCAGAGCCTCTGCCTTCCTGCAAATGTAAATTTGAGAAAAGTGGTGAAATCCCTTAATTTTTAAATCATGCTAAATGGGACCAAAATAATGAACACTGGGAAAGTGGCTGCCATTGTGTGTCTGCAAGCCTGGGACAGAAAGCAAAAAGAAATGCATTGTCATTAGTCTCTCATGTCAGCAATTAATTAAGGCACTTTTGAAATAATTGTAAGTAGCAAAAATAGGAAAAACAATATCATGCCAGTTTTACAGTTAGTGCTAAGTTAGCTGATGCTTGGCCTAAACAGAAGAAAATTCTTTTCATTGTTCTTTTCCATTCAGGGAGAATCTGGTGCTTAGACTGTCTTCTGCAGTCAGTGAGTTCAGGTCAGCATCAGTTTGAATGCCTGATGACAATGCTTATTGCTGGAGGTCTTGGAAGCAAGCCCTTTCTGTCTCTTAGTTTCCTCTTCTGTAAGTTTCCTCTTCTATAAATTGGAGATCAGGATACCCAACCCACACGGCCGTTCTATGGATTTACTAGGAGAACATGTCAAGTGCACAACACAGTTCCTAGCACAGCTCATGCATTTAATAAATGGTAGGTTTTGCTGAGCTAACTCAGTACTGTGCCATGGAGGCACTGGTATGGGGACATATGAGAAAATTCCTAATATTCCACTTCTCTGGGTTTAACCGACTGATCCCTGTGAGGAGTAAATATTCAACAGCCAGTGCAAAATATCTTAATGTAGAGCTTACTTGGCTTCCTTCCAGAGCACAAAGATGGGCTATAGATGTGATGAGGTTGGAGTTTCTCACCAAATTGACTAAAGAAGGAATCTTCTGAATATTTTCAGTACCTTTTAAAAATCCCCCCTCTCTCTTGAAATGAGGGATACTCTACATTTAGGCCCTTCATGATTTGGCAATTTCATCTACCAAAGAGGTGGAGAAACCAAACTGAATGAAACCACTTCCACACTCAGACCTCTTCTGTGCGAGTGCACTGAAATAAAAAACAGAAGCTTGTGGGGCTGGGCTTCAAATTTATCTTGCCTTAAGCTTTACTGCTTAAAGAAATCTGGTCTCTTTTAGTCATCTTTTTATAAGATTACTTCATTTTCCTAGGTATCCTAAGAATTCTTTGGAGATGTACTTGGTCCAGAGGAAAATGTAAAAACAGAGAACTATATCCACCAAGGGTCCTAGATTCTAAGTTTTGGTTCTTCCACTTAATGAAGATATGAGCAAACCACCTATACTCTTGTGCACCAGTTTTCATGATACTCGTCTATCTTGTAAATTCCAAGTATGTAAGAAAAGTACCTTGAAAAGCTAAAGGAACATACAAAAGGGTAGTATTAATGATATACGACTATAAAGTTACATGGAAGTATGTTTGCGGGATAGAATTATACTTTATGCTATATAATCGAAGTATTACTGTAAGCAGGAATTGAACTAATTGCTAATCACGTATAAAATGGTACTCTGTGATGTAACTGGCCAGCATAAAGCTTTATTTCTTAACCGGCCTCCTCCATTTCTTTTAAAGTTTTCCATTTAACATTCTCTAACTTCTCACATTTTCATTTCTTCTAACTCTCTAATTTCAAATATCACTTTCAAAATGGCAGAGGTTTAAAAATTGTGAATTAATCTTTAACTGATTGTATATAGGCCAGAAATGAACTAACTGGGTCTTAGATGTAAATCAGCCAATCAAAGCTATTTGTTTTCAATATTAGATCTACCTTTATTTTAGGACATTAAAAGAAAATGCCAGGATACCTTAAAATTGTATCCAAATGTTGACAGTTTATTGCTTTAGTTTCAATAAACTACTTTTGCCTTATAAATAGAAATAATTTACAACTGGAAAGGATCTTCTGAATGACCTAGAGTAATTCATTTTGTAGGTGAAAAAACTAAGGATCCCTTTCCATATTATTCTGTTTTATAGTTCTGTTTACTATTGTAAGCTCTCTTAAGTCCTTTTGAAAGTAGGTGAGAAAAATTCCTAAATAAATAAAACTCTACAAAGAACTATACCCCCCAATTAAGCAATTTGTCTGCCTGTGGCTGGGGAGAATTCTGACTCACCAACCAGTTTTCTTTTCATTATGCCGTGTCACTTCAAATTGAGAAAAATACTTTTTCCCTGGGGTTGAATAAAATCATTTAGGAAAGGCACACCTAAGTCAACATGAAGGATTTGAACAAAATTCACACATGGCCTTTTGGAAAAAAGTTGGAAATATTCAGGTAATCTGTAAATTATTTACTTTTACACTCTGTAAAATTCTGCTTTTATAATAGTTCCTGCAAAATGCAAACATTATGAAACTACTTTAGAAAACAAGGCAAGTTGCATGAATTCCAAAGAGCAGGAGTATTATTAAGGCGGAGGGGCTGGAAGGGGGGTTCCAAATGTGCTGTCCGTTCCCAGTGACCATTAGGACCAGGTGAGTAATGTGTGATCAGACCCTGAGTAGCCCTGCCCAGGCCCCAGGAAGGTATGTGACGCACCTGGAGAACATAACCTAGTCTCCCCCGGTGATTTCCACAAACGCAAAGACTGCAGATGGTGGTGGAAGGCTGGCAGGATGGGGGCATCCCCATGACACCACATACCTGAATTCTGTGCAGGACATGGCTGGCAAGGTTCCCCAAACGCATATTCAGTGCTGGCGCAGCAGCATTCAGATTTAGTAACGGCGCCAAACAAGGGTTTGACACACTGGCCTCTCTTGTATCCACCGTAGCATGTGCTCCGCATGTGTGTGTCTAAACAGGAAGAGGCATCTGTCATCACACTATCACTTCAAATAACTCCCCAGGTCAAAGTTGAAACTGGCTTTATTTAGCCATCGTCCCTGTTCTAACTCACAAAAAATGCCCCTGGTCTTCCGTCTCAACAGAAAGAGACAAAACCACACAAACTGCATTCAGCTTCTAAGCACTGGAAACCAGTTGCCAGACTCTCAGTTTTCTAGGGACTATCACGATTTACCCAACGGTGAGACTGTTAAGTGCTGAGATTATATCTCATTCATTTTCATCTTCCCTAGACCTGTACAGAGAAGGTGCTTAATACAGGCTAAGTGAATGATGGGTGACCGGTGACTCCCACTACGATAAATAAGATCTTTATTAGAAGTGTGGCCTATCTCAAAATAAACATGTAATTACCAAATGTTTGAATTAGATGTACTTTCAAAAAAGAATAACTTTAATCTATATAAGGTTCATTATACAAATCTGTGGACATTGGTCTACTAAGTAGTGTCATCTTCACCATTAGGGAGGAGGTTTCCAGCTATGCCCAATTCTCTCCCATTTCAAAGGGCTTACTGACTACCATTCTTAAAAATAATTTGGATATCTATTTTTCAACAAATTTCAAACTTTTTATAAAGCCACATAAAAACATTACATAAATTTCCTGATTATCCATATCCTCCTTTGTGTTCTGTACTTCCCTTTGGACATTTAATTCCCTACCTGAAAATATTCACTATGAGATAATGAGCACATACAGGCCAATTTCAAAGACCATTGTCAACAAAGGAAGGCTGGAGAAAATTGAGGACACCTACGTGATTAGAAAAGAAAAGGGAGGAGGGAGAGGTGAAGATTCCCCTAGTTTTCATTTATGTCAGTGCATCTTTCTATCTCCTAAATTAATATCCAGCTTATGCAAGAAGAGAACTGATATTGTTGGTCTGTTCCCCCACAAGTATTAATTATGTCTTATCTGTTACAGTAGAGTGAACTTGTCATCAGTGGGGTTTACTGGAGAGTAGATCTCTACCATCCATTTGGTCATGGTTTTATCTTACCAACACACACACGTCCATCCAGACCCACGGCCAGTCCAGGAAAGCATTCACATCTGTAGGAGCCATCAGTGTTGACACAGCGTCCATTCATGCAGATCCCAGGTGTTTCACACTCATTAATATCTGTGGTGGGGAAAAGCACTTGTTAAAAATGGAGTGACATTTACGTGAAACCACAACATTTCTACAATTCTTTTACAACACTTGACAATGGGAAGATAGAAAATAACATGCAGCACCAACAATAAAAGAGCTCAGTGAGATGCATTTCATTGTCCTTCGAGAGAAGAGTAACAAAAATTGAAATAGACTGTGTGAGCTTATTTTTCTTTTTTTTTTTTTTTACTCAGGAAAAGCCATTTCAATAATAGTCTCCTGAGGGGTTTTTTTTTTTAATCCAAAATGAGAATCACAAAGGCAAAAACGGAATTGGAATAAGAAGGAAAGTGAAGCTAAAAGACAGAGGTCTTTGTGGAACATTTCACATGGTAGTTCTTCTAGGACTGTCAGAAATCTGGCTTGGTAATGGACTGCAACTTTGACCTGGGGAGGAAGCTTCTCTTTTTGGCATCCAACACGCAGACTTATGTCCATTTCAATATCACTCACATCTTAGCTCTCTGAGATGACTAGCATGGCATTAAGAGATACAGAACTAAAACCCTGATGGGACACTACAGAAAAGAAACAAAAAACAAATCTATAATAGAAGATTGTGATGACCATTTCTGGCCAACAACAGCACTAAGCAATTGGAACCCAGCAAAGAAAAATCTTTCTAAGTATTACATATATTTTATAGTATCATATGTATATACTTAGGGAGGTATGGTAAAAGACTTTATTGGGCACATACTAATAATAGCAAAGATTTTTCCCCTTTAATATGGGGAGTAGATATGGTACCAAAATTGTGTTTTGGAAAACACGTAACACTTAGAAGCAAGTCATTTTATAACAACTTCTTTTATAATATACAGCTAGTGTATGTAACTATTTCCCTTTTTCTGACCTTAAAAAGGCAAATTGAGACTGAAACACCTCTACATTTTACTTAGCTTGTGTTATTTGGCACAACATATATTCAGATGGTCCAAGATTCCGTGTACAGATTGTATTTTAAAACAGCAGTTATATTTAAATACATGAACTCAAATTGGTTCAGTTATGCAGGCCACCTTTTTGTTCAAGTTGAGGTCTACAGTAAAACAGTGACAGCCATAGCCTGAGAAGTGACACAAAGACTTTTTAATGAGGACAACAGATGTAACACAGACATAGAGGGTGTGGTTCAACATGAGAGGCCCCAACTCTCAGAGAGTGATTGGGGAGGCTATGCTGTTCACTAGATTAGTTAACTATAGAGATTAAGTTAGCACTGTCTCTTCTAGCTTTACTAGTCACATCTTTGGGCTGTCAGAACTAAGTACTCAGCTCTAAGAGAAAATCTTATCCAATGATGTCAGGAGAAAAGCTACAGAACAGAAGAAATTCAGCATACAAGAAATTTCTTTTTTCTTAATTCTTATTTCTATTTCCAGTTTGTATATTCCAACTATTTCACTGGTTGCAAACAGTTGCAAAACCTAGTTTCATCTATGAAGTCATAATGCCTTCTGAAATTATTACATCGGTTATCTATTGGCCACACTTCATGCTGAGAGACTGTGGCCAGGGTCACCAGCAGCTGATAGGCACTGAAAATACATTTTAGTGTGCTCTGTGGATTAGCAAGAGGAGTGTGTGTTCCTGTAAAAGGTCTGCACACAAAGGGGCTTTCACATTTCCTTCTGTTATTTTGTTTGGAAGCCTAATTCCAAATATTCCCGCAATCATTCCCTTCCCCTTTCTTTTTAACTTGTACAACACTTAATCTGTACAATTTGGCACTCTGTGGTATTCTGTTTTATACTGTACAATATTTCCACGTGTTGGTATTGTCTTCCAAACTATATGTTCCTCACAAAACAGGGCTCAAAAGCACAAAAACCTATATCCCATTTCAAATTTTAAAAACTCAAATGTTTTCTCTTGCTATGAAGACAGATTTGCACAATATTAAGAACCATTGATGTGAAGGTCATGGAGAATGTAGGTAAACAACCAAGGGACAGAAGCTCTTTTAAGCCTAGAGAAAATGCACATCTTGCCAATGACTTAATACAAAGCTTTCTTCCATAACACCTTTACTGAAGCTGTCTGTCTACCAGGGGAATCTGGAGAAGAGGCATCATAGGACTCTATCTGCTTTCTCAATCTTGAATAGCTTGACGCTCAGCACTTCTCCATCTGAAACTATGAGCAGAAGGATTTGAGTGCAGCATTTTCACAGATTTCTTGGATGTTTTGGATATGAGGTTCTTGAGAAGTACAGTTTCAATGCAGATCTTGGACCCAAGTGCAATAATCACTCATCCCTGGCCACGTAAGGCAAGAGACACTAAGCACAAATGTATCTTGATGACTCTTCTTAGAACCCCAATTTTCAACAGTACAAATAAAAATCTTCATTTTTCTTTCAATACCTAGAGTAATGAGATTATTTCAAAAGCTACCAAGCTAAACAATGGGTCTTGGTTACTTTATTTCTTCTGCTTAATTCTATTTCCCTTTATGTTATGTGACTTGATAACACCTAAATAAATTGTCCATGAGAAACTTCCTGTTTCTTAAAATAATCTGGAGGAAATTACAGAGAAGAGATCACTGTAATAAGAGTATACAGTATTGTGTTCAGGTGAAGATGTAAGAGGTGGCAAATGACAGCCATTAGAAAACCTAATTACTATTTATTTCCCAACTGCAAGGAAGAAGAATAACTGAGCTTATTTAAAAGGATGCTCATATGTTTTGGTGGACCAACTATTAATTCAGCTTCTCATTCATTTGCTATGTAGCCTTTCAGGTTCCTTTAGAAGAACCCAAATACCCTTTCTAAAGTAAGAACAGCTGTCTCGAGGATAAACCACAGCTCTCCGGATGGCTAGATTTAAGAAGGATGTCCACTCAGGTTTCTTAAATCAGAATTAGGAGTACTTTAAATAGGAAGAATCAAGAAGGAAAAGTGGTAACTCTAAGCAATATAGAAAGGGAAAAAAGCAGGAGAAGGATAGGATTTACAGCACAAACCTTTGCAATAACGCCCATCTGATGCCAGCTGAAATCCAGGTTTGCAAATACATTTAAAACTGCCATCTTCATTGATACACATTCCATTAAGGCACATGTTCCTTATGCTACATTCATCCATATCTGAAAAAATACAGAGGATGCATTTTCTTATGATCAGAAGAGTAAGCTTCAAAGGAAGCCAACCTGAATCAACAGAATTCTTTCCTTTCACACTTCTTTCATTGTTATTGTAGTCTAAGGCCATGTAAAATATGTATTCTTAAGTTCTCAATTTTTGACATATTCATGCAAACTAGAGGGCTAAATTTATTTTCTGACATACGATGTAGACTATATGTCTACAGACTATATAGACGATATATATACAGATACATACATGTACATAGATATGAAATTCATATGTAGTAATATATATAAAGTTTCATATATGTGTATATATATTTATATATTATAGTACATAATATACATACATATACATTATATCATATAATTATATATATATTTATAGATATGAAATTGACTCAATGGAAGCTGCCAGGATTTTTTTTTTAAACAGCGGTTTACAAACAAGTGTATTGAAAATATGATGGCTATCTTTACTTCACAGATATTACCTCTAATATACTGAAAAGTAAAAACAAAAAGCAAAACTAAGAATGATGGAACTTGAAATGTATTTTGGTCACCTCCTGATTCTTTATAAAGCAGAAACCAGAGGACAGCTTGAAGTTTGAAGCAATTTCAAAATAGGGGCAGGGGAAAAATGTGTTTTTAAAATGCAAGACTTGACTATGGAGCATAGCCATGTTAGTTAGCCTTTAAGATTCTTTGATCATAAGGTAATTTCTTTAATCAACATGTTATTTTATTTAATACTACAGCTGTCTTGGGGGAGGTGCTTGCTCTGCTAGACACGCTGTGTTTTCACTTACAGGCTTTAGTCAGACCAATGTAATTTATGATTTTTTTTTTTTTTCAAACAGGATTCTATCCCAACCAAGAATTCTGGCATTAAGTCTTTGAGTTGAATCACTGAGATAATATTCTGCCAAAAATGTTTCTAAGAACAATTTTGAAATTCTTTTAATGTATGAATAGATTCTTGGGATCTTTCCCAAAGATGCTGGGAAAGACAATAAGAAGCATTCCTCACTTTTTGCTAAAGGTCTACGAAGTGGAAACTCATCAATAATGTTCATAGTTTCAATTCAAAAAAAAAATGGCAGCGGAAAAAAGACAAAATGTTTGAAACAGCCCAATTCAAAACGAGATGATTAATTCAAGAGGCAATATAGCTGGTTATCAACAGTCAATGTTTCACACAAATTTTACATTTTCAGGTTCTCAATAGTATTTTATTACTAGACAGACACTTCAAACAGAAGGACTATCAATGACAAAAAAATATATATGGCATATATGAACTATACTTCAATTAGAAAACATTAGAAGTTTCATTATCACCAGGTATCTCTCAAGGACAAGCTCTCCTTATATATCTGAAATGTTATCTGACTCACAGAAATGTAATTAAAGGTATGAATATTGCTGAAAATTATGCTTGCCTATCCCATAACAGTCTGTGAAATCCATTTGCTGCTTTGACCTTTCACCCAATGTTTGGCTTGGTCTTGTTGGAGACTTCTGATATTGGAATTGCAATGGAAAATGGGGATTAACATTACACCGTTATTCCTGTCATACTGGTATTACCTTCACAGTTCTTCCCATCTCGTGTAACGTGAAAGCCCGCGTTACATACACAATGGAAACTGCCATCTGTGTTGATGCAACGTCCGTTATTACAGATACGGCCATTCTGCAAACATTCATCGATGTCTAAGATTAAAGTCAAAACAGAAAAAACGGCTTCAGTTGGTGGATTCAAAATTATTTTCTTTTTCCTCCCTCCATCTCCAAACCCATAATCTTAGTCTCAAGTTTCAATTACCAAATGATATTCTTCAACAAAATTTTGATGTCCAATATTAAAATGACTAATTATTGTTTGCAAGACGTGACAGAAAAAGACTGCCAACATAATAGCATTTTATCTAATTCTAATGTCTAATAAGAGCCCTTAAATCTCAGTCCTGTACCCAAAATTTTTCTTCACCATCTTCCTAGCTAATTTAAAGAGCCAGTATATATCATCATTTACATGAAACTTTGGCCAGCATCTTTCAACACATGCTCAAAAAGACAGATCTCATAGCTACATCAGAACAATAGAACAAAAGTCCTATTAAAAAGTTTTCATTCCATCTGAAAACCAGCAATCACATGACCCCGAAATGTTTACTTTCCTTATGGCAGTCCTGGTCCAAGTACAGTTTTCTTGTTTATATATGCTTAGTTTCTTTTATAGCCTTATAAGCATTCTATCTAGCAAATAAAATATGAGGGCACTTCCCCTTCTTTGTGTTGTGTTTTGTATTATGCCAAAGAAAACAATGGAGCTTGATATGGACGTGTTAGAAAGGACAATAACTTGAATAATCTGTATCTGACCGCTCATGTAAAGATTAATGATTAACTCAAATTGGACAACACGGTACGCTGGATTATCTGTTCCCTTCAGTTTCTAGGCTAGATACCTGGAGGAACACCAAGGAGGATGAATACACACTGCCTCGTCTCCACGGCGTACAATCTTTGCCAGGGCTTATTCCCCAGAAGACAGAGGCCAGGAACTGTGTAGTAGTGGACCGGGGCTGAACTATCTGTGCAGGGTTGAGGCCACATGCGCCTGAGCACCCTAAACATCCTCTGGACAACAAGAATGTGCATTCATGGCATACTGCTTACTCTGTCTACCCTGCGTCTGCACGCTGTCTTGTGGTTGACCCTCAGACGCACTTTCTTTCTGGGCAGATCCAGCCGTGGTTTCCACACGAGTCATTGGACTAGCTGAGGCAGTCTGGGCTTTTCTTCTGTCTGATCTTTGTGCCAACAACCTACGCTCTTTTTCTCTCTCATTTATTTCTTAATCCTTGCAAAAATCTGACTTGCTCCACACTCCAAAAAATAGTAAAAGCCACATACTCTTGAGCAGAATTTTTTTAGGGTTCTATAATCTTTTGAAGCCCAGGGATAAAATAAACAGTATAAAGAGTTCAGCGTTTTCTCTCCTCACTAATTTCAGAACACCACCGGGCTCCCCACTGCCTCACAAGACAAACTGAAAGCTTGCCATTAAAAGTTCTCTACATAGTTCTGTCTCTTCTGCCCCCTTCTCTTCAGTCTGTCATGTACTTCTCCTCAGCTAAGTACACAGTCTTTCTGTTTTGTGACAACTTTCATCTACCCCAAAATGTGAGTATGTCATCAACTTCTTATGTTTGAGATAAGCTTAGCACTAGCTCTTGATTGAAGAAGACAGTGTTTGAGGCTTTTAGGTAATCCTCAGTCTCTAATAAATTAAGTCTCAGAGTGATAACACCACCACTCATCTATACCAGCTGGCCCTTGCCCCAGCTGAGTGCTCCCAATAATCTCTTCTATTTGCTCATTTAATAGTGCCATATTCTAGACATTGGTTTCAGCTTATTCTCTATATTGCAAAATGCCTAGTATACTGTACATGCTAATTATTTTAAACAATAGCTGTAATACTGACAATGTTTGAAACCCAGTTAAATATTCAAACTATCCTTATTTATATTCATGAAGTAGGCCATTAATAGGAATACTAGCAGGTAGACCTACTGCGTTCTGGTTTCTTCTACTCAAAACCGCCATTTATAGGCAGTGTCCTAAAACATACCAAATGGCAAGAAATGTCTAAGCCTGAATCACAATCAAAGACCCTGAAACCAAACCAATAAAAATAAAAACTGTACGTCTTCAACTCAGATGAAGAGCTTCTACTTAAAAAAAAAAAAAAAAAAAAAGAAGACAAAACTAAGTCTTATTAACGGTTGCAATTTTTTTAAGTGGTACAAACCTTCTAACCTTTCCTTGTATTTAATTTTAACACAGAATTCTCTTGCTTTTATCTGGCTTTACTGGATCAGTGAAATAACCTCATTCTGTGCCAAATTTATAGAGACATAGATATTTGAGTTCTCTGAGGGTTGAAAGAACATCTTACTTATTTCTGTTGCAGAAACTGTGTATCAGTCATCCAATAAAAGGCATACAGGATGACACACTAAACGAATAAACCTGAAGGGAAAATTTTGTGAGCAAACACGTACAGCAGTACTTCCCAAACTTTAAAATACTGATGGATCACTGGGGGAGCTTGTTAAAATACGGACTCTGATTTAGTAGGTCTGAGGTCGGACCTGAGATTCTGCATTTCCGATCAGCTCCCAGGCGATGCCGCTGCTGACCACATGAATAAGAAGCGAGAAATTGCAGACTCCTTCCTTATACTTTAGATCTTTCCATTAAGAAATCAGTTACATACAACTTCACCTGAAACTTTCCTCCGTTTCTGGGTCAACAAAGGACAACCCCATTCCCTAGCTCTCAGATTAAAAATGAAGAGGCAATAGTGATGAGGCAAAAAAGTAGTGAAAATAAGATAGTTGCAGAGGAACAGACGCATCTTTTAAAAATCATTTGGATCTCTGCCAGATTTTATGATGCTCTCCTTCCAAGTGACAAGATCTGGAATTGAGTGCAAAAAGCAACAAGAGCCTATTAGCCTCTCCTGGCCGGGTTATTCCAACTCTGTTAAATTCCTTTGAAGTGAACCTTTTACTGAGCATATATGTCCCCTTACTTAGCGTGTTCCAAGCTAGGACCATACCTCGGCACTCTGTCCGGGTGAGCGTGCTCTGATAGCCAGGCCGGCATTGACAGGTGTATGAGCCCTGGTTATTAATACACTCTCCACCGGCACAAGGGTTTTTCTCACATTCATCAACATCTGCAAAATACAGTATATTTCAGTAAGAAATTAGATAGCAATAGCTTGCAACTTTAAGACCATTTTATTGGTTTCCTTTACATGTTAAAACATTTTCCTTTTCAGAAACAAATAGCATAATGAAAAGGATCTTTTTTCTTTCTACTACAATGTATCATGTCACAAGCCACTTGAAAACTGGTTGAGCAGTTAAAGTGTATTATTTTCCTGTGTCATTTTTCAGAGGAAAATGCCAAACATGTAGCAACTCAACACTCCAAGCTAATAAACATTTTCTCTTCCTTGAGTCTGGCCTAAGGGAATCAAACAGACTAACATTTCAGAAATGGCTTCTAGGCAGGATTCTGAGTATTTCTTATGGCTCTATTTTTCAATAAAAAGGGGTCTCACCTTATCTAAGCATCCCTTGCTGAATTCCACCGAGAACATTAGGACAAAACATGAAACACTTACCATTTAAAGAGCTATTCTCACCAACCACAGAGTCTACCCCCCAATCCAGGGAGGCTCCCACAGTTTTACAGTTGTTTAGGACTATCAGTATATTTAACAGTGAACTGGTTTATACCTCCTTAGTTGTAAAGATGAGGAAACTAAGGTTTTTGGAAGATAACCCACCCACTCACCCAGAGTCACATGTTTCTTGCTGCAGGTGTGCCCTCCCCCGAAGGTGGGCTAGATGTCCCCTCTTCCACCAGTTCTGGATGACTTTACGGACTGAATGACTCTCCCCTAGTGTGTTGCCAGAAGGGGCGCTCATGTCATCAGGAAACTACCCAGTGTGAGAAACTAGTAACTCTTTATTTCTGCCTGATTCACAATGACAGAATTAGACTTTATAACCAAGCTAAGAGAGGGATTTATTTTAAAAAACTAGATGGCAATTGGGTGTTCTTTTCCAACCTATCAAATTAATTATTCTTATGTTACATCTCCTCCTTTTGCTGGCTTAAATGACTTGTCAACAATTCAAAGTTTCTCTTTTCAATTTTAATGACTTTCCAGTTTTAGAGACAACTGGTGAGTTATATCCATTTAGGTCAGTAAAATGTGCACATTTTTATAATTTTGGGATGGTGTGAATGCTTTATTTTAATGGTCAGACTTTTGATGAGATGGCTGAAGTTGAAGCTATCAGCAATGACTTGAATGTATTTTACGATGATGGTTAAAAGTCACTATAGTCACTAATAATGCCCCTCCCCAAATATGTTCATGTCCTAATCCCCAGAACCTCTGAATACACTACATGGCAAAGGGGAATCAAGGTTGCTAATCAGCAGAACTTGAGATGGGGAGAGTCTCCTAGCTTATACAGATGCACCCTGTGTAATCACAAAGGTCCTTAAAAGTGGAAGAGGGAATTGGAAGAGAGAACCAAAGAATTCATGATGTGAAGATGTTATACTGCAGGCTTTGTAGAGGAGAGGACCATCATCTAAGGAATACAGATGGCCTCTAGAAGCTGGAAAAGGCAAAGGAATGGATTCTCTCTAAAAGGAATACAGCCCTGCTGACATCTTGATTTTAGCCCAGTTATTTTAGTCCCGTGTTGGACTTCTAACCTACAGAACTACATTTTAAGCCACTGACTGGAGTTGATTTGTTACAGCTGCCACAGGAAACCCATATAGTCATGGGACAGAATTGCAATAGCCTCTCGGTGCAGACCTAGCCATATGTATGACATACCAATGCACTCCCCGCGGAGGTCCAGCTGGAATCCCTTGTTGCACTCACACCGGTAGCTCCCAGGAGTTGGAATGCAGCGTCCGTTTTGACAGAGATAGCGAAACAACTGGCAGTAATCAGTGACATTGACTGGCAGCACCCCTAAAGGAATAACATTAAACCCCATTGAAATCACTTATAACCAGGACATCTTTCATCAGCGCTTAACCCATTAACAATGAGCAAGATACTAAAACATAAAGGAAGGAAACACTCTCTGGGCAAAGATCATCTGGCGCCAATAAAGCATATTCCCAGGCCCATTCACAGCGATCATGTGCGGCCGGGTTCTGCGGCCTCACGGTAGCCTGCCTCTCCCTACCTCTACCTCTTTTCTGCCTCGCTCTCAAGCCTCCAGTTTGGGGAAATGAGAAAGACAATGCGTTCTTGGCAATTACTTGCAAAACTGCTTTAAACTGTATAAAACTCATTATACAAAGCTCATTGTATGTGCCCCCTCTATGACTTCACCCTCTATGAATCAGATTTACATCTCTCCCACAATGAGCTAACTAACTGACCTACAGATGACTCAAAACATCAACAGCAATGGGGCGCCTGGGTGGCTTAGTCCGTTAAGCGTCCGACTTTAGCTTAGGTCATGATCTCGCGGTTCGTGGGTTCGAGCCCCGCGTCGGACTCTGTGCTGGCTGCCGGCTCAGAGCCTGGAGCCTGTTTCAGTCTGTGACTCCCTCTCTCTCTGACCCTCCCCTGCTCACGCTGTGTGTCTCTCTCTCTCCTAGAAATAAATAAAACATTAAAAAAAATTTTAAAAACCCCATCAACAGCAAAAGGACATATTTCAGGAGAATATGATGAAGCCTCTTTTTCTCTATGAAATAGGCGTATTAAAAAATTATATACAACACTCTGTAAATTAAACAAAAAAGTTAACTTGGTTAACATAAGAAAAATAATCAGACGACTTTTGAATCCTTACTTGGTGGTTCCCGAGACGGGTATGGATATTCCACTGGTGGTCGAGGGACGGGTACTGGAGGTCCAGGAGGATAGCCAGGAGGAACAGGGTGAACTGGAGGAATGGGGCCAAGGGGTGGGGAAGGATATCCTGGTCTCTCAGGAATTACCAAAGGGATGGAGCACAGCTTGTTGAAATCCTCTGGAAAAGCATGACACAACAGAACACAAAAGCTGAGTGGGCTACAGTGTACCTCATAGTCCCGCGGAAGTCACCCTTACATTTCAAACCAACTTTGAATAAAATCAATCACCAAACCACATAGATCAATTGGATAAAAAGGAAAAAGCCCACTGGCTTCATTCCCATCCTAAGAGCTTCAGTCACTATTAGGAACAGTAATTCAAAACTAAAAACAAACTTCCCAGTGTGTGTACCACATGCCTCTCCCAAAATTTAGAGTCTTTACCTATGTCACGGTTCACCTTAAGGAAGAATGAAATGCCACTTTTGCCATTCCGTCCCATTTATGGACCCCACAGAGGTCTAAAGAGCATGCTAAAAAGCCTGGATTTTATTTTATGTGCAATGGGAAGCCACTGGAAGTCTTCAGACTAATGTGGGATGTAATCAACTGAACATTTTCAGACGATCCGTCTTGCTGATACATGGAGAATGTGCTAAAGGAAGGCAAGGCTGTTACAGAAGACCAAGGGCAAGAAAACAATGGCTGGACATGGGAGGCAGTGATGAAACTGGGCAGAAGTGGACAAATTTGAAGCATATTTTAGTCTTAAATGGGTAGTTCTTCCTGAAGGAGGAAATGATAGAGCAGAGGGGGCAGAAAATCAAGAATGACATAGTCTCCTGGTTTAGCAAATGGGTAGATGTTGGTGACATTTACCTAGATGGGGAAAATTTCAATGGGAGCAGGTTTGGTGGATAGAGGCCATGTTCCATTTGAACATACACATTTTGAGATACAGACATCCAAGTAGATTTGTCACACAGCAGCTGTGTAAGACAGTTTGAAGCCTAGAGGAGAAGTGGGGGCCGAATAGAAGTTTTGCAATTATCAGTAGACAGGTGGTATTTAAAGCCAGGGGGATGGATGAGCTCACTTAGGGAAGGTATGGAAACCGCAGAGAAGGGTGTACAGAGACAGAGCCCTGAGAAATACGTATTTGTACAATGAAGTGTTGAAGAAGCAGCACTCCACAGGGCAGAAGGGATACTGGGGGAGGGAGGGTCCAGTGTTAATGCTACAAAATGATACCCTGAACTAGTATACCTGAGTTAATCAACTCTTTTCCTCTGACTTCACATATATGCTGATTTCTTTCTCACATGACTTTTTGCTTCTTTCTCACAATTATTCTTTATCAGAATAAATCCTCTTTAGATTTGTGATGCATTTTCTTTTCCTGAGCTTCCAGAAAAGTGTTTTAAAACAGTAGCCAGGTTTCCAGGGCTGTATTTACTTAACTACTAGTACATTTTCATGTTTCCTACAAATAGCCATATCTTGTTACAGTTCGCCTCCATATGTACATTAACCATGTGATTTTTTAATTTCTTTTTTCTCCCTCTTGCCAGAATGTTAATAATTTTATTATCGCTGCTACACAAGGATACTCTCGTTGATACTTTCTATACTCATTTTATCCAGTAATAGAAATTAGGTTAATATTACTCTTTTCCTTATGGACTAAATCTGACTTATTCTCAGGACTATGTCTTATGGAAATAACATTCCTATTTCAACATCATGGGAAAATCTGCCAATTTATATGTGGCTAAATATACCTGGCTACCACATACCAGCGATGTTATTATTTGTTGGTCCATTACTAAAATATCTTCAATCACATATGACATTTCCAACTCAGGTTAAGCTTATGTTTTTAGAGAATTCTATTATTGCCTTTTAATTATTGTTTATCTGTTAAGTTTAACCCAGAGAGAATCTGTAGCACTTGACTGCATCTGGAAAGGATTTATGTATTGCTTATGCTTCCCTGAACCAGGATGCTACAATCCCTCCTAACAAACCACAGTGATCCTTTGCACAGAATTATCACCTGGATGTGCCATTATCATTTCCTGGCTACCGGCTTCCCACCAAATTTCCACCACCAAGACTGTGCACAGTGTTTGAAGTCAAGAATCCTATCTAACTCATAACTAATTCCCATTCTGAGCCGACCCCTGCACAGACACATACAAGGTATTAATTAACTACGTGTTGGATTAAACTGGATAGTAATTATATTAAGGGACTCAGTTTGCTTCCAAGCTTCAGTTCAGCCTTTTTCTTTAGCCTCTTAGGATCTGTATAAAAGAAATTGAATAGCTCATCGGAATCTCTGCTAATTAGATGAGTATATGACTTTAAGCATGCCATGAAATTAATCTTAACCTCAGTAGGAAAATTCATCTTAACCTCTGAGTGGGTCTGGCCTCCTAATTTTCCCATGAGCCCCTTTGACATTCAGGACCAGCAAACTGCAGCTAGTTTTGTTCAACTGATATCCATCTTTCCTTTCTCCATGTAACCTGAAGATGATACTGATTTTTTTTAACGGGGAGAAAAGCTGGCCAGTCTAAAACACTCCTATGTGTATATATATATACATCATCACTCTCCCTAAGTTAAGAGCCTAGAGCTCCATAGTGCTGTTACCAGAACGTCTGAGCAGACAAAAACACCCACTTGCAAACCAGCTTTTCTCTGTCAGTCTGCTTTTCCCTGGGCCTTAGATTGTGGGCATTTTGGTGGTACATATGAGAGAGCAGCTCCCTGCAAGGCCATCCAGGGGAACAGGACCTTCTGCTCATGTATCCCAAAGTTGGTTTTCAAGCACCTCTACCTGCCCATCCCTCTCCCCTCTTCTCAAGGTCTCAGCACACAAAGGAATCTGCATCAATGCTGCTGATTCCTAAATTAACAGATGTATTTAAAAAGTGATTTTCCTGGTACCCAAGACATGTGTCTTAGTAGGACAACATGTACTTCTTCTAAATAGTAACTTACTAAATGGTCCCCCTATGGCACAAAGAACGGTGGGCTATATTTTTAGGCTATAGACAGTAAGCAAATCAGACAAAATTATGACTTGCTACATGTTAAAATGTATTGAAAGATTTTTATTGCTTCTTTAATCTACACATATAATTCTCAGCAATAAAGAGAAATTTTAGAGTAACACCTGTGAGCAGGTGTAGAATCCATGATAATAGGTAATTTACATTCTGTGAGTAACACTCTAATTAACTCTGTGTTTATCCTTCCCCACCTTGATTTGCTCTGCTAAAGTGCTCTGATTCAAACATACCATTCAGGAATCAGATCGAGAATGAGCTATAACCCCGGTTCTTACTTACATCTGGTGGGAAAGATGTCACTTAATAAATTGTTCACTCTACCTGAATGCCTCCTATGAATAAGATTTTGCCAAATACTATGGAAGTGTTAAGAAAGCATAAAGTATATGAGACTATGATAATGAATGAGCCCTCCTAATGAGATTTATCAACTAGTAAAAAAGCAATACATGAACATAAGTTGCCAAAAAGCAGAGTAGATGGGATTTGTGCCACAGCAAGAATAAAAACCTGGAACAAGGAGACAGAAGGCAGCATTTCCAGCTGTAGTTATCCTGGCACATTCATGAATTCGGTCATATTGAGAATCATTTTAGGATCCTTAGGAAACAAGAGGGCATTTTATTATTTGTTTTTAATGTTTATTTTTTTTGAGGGAGAGAGAAACAGAGTGTAAGTGGGAAAGGGTCAGAGAGAGAGAGAAGGAAACACAGAATCTGAAGCAGGCTCCAGGCTCTGAGCTGTCAGCACAGAGCCCGACGCGGAACTCGAACTCACGAACTGTGAGATCATGACCTGAGCTGAAGTCGGCCGCTTAACTGACTGAGCCACCCAGGTGCCCCAAGAGGGCATTTTACAGGCAAAGTAGCAGAGGTAGGAAGTAGGGAGTAAGAACCTCAACTGAGGACAAGTTTTAGGGGAAAAAAGAGTATTTGAGTTTAGAAATCTTCAGACTGGCTTCAAGGAAAGCTTGATTGCATAATTTAACTAGAAAATAAAGCCACCATAAAGAATCAGAATTAAAAGATGAACTGGGGTCAGGTTTGAGGACGCTGGATGCTCTCTGCCAAGTAGTAAAATTTTATTTTCAAGAAATGGAGTGACTTGGACCACTAGATACCACCTGAAGTCATCCTGGGAAAAAAAATTCTGGACATCTTTTCCTACATTTTCCCCAGCCATAATTTTTTTAACCAAACTACAGATGAGTTATGCTTTGGGAAATGTATATGGCAGCTGTGGATTTCATAGAGACAAGTTAAGAGGCCACTGCAATAGTCCAGACGAGAGAAAATGAGCTTTATGTGAAAATGGAAGGAATATGACAGATGAGAGAGGTATTACAAAGAAGAAAAAAAAGTCAACAAGAATTGGCAACAAGCAAGAGGAAAGTGTCAAACGTTAGGGAAGGAGGAAACATGTATCCAGAGTAACTCACCAAAAGACTCTGAAAGAAGTGAGTTTTATTCAAGTGAGCTTTGAGGACTATTTGAGAGCCAAAAGAAATACAGGAGAATAAGAGAAGACAAGTACTTCTGAAAAATCTGCTACTTAGCGGTAATAAGCAAGCTAAGGAAGAAGCAGTACCAGAAAACAGTATTATTTGTATGGACCTCTATTTCCCCCCCAAGTCATTATCTGGGGAAATTTCCCTGGGAGTCATCTTTTTCTTTACTGGCATCTTTTTCACTTACCTGGATTTCCACTAGATCTGCATCATGCATGTCACTGGGCTTGTGGGGGTAGAACTGGGGATACTCTGCAGATAACTGAAGGGCTCTTACCCGTTGCTCTGATGGGACACATCTCAGGGGCGACCGTGACCCCTGGAGACCAGCATCGGCCAACGTCACAGCAACACTGCATTTTGGTTATGGACTGAGGCAGTTGGTTAGAACAGCGCCCATTTGCCAGAGCCGTGTAACAGTATCCGGGGCGAACATCTGAGGGAACAAAGAAACACAGCCACCCGCACATCACTGAGATGGATCTCCAAACAACCCTCTCCTGCTCCAACACCTCTGCGCTTCACACTTGGGCTCTGGTAGGCAGGATGCACTGACACGCCTGCGCCCTATAAGCGAAGTGGTGAGCGCTGCTTGGACAATGCTCAGTCAAAACTCTCTTCGTCTCACACCTTTCGCTCCTGCGAGCTGGTGCACTTGGCCAATGTCCCACATTCCATCCCCAAGGTGGGGACGAATGATTACAACCATATGTGCCATAGGAAAAGAGAGACTAAGAAAATCACTGACAGTGACAGTTAATTAGTTATAAAGACACGTCTCTATACTGAAGGGAGACTGTGTTGTCCTTGGTTTCACACTACTTAACTCGAGCCACTTTAGGCAAATATTGATATAAATCTATTTTAAAACAACATGAAGTCTGCACTATAGTCTACATTTCTAAAAGATCTTTCTTATTTTTCAGACTGAAACTGTGAGTCAGACTTGTGAAAAATTTTTTTAAACGAGTGAGCCACTTTGCAGTCAGATCCAATGCTTGTTAATCAAGATTTCCTTTTGTCCTGGGGCCCTAACAGGTTTTATAAGGCACTGATTATTTATAAGTTCAAAATGTACATGATTCCAAGTTCTTAGTCCTATCAGATGCAATGGTTCTTGAATGATTTTTTTTTTTTTTTTTTTGGCAGAAAGGTATCTTCTCAAAGCAACACGGGAAGACATATTTCTCTATACCACCTTTATTGGGTTACATCATGTCTGACTGTCATGACAACATTGACACATCGAAGTACAAGTCTAGGCTACCAAAGAGCCCATGACATAGTAAAGCGCTAACCGCTTCACGGTGAGGAAGCACTGTCAACTAGAGGGGAAGCTAGCCAAATACAGAACATCTTGATCTACCTAACATATTGAGGATGAACCTCTCTTTTTATTTTAATTTTTTCACATTTATATTTGAGAGAGAGAGAGAGAGGGCACATGCAGCAAGTGGGGGAGGGGCAGAGAGAGAGGGAGACAGAATCTGAAGCAGGCTTCAGGCTCTGAGCTGTCAGCACAGAGCCCGATGCAGAGCCAAACTCATGGACCATGAGATCATGACCTGATCTGAAATTGGACACTTAACCAACTGAGCCACCCAGGCACACCGAGGACGAAACTCTTTAACAAAAGCCTATCACCGTACAGCGATATCCATATGTAATGAAGTTGTAAAAAGTAAATAATATTTAAAATATGCTTGATATCTAAAGAAATTAAGGGTAAACTCTTTTATAAAATGAAGACTTTTTTATAGTTAAAATTTCATCACTATGTTTCCTGTAAGTTTAAATAATAAACTTCAGGTTTGATCAGAGAAGGTCATAACTATAATTGTC
The DNA here is from genome assembly GCF_008692635.1 of Crocuta crocuta. Taxonomy (NCBI): domain Eukaryota; kingdom Metazoa; phylum Chordata; class Mammalia; order Carnivora; family Hyaenidae; genus Crocuta; species Crocuta crocuta. The sequence goes on along the minus strand of NW_027530019.1, from coordinate 5,748,080 downwards.
TTCATCTACATCATTCTTAAGAATACAAAGCCATCAAACCTTGAAGGTTACAATAAATTAATAAACAAAATAAAAAACAAGGCTAACTTAGAAACATATAAATTATTAACATCATAGGAAGAAGGCTACAAAAAAAACCTAGACAAACCATCAAATAAAATTAGGGATCAGCTTGAAATAATACAAGATTATTCCTGAAAAATACTTAAAACCACTAGCAGGGAGGCACCTGGGTGGCTCAGTCGGTTAGGTGTTTAACTTGGGCTCAGGTCCCAATCTTGGAGTTTGTGAGTTCGAGCCCTGCATTGGGCTCTGTGCTGACAACTCAGAGCCTGGAGCCTGCTTCAGAATCTGTATCTCCCTCTCTCTCTGACCCTCTCCCACTCGTACTCTGTGTCTCTTTCTCTCTCAAAAATAAACAAACATTTAAAAAAAAAACCACTAGCAGATATAAATGTGCTTTCTACAGATTTTCTTGTGGCCCCAGTTCCTACACCTGCGGTCAGACTAATGGTCTCAGCAGAGAGGCAGAGCGAGTTTCACTGCAGCCTGGTCCAGGGTAAATGGCCAGAGAGAGGAGGGCAGACAAGATAAGCTCTGTGAAGCTACAAACAGCACCTTCCCTATGAAAAAGGAGTAATAAAACTTCCTAGTTTCTACTTTTCATTGCTTTAAAGCCACTGATAATTTATATACTCAGGGATTAGTAAATGTTTTGGGCATGGAAACCAAAGGCTGTTAAGAATTGGAAAAAATGTTCAAAACTGGCTTATATCCCAGTTTCAAATAAATTTGGTGGTCAAAATCCAGTATAAATACTTGACCACAGCTTGTATATATAATTTGCAGTGTGGGCTATCTTTCGGGGCAAAATTGGGACCTACGGTTACCAATCGCAAACTCTTAATGGGCTAATGTCTATTATTTATGCACATTAACTATGATACTATTTTACTGCCCCGCTGGCTGACTTAGATGGCATATCGGAAGGTTAGAGACTCTTGATCAAAATGGTGAATGCTGTGGCTAAAAAAATTACCAGCCACATCTGGGTTGCTGGCAATCTCTGATTTGCAAATGGTTCCCGCACATACAATAAGCATTTGGCTGATTTCTCTTCTTGCAAGAAGAGCTTTGGTTAAAAATACACACATTTATACAACTTTTAATTCTGAAAAAAACCTATTGGCTGACAAGTAAAGGAAGGGAAAATATGTGGAAACCAGGAGCCATTTGGAGGAACTGCCCCCAGGGCACACCAGCCTGAAGTTTCCCTTGTCATCAGGAAGTGGGAAGGAAACCATTGTATACTGAGATCAGTCTGCCTAGAGGCTAAGGAGTGGCTCTGGGATGATCTGAAGACCTATGGTAGTGAGGGGGAAGAATGTTAAGATTTGGAGGAAATAAATGGAGGGTAGGAGGAGGTATAGACACCTTCTTCTGTTTTGAATTTGCTCTGGCCAAGACATCTGGCAGAAAAGGAGTAGGAAGCTTTCTTCCTTTATCTTCTTCTGAATCACTTGGCCTTTCCTTTCAGAACCTAAACATCACATTCTATCACAACACATATATTATTGATTAAATAGGTGTTTGCAGGCCTATCATCACTAACATTGTTGTAGACAACCAGGAGCTAGGAGCTCTGAGGCCCAAACTAGGTACAGGATATTATCAGGATTCCTGGGAATTGAGGAGACAGAACACACTAACATGAAAAGACCACCCTACACAAGGTATTATAAAGTACCAAAGGAAGATCACAGAACAAAAAAAAAATAAAATAATACTGCAAGAGCTTACAGGACAAAGGGAGTGCTGGGGACAGGGAGGTCTGAGAGCCTCAGACTGTGGGGGCCGAAGGTAACAGGCGAATCTCATGCTTAGACGTATAAGGAGGATGTGACACACCACTAGCCACGTGTGGGGTGTTCTATTGGTTAGATTTACTAATTCCAAACAGCCAACCTACAAACCAACCTTGGATTTGTTTCGAAGTTGGAGACTATATGTATTTTCTTTTCACTAGGGATATTTGGGGGGAGAGGAGGGAGGGTTCCTGCATGGCAGGAAATACCAGCATTAGGGTAGGCCAAAATGTCAGTTGGAGCATTTTATGTAACAAGCTCCTAATTATGGCAACAAACAATAAGGTTCCAAAGAAGGAGAAAGTGTGCTGCCTAGAGTTTACTGTGTCTGGTGTTCATTCCAGAGGGGGCAATGACAGGGTCAGGACCAGGGGCTCAGGGCCCAAGTTGGGATCTCGGCTCCTTCACTTCTTAGCTGCTTAAGCAACGGAACCAAATTACTTATGTGAACTCTGTAAACATCAGCTTCTTCTCATGTACAGTATGGTTGTGAACATTAAGTCAGATAATTTCCATAAAATACCTCACACCTCAGAGGTACTCAGAGGTACATGAATCTTAGTCCCTTCCCCACACCCCATTTTCTTTCTAAATAGTATGGATATATTTGGTAAAAGTATTTTAAAAATGTAAACCATCTGATATGTAAATGTGTTTTAATCATTTTAATATCACCTGGGGCTCTCTTTGAAGGTTAAAAACACATCTACCTATTATCTGGCCTGGAAAGAACTTCTGACCTAAGTCTCTGTTAAGCCTGGCCACTGGATGTCATGCTAATTGGGACAGTTTGGGGACAAAAAGGAGCTCCAAGGACTGCAGTCGCCATCCTTTTACTGCAATTCCAGTATATGTATGTGAAGAGATCTTGGAAACTCAGACAATCTGGGCACCACCGTTATTTCTAAGGAAAAGTCCAGATATGCTTCTCTCACTGGTTGTGCTTATTCAAATGTCAACTTAAGAGACCGCCCTCAGCTTTTATTATGTGACTAAGTAAAAAGGAATTCAGAATTTCAAGTGCAACTCCATTTGGGCCTGAGATCCATGGCTTGTGGTGAGGATGCAAAGCTGAGTGTCTCTGAAAATAGGGGCCAGAGACAAACATCAAAAGATAGCATTCATTTTTCTCCAAGGCCATGTGCCATAGGCTTCCTAATAATAAGGAAGTACTTATTTTGATATTCAACAAGTACTTACTAAGTGCCTATGACATTCAAGGAACTGTGCCAAGAACCACCAGGGATATGTGAGCATAGCAGTTATATAGGCTGTAAGGAGAACTTACAACTTAATTAGGGAGGTAAAAACATACAGACATAAAATCTCCCTAGAAGACCATTTACAAGAAGCATCTCTTCCGGTAAGGGAGGAACTGCTTTCAGGTAAGCTGATCTGGGACATCTTCAAAGACAGAGAGCCTGAGCAGAAGCAGGAAAGGGGGCTCGAGCTGGGAAGAAGAGTATCCTGAGTGGTACAACATGTATGATTAACGGCATGAAGGAATTGAAACACATGACCTGTTTGAGGGTGAGAAGCAGGGACTGTACCCACAAGTCAGCAAGGCTGAGGGAGGTCAGAGAATGTCCTTAACTATTAGGCTACACACCTGGAACTTGAACTTTTCTCTAGCCGACTAGACTTTGAGGGAAGTCTTAACAATCAATAAATCTGGCAGTAATCAAACCTATTTTTTTAAAAAAAATAACAAAATCCCTTATTTTGTGTAGAAGCCTAACATGCCGCTAGATAAGAGCAGAGTGTGTGCATGTAGGGGGCAGCGAGTAGGGGGAAGGGATCCCGTCCCCTTAGCCTGCTCCCTCTCACTGGTCCCCTCTCCCACCCAGGCAGCTCTGGAGACCTTTGCTATTCCTGAAGGATCCATGGAGCACAGACTGAAAACCACTAATTTCCAAATCCTAATGGAAAACCACCCAAGGTTTGTGAGCAAAAGGATTATTTAATGAGAGCACTATTTTAGAAGATAAATTTGACAAGATGGATTGTAGAGAAGCCAGGAAGCAGGGACACCAATTAAGAGATTATTGCAAAATTTCAGCCCTAAATTAACACAGGTCCCAGGAAATGACTGAGGGTTTGACACTTGCATAACTGCAAAGTTAATTTATAGACTGAGGATATCTGTATGGGCTCCTGGATCATCCCACTTTCTGGGAGGCAAAAATCCTAATACAAGAGGGTAGGATGCCTCTTTTCTTTAAGAGGGTGCACCACTGTTTAATGAAATGTAAATGTACACTTTACAGAAAGTGAGAAATTATTAGTCCCCTTTGACAAGCGTGTTTAGAAAGGTGTTCATTAGGGAGCTGGTTTGCAGAAATCACACAAGCTGTTTATAATTAAACCTACCTATGCATCTGGTACCGTCGGGAGAAGTGTAAAAACCAGGAGGACATTTGCAAAAGTAACTGCTGACTGTGTTTGTACATTCGCCCCCATCACAGATCCCAGGAATGGTGCTGCATTCATCAATATCTGGAACATAAAGGAGAGGTTAGTATTCACAGAACACAGTATAAAACCGCTCATCACCAAAGGAGATTCAGATGTAACACCACTCACACCGTGTCCCCAGAAACAGCAATCTTTACAGAATAAAGCAGCATGTAAAAATAGTCAGTTCATTGACTACTGACCCAGAAGTGGGTACTTCTTCTTTCAACACAGTCTTACCCAAGGAACTTACAAAACTCAAGACATTAGAGCAAAATAAAAGAAACTTTGCCTGTAAAATCTAAAAGTATGTACTGTTTTACCAAGTCGCTAGAGCATGCTAAGATTCCAAATGCTACTTAGTTCAAAATTTTGTTTTCCCTTTTCTCTCCATGCTTTGCACTGAGTTAACCTCCCTTTATATTCACTACTCTATATTCTGCATCAGTTCCTGTATTTCTTTACAATTGGATTTTCCACAAAGCAGATACTGAAATCCTATAGAGAAGACCATGTGGCCTGAGTGCTGACCAAGAGTCAGAGATATCTTGGTGTTTTCAGGGGCACCTGAACTACCATGATGATGGCTTTCTGCGGGTTCAGTGAGTGAATGGTGGGGGGCACTAGGATGCTCCACCCAGATCACTCTCAAGGGAGGACTTGTCCCAGTACTGGGGGTGCTATCAGCAGATAGGCTTCAGTTCTCAGCTCCTTCCACGACTGCCTGAGCTGTGGAAGGGTCTCCTCAACCCGGACTCCACCCCTCCCAGGAGCCCAAACCCAGAGACTAACCATGGAGGACAGTCAGATAATAATCTGGTCATCTGCACCAGTGGGGACAGCTCTGAAAAACACTCCAATTCCTGAATAACCCTGTAAGGTTAGCTCTCAGGGCCTGAGGTCAATGGTCTCCTCCTCCAAGGAAGCAGTAAAAGTTCCTTAGGACAGTATTCAAGAATACTGAGAACAAACTGAGGGCAGATGGGGTGGGGAGGAGGGGAAGGGGGGTGATGGGCATGGAGGAGGGCACTTGTGGGGATAAGCACTGGGTGTTATATGGAAACCAACTTGACAATAAACTATTTGTAAAAAAAAAAAAAAAAAAGTTCCTTAGGACAAATCCAACCATTTCCTTCAAGGGGAGGTTTTCAAGAACCAGATTCAGGCACTGATAGCTGTCAATAGATATGGCACCAATGAGGGGAGAAAAGAAACTGAGAACTTCCTGTTTATGCTAAAAGTAAACTCAGAGCACAGGGTATCTGCATGATCTTGACTCCAAGAGGAGTGGGCTTTCTGCACTCACCTAGGGAGAGGTGCGGTTTGACCCAAGCTCCCTGGGAGTAATGCAATGGCCAGACTACCGTGGGCACTCAAAAAGCCCTAAATTAAAAAAAAAAAAAAAAAAGGAATATTTCTTCTCTAGTTTAAGTACTGCTCTTCACTTGTAAAACAAAATAGAGTTCTAAGTGGACCAGATTCAAGTGTCTTCTGACTCAAGTTCACCCTGTTAGTCAAAAAGGCAGCAGTGACACTGTTTACATGCAGTTTAACCTTTTTAAAAGCAAAATCCCCATTCTTCTATGCTAGGCTAGAGGCTAAACCAAACAGTATTTCCCTGCTTATATTAGAGTCAATGCTAACATAAACAGCATTGTCACTGTGAAGTTGTATAATGGTAAAGATGTATATTCTATTCCGACAGATAGAAATTTTACTGGATTCGGTGAAAGTCAGGCCAAAAAACAGCCAAGGATGGAGCCTAAGGTTCTAGAAGTAGCATAATATCAGAAGGCACATCTTAAGACAGTTCTTTACCATCAATCCTCCTGAATTTACCAACCACACTCCTACTTAAAAAAAATTTAAAAACCCAAACAACTTCAGTCTAGAGAATTCAATAACCCTATTTAAGAATAGAAGAGGATATATCCCTGTAACACATAGGTATCAAGAAGAAAGTACATCTTCCTCAAAAGGTCCCTAAAGATTAATGTCTGAGTCATTAAACTCCTGTCAAAGATCATGGGAGGAACTAGTGTCTATTAAAAGAAATATTTTTCTACCTGTTATAAATGATGGCGACCATCCTTATTAAGGCCAATTAACATATATCAGAACCAAAAGAGGTTATTTAAGTGACAAAACACATCAGAAACAGAATGGGGGTGCATCTGGGTGGCTCAGTCGGTTAAGTAGCTGACTTCAGCTCAGGTCATGACCTTGCGGTTTGTGGTTTTGAGCCCCACATCAGGCTCTGTGCTGATAGCTCCAAGCCTGGAGCCTGCTTCAGATTCTGTCTGTCTCTCTGCCCCTCCCCCACTTGTGCTCTGTAGCAACAACAATAATAATAATGAGAGTTGACATGTATTGTGTGCGAGGCATTGATAAAATGCTTTCTGTGTGTCAACTCATCTAATCCTCACAGTATAGATACAGGCATAGGACCTGATCTCTATAATTCTGGTGCCCAGGGATAGCTCTTGCATTTCCCTGAGGCCGTCAGAAAACAGCATGAGTAACACTCAAAATAAGAGCAGAGGTTCATTTATAAAGTGATGCTAAACCCAAGTCTCCCTTTGCCAGGGGCTGGGCAAGAGGGAGAGGGTCAGGGATCTCACGGAGGCACATGGCCTCAGAGGTCAGTAAGTCAGGAAATACACTGTAGTGCATACCCCCCAGTTTTCACCCAGATAAAGATAAAGCAGGACTCAGCCAAATTATTCCATTTGAAGGAGCTTAAATGGTGCTGAATTCTCTTTAGTGTCCTCTCCTCAGTGACAAACCCATTTTTCTTCATGTGTCTAAGGCCCTTCTACTTTCCTGAGTCACCTTGCGTCTCGAGCCTGTTGCTTCACGGTGACAGCGGCAGGAGTTCCGATTTTGTGACCAGGCTGTGGTCCCCTCAGTAGTAAAAGGCCAGAATAAAGTATCTGAATCAAAATCACGTACACTCTGAAACTCATACTAATCTATTATTTTTTCCAGCCTCTTAGCATGCTGTATTTACCTCCTTTTTAATAGAATTTCAGGTATCCCACATAGGAGAGAATTTGAGATCAGTGGATTTAATATTTCTGTGAGTCAGTCTGTATTAAATGTCAGCCATAAAAATAAATGAGTTTGTGGGGGACTGGTGGGAAGTGGGGCTTGACTAGGAAGAGATGCTTCTGTGTTCCGGACACTTCTCCTCAGCTCCTTGAGGCAGAGCAGCTGGGAAGTAGCCATGCCTGTGGTCTCTCTGGCCTCTTGCTGTGTGCCCAAGAAGGGCCACCGTGGTAGGCCCTTTCTCTCCAGATTTGCTGACCTGGCTCATCTGTGAGATGAACTTTGTTTTGCTAGACACATGAAATCCAGTGTAAAAAATGTGACTAAAAAGTAGACAAGCTGATTCTTCAAGTCATGTTGAAAATAATATCAGCCTTACTATTTTATAGTCATACCATACATGTCAGCTTGTGTACTTTCTTACTCATGTGGCACCTGTTATCTGATCACAACTGGGAAATAATGAGAAATGCAAAGATTGAGTCTGGATTACAGAATTGGAAGGGACCCCCAGAAATCATCTTGTTCAACCTCCTCATTTGAAAGCTGAAGTAACTCAGAGCTGGTAACTGACTTGTCCAAGATCACATACAGGAGGGGGGACATTACCAGGTATAGGGCCAGGTCTACCTAATTCCTAGTGCTCTTATGCTAGCACCACAGAGACTGTGTTCAGCAATGTGTAGGGAGCTGGTGACCCTGAACAGTGGGAGTCAAGGGTTTACAACCAGCTGCAGAGGATGGAGCCCCATCTGTGACAGTGGGCCAAGTAGCCCCGGGAATTCTCCTGGGTGCCTGAGAGAAAAAGAGCCCCCTGTGGCAAGTAGCCATCAGATGTTTATGTCATTATTTCAGAAAGGGGAAGTCTTAAGGTTTTTGGCCATGTAATAGGGAGGGCACAGATGTAGGGGCTACATTTTTTAAAAGTCCTTTGCATCATGCAGTGCTATTATAATTGCTAAAGGCTGGGCTGGTGGTAATCTAAATCCCAAAATATTAGTGGTTAATTAGGAATCCAAAGGACTTCTTCCAGAAATAAAACTTAATCCTTTAATTACACTTTTTATTTCTTAATTTCCTCCCACAGTAACCTATGCAAATATGGACTTGGTTTCCAAAAAGAAAAGGCTCATGTGTTCTTTCAGTGTGCACCTCGAGAGTCACTGGAAAAATCAACAATGAAGGTAGGCGTGAACTCTGTTTCCCTCCCCGCCCCCCAAATCACAGCTGTAAATCTCAATCCTTCCTTCTTAAATTTACGAAAATTTAATTGCTATTTGATCACTTCCACTTGATCCTTTACGTTTGAAAGGAATCTAAGTTGCACGTAATGGTATAAAATTTGGTACGTGACCTTTTTTAGTTTCAGGGGAAAAGGGATATTTTAAGAAGGGAGAATTCTGCAAAAGGCAGATCTCACACATACAAAAAACTGCTCTCCCCATCACTGAGGGAGTAAAGCTTAGCAGCTTGTAAATTTGTTAAAGCCAATTTTTGATTGAATTGGTTTCTTAAATAAATTACTGTGGGCTTCCAGGTACCCAGTTCCTTCCTTTCCAAGTCAAGAGGAAGATGCGTTTTAAAAGCCACTCAAAGTAATGGTAAAGGTGCCAGAACGATTTTCACAAGGGCACAGAATCCCACTGTGGCCTGACCATCTTCCCAGGGCACACAGATGTTCTCTTTATCCCTTCAGTGTGTGGGCCAGATTTTCTGGAATTCCTTCTATTAACCATGCTATCAATCATCCTATGCCCAGAGTTATGCCATTCCCACAGAGAGGCAGAAAACTAGAGGAAAGCAAGGCAACTGAAGGAGGAGACCCATCTCACCAAGCATTCTCAGAGGACATTCTGATTACTCTTCTACCCGACCAAGTAAGACAGGGCAATAATGCCCGAACCAGCTTCCAGGCCAGAGTACACACAGTACAAACAGGACATTCTCTTCCAGTATCAATTTTACATAAAACAAAATAAAAGAGAGGGGAAAAAAACCCATCATCTGAGTTTAATGTAACCGTAGATGGCTCAGAAAAAAAAATAAAGGTCTAGCCAAAAGTATGCTGTTTTTATCTTGCTACTGATTTCAATATGTAGCCGGAAAAATAAATATTTGTGAAAAAGGATTAAGTAATTCTCAGACTGAATTTTTCAGCACCATAATAGGTTTCTTAGCATTAACAAAAGAATTTTGAATGATTTTTCTTTCAGTCTGAGTATTAAGTCTGTGCATCTTCTGTCTCATCCACAACCACACAAGGTGATCGATCCTGACAGACGTTAACTGACAGGTCTGAGTGGAAGGTAAGGGACACAGGAACACAATTCTGTGTCCCAAGCTGGAAGCTATCAAATTCCAGAAAACAAAACTTATCCAGAAGACTGGACAAGTCATATGGATCACAGCGCCCTAAATCTTGAAGCTGACTGTACCTAAGCTGAATGTATCAAGCTGGGAAAACCTGAAAATATGACACAGCCCATTGTGGATGTGCATTTTGCAAGCTGTTATAAACCCGACAGCTTATTAGTGGCATAGAGATATACACCACAATACCTGCAAATCTATACTATAGTATTTAAAATTTTTCAAAATATTGGGAAATATAATTATTAAATATTAATATTAGAGGTTATGGCTTACGTCCCGGAAAGAAGACAATATAATACGGTACCACAAGTACCAGTGTACAAATCAAAAGAAGTAAATGCTAGTGCTATCTAAATGACTTCAAACAGGGCACTTACCATACCCAGTTCCTTAATTTGTGGCATGAAAAGGTACAAGTAGTTAAGTTCTTTGCCTCATTCAGTATCAAAATCCTTTGCTTCTAACTTAGATCTACAACCTAACTTTTAAAGTACACTGGCCTGGAAGAGTCAACTTTACCATTCTTTGAAACTTACAATGTTTTTAAGAAGTCCTAATTCCTTAGAAAGAACGTAAATATTTTTCACAGCTACCTCAACTGTTCATAGCATGTTCAAGAACATATTATTATGAATTCTATGTGACTAATAACTTAAAAACAACTCTAACCCAAAAAGATAATTTTATCAGTGCCAGATTTCAGATTACTCAGTTTCAGGGCAAGTAGATATTAAACTTCTTATGTGTCATTTATGAACTGCTCTTCAAATCTGAAGCTGTCTTTCCCACATAGGATATACTGTGGCTATCCACAAAGAACATTCATGACCCAAACCCAGACACATGACTTAGAATGAGTTATTCCTCATTGCTGGGGTTTAGGAGTATAGACAGGGCAGCAGCTGCTTTCAACAAAAGTGCATGCATCTAAAATGCAAATTTATATCACACAAGGTACAGCTAAAAATGAAGGAAGAAGTTTTGTCTGCTGAGTCTATTAAGAGATATACTTTGTTACTTTACTGTCAGCCATTGTACGTGCAAGGTGCATGCACTCCTCAAAGAAAAGAGAGTTTGATGCTGCCTACTTATTCCCTAGATGTTTCCCTCTCATGGAAAATGCATTTCTTACGGCCTTGGATGCCAGGCTTTTTTTTGGCAAGTACCAGTAGCGGTGCATATGAACATATTTCCTCTATGCACATTTTAGGAGCTCAATCTAGAAACTAGATGCAAATGTATAAATTTACCTCCAGTTATTTTTCTGTGTGATTACCATTAAAAAGCTTCCATTTGATAGGCGCAAAAGAAAATACTAAACTTGTACTCAGAGCATAAACAGAAGAGTTAATCTCTCAAAAAAAAAAACACATAGATTTTAACTAGAAAAAAATAAAAACATCAGAAGATATGTCCTTCTCAATGATATGTAATGATTAATTTAAATTCATGTCTCTAGAACTATGCAAAAACATGTGTCTTGAACACTTTAACCCAAATATTGGTTCAAAAATATTTCATGTTTTAATATTTAATTTGATTCAGATGGATCTCTTATTTTGGGTCTATAAAAGTGGAAAAAGCTGCAGGGTTTTTCTGGTTCACTAGTACAAAGGCATATTATTCCTGGTAAGAATATGATATTTACACATTCATAGGAATGACAAAGACAGAAGGTTTTTGGAACAATTTGCAATAAAGCTTGTCATTGATTTGGGTTTTGCGCGCCCCTCCACCCCTTCATGGCAAAGCACGGTATTTCTTACCTTCGCATTTTTGTGATGCTTCATTAAATTTGTGTCCCGCGGGGCATTTGCACTCAAAAGACCCAACAGTATTAATGCAATTTCCTCCTTGACAGAGCCCAGGGATGGCCTGGCATTCATCCACATCTGTCAGGTTTTAGGAGACAGAGAGAGAGAAAGAGGGCAAGGGAGACATTCATATAAAAGTCATTGAAGAAAATGTGACAGCTTTTATGTCTATATTACCCTACTGATGTCAACAAGTTATTTGTCCATCACAATATTTGGAATACGATGAGAGAAACTATTTCTCACAATTGCTTTATGTAAAATAAATTATTTGAGTAACATAAGTAGGTCGATAATGTTTTGTAAGAGGTCACAAATACTGTTTAATTTTCCCACCTTCCATCCTCCCTCATGTCGAGGAAAATATTTATACTGATGGTTGTGGGTCTTATTATCAATGCTGCAAGTTGCAGGGATGCAATGATAAAAAGGCTGACAGGAATAACTAGAGTTATTCAAGAAATTCTTAGAATGAAAAAGCAACACACATTTCTATAAAAAAAAAAAAAACGGTCTCTAAGACTTATATTGAATGATTCAGTTAAGGCAGAGTTTACATTATGATCATACAGACTACTTGAGACAGCGAATGTTTTTATGCAGATGAAATGAAAAATGTTCACCTTCCATTCTGTAGAATTGTACTGTGTAGTAAAAATTAACCCAGGAAATCAGACTGAGAAGTGAGAGAGACCAGAGATGAGGTGCCGTCTCACTCTGCTGGCAGAGCAGCCCCCAGAGGGAATCTTTTTACAGGGAAGTCAGAGCATGTCCTTCCCAGCTCAAAGCTGGAGCCTGTATCTTAAAGATTCTACCTGTCCCCTCTACTCTCTGACCTCATCTTCTGACGTCCTCTCCCTCTCTGTCACTCCTCTCCTTCTACACTGGCTTCCTTGCCATTCCTTAAATACACCAAGGATGCACCTGCCTCAGGTTTCATAATAGTGGCCCCTTTGTCTGCATCATTCTTCCTCCATAAATGTTCATGCTGTCCCATCCGTCAGGTCTCTGTTCACTACAGCAGGGTCTCCTTCTCTGGCCAATCGAACAGCAACAGCCAGCCCCGTCACTCACCACCCTTCCTACTTTGCTTACTTTTTCCCGTAGGATGAATCACCAGCTGACCTAATAGATGCTTGTTTGTTATGCTTTGTTTCATAAATGCATTGTCTTTGGTACAAGTTCCAGACAGTGGGTTCTTTCTCCCTTTTGTTCACTGCTATATCCTTGGCACCTAATAACTGTGGTCCCACATGTAGCCCCAAATACAAACATTCTAGGAACAAAATTAATCATTCCAGGCTCATTATGTTCAGTTAGAAAGACTAAAAAATATATGTACATTCTTTCTATCTCTTCATTACATATGTATGTATATATGTGTATAAATACATACAAAAGTCTAGTTTAATAAAGGACCCCCCAGAGTGGCAGTCTAACTTTCCTTTCTCTCACTTTGGACATTCTTTTAGAAATCTGGAAGCCTAGGATACTGTCTTGTTTTATCCTTCATTGTATGAAGCAGGAGAGTGATCACCAATTTTAAGGTCTCGACTACCCCATGTTCTTCAGAAAAGTTGGCATGAGGGAAAGGATACTAAAGGAGCAATTTATTTTGCTACAGAAGTGCCACTGTTTTAAATGGAATGTCTTGGCCCACAAATGACTCACTATATGTGCAGCATAATTAGATTGTATTTTATAGCTGATCTCAATTTTGTCTTAGACCAGAAGTTTCCATTCTCTTGATATGCTGAATATGTTATTAAAATGTTATTTGAAATTGATTGTACACATAAGCAAAACTTAATAATAATTAAATAAAATAAAAAACTTGGTCATATTTTTGGCCAAGAGGAAATACATTGGAGGGCACTTCTCTGCTGGCCATACCTTCCACGACTAAAGACAGAATAAGCTCCTTTATGAACCCATTTACCCTCAGCCCCTCCCACCTGGCCCAATGTCTGAAAACCCTGGCAAGGAGAACAGAACCCCAAGCCGATCGCAGACTTGCTCCAAAAAAACCCCACAACCAAACATGAAGAATTTCATTCTCAAAGTAGCAATATAACTGCCATTTTGATTTCACGGTTTCACAAAATTTCTGATAAATCTTTCTTTGTCTTGGCTATTGAATAGCAGAGTCAGGAAGGGACAGAAAGAAAATGGTGGACAAGTCAAGATTGTAGGAAATGCATAGCAAAGTCACAGAGTAGCCGCTCTTCTCCCTCCCTCGTCATCATCTATCTCCCAATTGCCTCAGTGCCTCAACCTCTGACAAGGACGCGTGGAAGGATATTTGGGCACACCAAATCTGGCTTTCTGGTCTATATCAGTGAGTTCACAGGTATTAGCTGGCTTCAAAACACCAAGACCAAGAATTTCTTCAAAACTCACTGGGACTTTCTGAAGATAAGAAATATAAAGAAAGTTTCCACCCAGGAAAGGGGGAACTAAACTTACTCTTTACAAATTCACACAATAGACCCCTTTGTAATTCCTTTGTTCCAAAGTGACTTTTTGCTGCTCCCGACATTCAGAAGGACAAGTTGAAGGGCACATAAAAGAGCTGTATGTTGTACATAGAAGTCAGGAGCTAGGACCAACGGTGTTTATCACCAGTGGGATTTGTGGAGGCAGAATTTAATGGAGACCCACAGAGCTATGTGACTCAGCTCAAATTCTGTTTCACTGCACATCAGCCTTAGATTTAACATGCAGAACCAAACCACACTGGCATCTATTGGCCTCAGAAAACCATACCCTGGATTTTCTGAAAATATTGCAACATGTTAAAAAAAAAAAAAAAAAAAGCACTGAAGATGTCTAAAGGAAGCAGATACAGCCTGGGAGTTTTCAATCCCATCAGTTTAGTGCTGAACTGCCTCCGTTCACTTCCTCCTGTTTCCTGCCAGACATCCAGACAATAAAAGAATTTGTACAGCTGGAAGAACAGGAGTAAAAGCCAAAAACAGAGTAAGGGCTTCTATGGGAGACAGGAGAAGAAGCAAGCAGGCGACATCTGGGGATATTTAAAACTGTGAAACAAATCTTAATTTATTTCTGACTTGTAAAAAAAAAAAAAAAGCATAACGTAGCATGTAAAATCGAGAGAGGAACAATTTTCCTGGGGTCAACTAAGGACAACCCAGGAGACAGAGGAACTCCAACAATATCAAATGGAGGGAAAAAATTAAGAAAAACAAACTACCTTGTTCACAAATTTTGCTTTGTGCTTACACACAGCATTGCTCTAATGCACAGCACTGCCGCAACCAGAATTGCACCACCCCACAGAAACACCTCCGGGGTCGGAGGGGGAGCTGCTGGCAAGGAGAACTCCAGGGAGACCAGCTGCTCTCTCTGGAGCCACGCTCCTAATGCCTAAGTTGGATATCATGCCGTCAGCGAAATCGTGAAGTTATGTCTCTGACACCGCTTTTCCATTCTCTCCAACTTCACTGGAGAATGGCTCTCCAGAGCAAATACATGAATCCATTAATAACCCCATCAGCCAGGGGTTTACCTTGACAGGCTCCTGTACGGATATTTGGAATGAAGCCTCGACGACAGGGGTGGGGCTGGGCGGGGCACATCTCACAGGGGTGGCCCCAGGCTCGGCCCACGGTGGCACAGCAGAGTGTTTTTGTGCAGACAATCCCGCTGAGCTGTCCCTGGCACATCTGGTTGCTGACCACAGTAAAACATGGGCCCGTCCTGTAATCTGAAAATAAAGAAGGAGAATTCCATGAAGGTCCAGGAAGGCAGGAACCATCACGCACAGGAACAGCTGTGCCCCATCTTGCTTGACTCCTAACTGAGAACAGTCTTCACGGATAGAACCACACATCGCTGGCTCTGTGGGAAGCCTTGGGCAGGCCATTCTACTGCACACCTCCATTTTCCTCACCTACATCATAGGGATAAAAACATCAGTACCTAAGCGCTATGAAGACATTTTTGTAAGTATCAAATGAGCTAATGGAAAACACTTTACAACTGGGATGTCTTATAAAAAATATAGCAACATGATATGACACATTCATCCACTCAAGAAAATATATCAGTGCCTACTATGAATCAGTCCCTGTGCTTGATGTAGATGCTTTAGAGATTAAAATAGACTAAATCCATGCCCTCACGGAGCTTAGAGTCTTTTATTATTTAGGCTGGAGAAAGAAAAAAAATTTCAAAACTTGCAATGGGGCAAGTCATGGCATTTTCTTCCTGGGAGTTCCTTGATTAAAAGAAATGGTTATCCAGTTCTTTTGGATTGGGTCCATCTTATTTCACATACAAAAAAAAAAAAAAATGTGCAAGCAAACAAACAAGTAGGCATTTAAAAAAATTTGCCCATGCAAGGACATTAGACATTTAGTATAAAGAGTAAGGGCACTGATCTGAAATCATTGTAACCCTTGGGCAAAAGTCCATCTTAAAGTAAACAGAGATAAGCTAAGGCCATAGGAGACTTTCCAAGTACTCTCATCGGATACAAAATCTGCCTCCATTTTTGTTTTGTTTTGTTCTCTAAAGGGAGAAAGTCAATCTGGATTCAGCAGCAACAAACAAGAAAGATTAACATGTAGTGAGCATAGAGGACCAAAGCCAGGCTGTCCCCAGCCTACCTGTGATAGAAATCGAGACCATAATATCCCCTTCTGTTCCACAGTGGCCTTGGCAGATAAGGGAGGCTGGGTTGTGGCAAGACCATGGGCTTCTATCCACCACCCACCATTGCACGCTTCCCCATGTCACTTTCAGAAATGCATAGTTTCCTGTGAGTCCAGGAATGGAGTAAATAAATAATAACTGAATAACGCCAGTAAGTTCCTTTCACCAATCAATTCTACAGTTTTATGAAAATCACTGGGAGTGCTAATGAAACTGCTGGGTTAGGTTTTCACTTTTCTTTTCTTCTTTCTTTCCCTAAGTAGCTCATGAGACATAGCTCCGCAGTTTACCAAGGGCAACTCTTCTTTACAGTACCAGCAAGAGTCAACAGGGTGGACCATGACTCCATTTGGCAATAGTTGAATCTTACCCGCAGGCATGCCTCTGGTCTCCGCATTCTCTCCTGCTTTCTTTGTTGCAGTAATGACCCCAGCTGCTCCCTATCACTGAATGTTCTTCCTCACTCTCAATTCTATCATGCTAAAATGAGCCACCTATTGCCAATGGCACCACCCTAATGCCCATGCTGCCCTAATGTCCACGTAGAAAGAGGAGCCTTCTCAGGAGTTCCTAAAACAAAAAGTCACCCAATCCCGGTTGAGCAAGAGGACTAGACCCAAATTATGGTATTACTTGAGAGATGGACTGGATGGCCACAACATCGGGTCCCCATCTCCACATCTCCCTGTCTCTATGCAAGTGCTTGCAAAAATGTGTTATGTGTATCACTGATGGAATGCAAGATGACTTTAGATTGTCATGTGTTAATAGTCATGCATTAATTTTCTTAAAAAAATTTTTAATGTTTATTTATTTTTGAGAGAGAGAGAGGCAGAACATGAGCAGGGGAGGGGCAGAAAGAGAGAGGGAGACACAGAATCTGAAGCAGACTCGAGGCTCTGAGCTGTCATCACAGAACTCAACACGGGGCTTAAAGTCATGAACCATGAGATCATGACCTGAGCCAAAGTCAGACACTTAACCAACTGAGCCACCCACAGGTACCCCACTATGTATTAATTCTAATTTGTGTTATTAAAAACATATTAAGGTTTATTATGTATATTATTACAAACATTTCACAAATATGTTTGCTATGATGAGGATGAATAAAAGAAGTTTAACTCAACCTAAAGGAAAGTATTAATGAACACTAGTAGTGGATATGCAAATGAACCAAAAATTGTGTAGACTGCACATACACACCACCAGTGTTTCCACCACCCTTCCAAAAGACTAACCTTTTACCTTCGTTCCCCTCAAATCTCTAGTGCTCTAGTCCCACCCCTTTCCAGCCCTATCTCCTGACAATTCCTCAGTTTACTGTCTGTTAATTTTTTATGTTTTTTTTTTTTACCCTGCTGAATATTTCTTAGTTTTAGATAGTCAAGTTCTAGGTATGTTTTAATATTTTCATAATATGCCAGATCTGTTCAAAATCCACTATCGTCTTCCAGAGATGTTGAATTCAAATGAGAATACAAAGCTTAAATGCTTGCGCTGTTGAATAAAATCTCTGCCCTGATTTCAGTCTGTCTATCAAGGGCAGCACCACGATGGTACCATGATGGTTTGCAGTAAAAGTGCCCTTAAATGCAGGAAACCCACGGACAAAGCCAAAGTCTGCAGTCATTCGTTTTTTGGCTCAATTCTTCCAACTGTTACCTATAGGCACTTAATAAATACATATTAACATATATATGTAACTAACATGGCATTTCTTTTCTATTTTAATACTTTATTATATATTTTTATGATTCAAAAATAAATAATATCTCAATTAGGAAAAGGTAGAAACATAAATAAGAAAATAAAAATCTCATGTAATTGCTCCTAAAGAAACCCTTGATACATATTGGTTATATTACCTTACCTAATTCCACACGTTTTATTCTTTATCACAAAACAGCAAAAAACCAGTTTTATATACAAAACTATATTAAGTATATAATTTTGAATCCTTCTATTTTTTCACTTAATGTTGCCAAAAGCATTTTCCCCTGTAAATACTGTTCCAAAATATTATTTTAATTGCTAACAATTTTCCATCAAGTTATAACACAATTTATTCAATAATTTTATTATTGTGTGTCATTTAAATTGCTTCCAATTCTTCATTATTACGTATAATAGTGTTCATTATTGATGAACTGCTTAGGATGAGAAATGTTTAGTCTCAGGCAATAGCCATCAAGATTTTTATGGTTATATATACATATTTTGCTTCTGAGACCAGCCAAGATCACAGCACCATAATCTTTTATTTAAAAAACAGATTAAACCTTCTATGTTAGGTAACAAGGAAAGAAATTTAGGTTTGTTTCTTTTTCTCCTCTTAATTTACTGAGCTAAGTGCAAATGTCTGAATCAACAATGCCAGATTCACGCTGGCATATCAATTTCAACCTTTCAAAAAACATAATGGAACATAAATTTGAATTTATAATCCTTTCTTCGACATCGCTCGGATTGAGTTTTGCTCTTCACTTTGCCAAGATATCCTATGGAAAGACCTTATATATGAGGATTGCAAAGAATCAGGGTAGGTGCAAACACATATTTTAGAGTGACACCAGCAAAAATGAGGCAAACTACAAAATATGAAGAAAATCTGATTCAGTCCTGTCTGACACTGGCTCATGACTTCAGACATGAATTCCTCATTGGAAGACCTTCATAAAAATAAAATAGTCCTTAACACTTTTCTAGGGTCAAGTTCTTACCCTCATCTCATATGAAACTCATTGAATAGAAATGGCACTTGTTAATCCCGACACTTTTCATTAGGCATCTCTAGAGGCCACAGGGACCTATCTTTATTAAATACACTGGATATTTAGGAAATAGTTTGAGTATGTATAACAGAGTCTATAGACTTAACACATTTCTACACTAAATACTTATCACTATGGACAAAGAACCAGACCATTTGACAGTGCCTATTAGTAAGTGGACATAAATGTATTTGTAGGTCCACATTTTCAATAAAAACTGCTGAGTGCAGAGGGAGAGGCATAATCTGGATGAAGTAGAATTGGATCTAAAAATCTCTTGGAAGGTAAATGCTCTATTAACGTGGTTTTCAAATGTCATTCTGATTTGGCAGCGTGAGCTCTTTATCCTGTGCTTCATTTAGATTGCCAAAGTTATGCTGTTTTTTGTCCAATACTTCAACCACAGAAAAAAAAAATCTGCCCACACTCCCAATTCCTTACTAATAATCCAATTATTTACAATTATTCCCATAGCACTTACGTGATACTAGGCTAAATTTACATACTCTTTTTTTCCAGATAGTCCCAGCACTAGACAGGGAATGTGCCTAATTCAATGCTTGGGTAATGTCTGACTCATTCCCTCAATGTAAATCATTATTCCTAATGCAACTAAAATATACTATTAAAAATACTTTGTTTGCAAATTGCCTTACAATCACTTTCTTCTAAGACCTCTATGAACTAGGGCAACAGGCCAAGCCTTTCCAAAATTAAAATGCAGTTTTAATTGTTTTTAATGGGCTTGCTCTAGTGTGGCTAGCTCATGGGAAATTCTGCATCTACATGTTCCCATTCTGAGTGGTGAGGCTTCAGGACTGTTCCCAGTCCCCATGGATTTAGCCTCAAGACTTCGGATCTAACCAACGTGTATCTGCGGCCTCGAATCCTCAGCCCCTGCCCAGCTCTGCAGCTCAGAACGCTGTGACCCGCAGTGCTACTTCACTTGCATTTGTAATCAGGCTTCACCCTGAAGGAAATGCATCATTCACAGAGAAAAAAATATTGTGGTGGACTGAATTCTTGTCACTCCTGCCCAATCATTAAACCACAAACTGCAGGGGAGGCACAAGGATATAATTTTGGGTACTAGGCTCCAATTATTTTAAATCCTTCTTTTCATAAAAATTACCAACAAAAGAATGAGATATCAATTTATCCATGACAGGGTCACAGCACAGCATGCTTCTACCTTGCAGGTAGGTTGGCCTGAGACACATCAGACCCCTAATGTGTGGAATTTCAATACAACCTCCTCAGAAAGGAGTTCACAGAACTTTCAGTCTGAGGAAAATTAAAGCAAAGAAGTTCCATTGATGATAATTAGTCTCATAACTGTTGCCATTTCTTCTTACTCCAATTATTCTTAATTTTGGGACATAACCAGATCACCTAGGGAAGTTTTGCAAAATACTAATGTCTGAACCTCACCCCTGTCCCACAGCCCCTCTTCTCCCTCCCCCTGCTCCCACCCAACGGAGTCCAATTCAGTAGATGTGGCAGGCGGCCATCATGTCCTTTCCGTATTTTGCAAAAGCTCCCCAACATGATTTTGCCATCTAGGGTTCTAAATTGACTCTCTCCTCTCTCTCTCTCTCTCTCTCTCGCTCTCACTCTCTCTCCCTCTCCCTCTTCTCTCCCTCTCTTAACATTATTGAGGACTACTTATGTTTCATTATTAATTGGAAGTGTCTTCAAGTTAGCTGGCCTGAAGGTTATACCTTAGAAATGTTAGGGAGCCCATGAACTGGAATTACCACAGCTCAACATAACCCAATTCCATAGTATTCATTTCGATAGTGTTGACTGATTATGAGACAGTTTACCATGTTCTTTATGAATTATACTAACCACAGCTCACTAAACCAAACAGCAAATCAAAATTTAAGAAGGCTAATAACCCATTACTCCGCTGCCCTAACACTCAACTGAACTTAACATTTCTAAGCTCTCCCCTCCCAGTGTTACAAAGCACATTTATACACATAACATCACTCCCCATTACCATGAACTTCCATTTCCAACTTCCCTGCCCAGTGTTCTATGTGAGTTAAATGTCAGGGGGATTCTCCATCCAGGTTCTAAACACATTCATCAAACTTAGCATCAGTAACACCAAAAGTTACCTTTTAATTTCCTCCAGAATTTCACTATCACAGATCACCCTGAAATACTTCTGTGACTCCTGACTTGATTAAATATAAACTTTAAACATCATTTATGAAGTTTATGCCAAAAATAGTCAAACTTTAATCAAATGAATCTTCCAGACTTCATTTGTAGCTGAGAGGACACACAGCAGTAGAAGAACAAGACAAATAACACCACAAGGAAACGGTCAGAAAATCCAGAATATGTGATTTTCAAAGGCAACTATCCTGAACTTTCCCAAAAATAAATGACCCCCTCAGTTAAAAAAAAAAAAAAAAAAAAGATAGAGGGATTATTTAGATTAAAAAGACATAATAACCCAACCGTAACTGGATTCTGTTTCAGAAAGAGACAACTGGAGAAATTTTATATGGGCAGCATATTATATAATATTGTGGAATTGTTCTCTTAGATGTGGTCATGGTACTGTGGTTATCTATGAGAATGTCCTTCTTGTTCAGAGGTGAAGTCTTGTGATGTATACAACTTAATTTTCAAATGATGTGGCAAAACAGACTCTCTCTCTCTCTCTTTATATATATATATATAATATACACAGTACAAAATATATACATAATATACATATGTATAATATACATATATAATATACACATATATTTATATATACACTCATATACAAATACACACATAGAGATTACATGTATATAAGTAGAAAAATGTTAACAAATATTTAATGTAGGTGGAAGGTATACTTTATATTATTATTTCAACATTACTGTAAGTTTGAAATTTTTAAGAATAAAAATTTTGAAGAGGTGAGAATTCCTTCTTGGGCTACTTTTACTATGCAATATTGTCCCTTCCATTTCATCCAAGCTATGTTTTTTTAAAATGACACAATAAATTTCAAATATATTTTCTAATCCATACATTTTTGTAAAATACTACATGCAAGATATGAGTATGAATATGGTTTCTACAGTATTACTTAAAGAATATGACCTTTGGGCAAAATTTACTAACCTACATTATGCAAAACGTTTATCTTTCAGTAACTGTATCTGTACAGCTTGACTAAAACTAACTTTTTAAAAAAAATTCTAGAAATAGGGTACAGGAATAAGCACAAAACTATTTCTGTTAATATTTTGCTGACTTTTAACTTTTTAACTCATAAAAGTATTACCATTGTAAATTTTAATATAAATATCATTCAAAACTGTAGAAACAAGGTGATACCCACCATTTCATTCTAACATGCAGACTAAGCAGTTCACAAATCCAGGCCATAGTTCTATAGAACCCAATAACATGTAGCAGCCATTCCATATTGCTAACACATTTTATTCTGTTCTGTGATGGACTGCAATCTTGTTCAGGGAATAGAGTATCTCATGTCTGAATAATCATTTATCCGACGTTATTTGTCATACACATATATACATGACACCTGTACATCATACAAGTCATTATTCATTTTCACTTTGCCCCAAAGTTATCTCCAAACCACTTTACTAGGAAAAAAAAAAAATGGGTGGTGGGCTGGATAAAAGTCAAATTCTGGGTTGGGTGATATATTTACAATCAAGACATTGAAATCATAGAGTGTCTTCATTTTTCATGGTCTGCAAATTGCACTTTAAAGAACCAGCTGGCTCTGATTCATGCATTTTTAAGATGGCTTGCATGAGTGCCATGTTAAACCAAAGTGCAGATCCACCACAGAGCAACAGCTATGGAACATCAAGACAAAAACAATAGTATTATATAACAGTTTGATTTATTTGTTCTTTTATATTTTCTTCAAAGCCACCAAGTAAAAAACATTCCCTGCAAGCCAAATGCAAGATTAACAACATAAGGGTAAAGGGCTCTGTGATCAATGATATTAAATATAAAACTTTCCAGGGCCAACATATTCTTAGATCAACACATATATCTTAAAAGTGCCTTGTGATATTGCTTAATTTCCAAATACATTCTATACAAAGGGAATTAACTTTCTGGAGGAGGCTAATAGAATGAATTATTATTGTAAATGAGACTTACACATAGAGAGAGTAAAGGGGAAATAAAAATAAACTAATTGGTATTCCTCTATTGCAAGTTCTGCTAATATGATACCTAGAATGGCAAAATTCATAGAGGCAGACAGGAGAAGGGTGGTTTCCAGGGACTGGGGGAAGGGAGGAGAGGGGAGGTACTGTTTAATGGGTAGAGTTTCAGTTCAAGAAGGTGAGAAAGTTCTGGAGGTGGGTGGTGGTGACGGTTGCATACAATGTGAATGCATTTAATGCCACTGAGCTACACCCCTAAAAATGGCTAAAATGATAAATTTTATGTCATGTATATTTTACCACAATGAAAAAAACACCACTGCATAAGTAAAATCAGACATTCTGACTTCGGCGATCAGGTTCAACGAGTAAACTTCACAGTCGTAAAATATAATCAAGGATTTCTTCATTCAACAAACATTCATGGAGCTGCTGTGCTGTATCAGTGAGCAGCATGAGATAAGTCCCTTACTACAGAGAATTTACAATTTGGCAGGAAAAGTAGTCAGCAGATAGATGAATACATTTAAATCATTTTAAATTTGAGTTTATGATTTAGTCTACAAATGAAATAAGCATGCTGCCATGATGGACAATAACTGGGGAATACCTACTGTGGCAACTGTTATTAAGGAAGACTTCTTGGAGAAGGTGATATTTATACCGAGGCCTACAGGAAGAGAGCAAGTCAGCTGTGCAAAGTGAGAGTAAGTGCTGCAGAAGAGTGGGTCTGAGCTGGGAGAGGGCATGGTTTCTCTAGTAATGAGAGAAGGCCACTGTGACCAGAGCTCAGAGAGCAAGGGGAAAGGGACATGCCATGAGGCTGGAACATTGGGCAGGGACTGGATTACACAGCACATTCCAGGCCATGGTAAAGAGTTTGGATTTGGCTCTAAGCTCAACAGGAAGCCACTGAAAACACGACGTGTTATTTTTAAAGAGTGCTGCATAGAGGGTTCAAGAGTGAAAATGGGGAGGCTTGTAAGGAGGTTTCCGAGGGATCTGAGGGAAGATGGTGGTGGCTAGACAACGGTGGTCGCGCAGAAGTGGAGAGCAGCCAGCAGCGGGCAGGTGTCCCTGGGAGGCGCAACCAACAGCTCTTAAAGATGGTTTGCACGTGAAGAGTGAGGGAAACTGAAAAGACAAGGAGGACTTTGGGTTTTCCGGCTCAGGTAGCTGGTACATCGCCAGCCACTCGTGGAAATGGGCAGTCTGAGGGAAGACTATGCTCTAACTACCAATAATCAGGACAAAAGTTCTTCACAATTTCACAAGTACTGAGTATCAGACAGGTGATAGGAACTGATGGGGCTGGCCCTGCATAAAACAGTAACATCTGTACATCTTGATGCTATAAAACCTATGTGTAATGAAATGACATCTTGGTCTGTGCATTTTAGCTTTTTCACTGAATTTCTTATTCCTCGCTCCTCTTTGTGAGCAAGCATACAATTGTATCACATTCACATATTTATATTTCAACGATATGGTTGAAATTCTTACTTCAAACACGTTTGGCCAGTTCTCACAGAAACCTGAGTATTAAGTACACATGGCTCAGACCAACAATATGTGACGGAATCCTGGCGTGTGGGTGGGATCTCCTCCAGAGGAACTTCACTGTTGCTTCTATGAAATGACAGGGCAAGGGAATCCAAGACCACTAGCATCCTCACTGCCAGCCCTAAGTTCATTCTACAGGAAATTGATACATACCACACTCTGCTGATTGTATCAATTCTTAAAGATCTGGTGAAAAACTTAAAGCAAGGACCAGTGTTCAGCTATTTAACCACGACTGAGAAATGCCTCATATAAATATGGGCTTTCTGTAACATGGAGACAGATAGATGACAGTGCAGGAGTTCAGATACATTGGTTAAGAAGTGTTATTTCTAGAATTGCCTTTTACCAAATAGTCATTAGCTTATGGATACGTGATTATATAGGTTACTCATCCCCTCCACCTCTGTTTCTTTTTCTGTCTCTTTGTCCTCTCTGTCTGTCTGTCTCTCTCTCTCTCTCAAATGCATCACTGAACCATGCTAATATATTACCAAGTAGTTCTCAAGGTGACCCTCCTATTCTCAGAATTTTTCTTTGGAAGAAAACCTCTGATGAATGAAAAATTCCTGAGACTCTTTCCAGCTCGGGTCTGGCACTGAACTCAACTGAAGAAAGACAAGTTGGAAGAGTGTACCAGCATTCCTCAGAACACGTGAGTGAACTGTGTGGAAGACATACATGGAAGCTGGGGGAAATCAGAGAGGCCATGGTTCCGAAACCCTGTCATGTAGGTGTCATTAATCAACAGAAGATCCGTGACGAAAACCTGTGCCTGCTCAGATATCAAAATATGGCAGAAGACTGATATTCTGAGAAACCAAAGACTAAAAGCATTAGAACCTCAGAACTACATTTTTGCTATTTCATGGTCATCCATTTTTAAGATCTACCACATGGACTGAGAACATAGTACTAACTGGACAATCACAGTAGCTTCTGGCCTCTTGGCGGCTTCCCTGGTAATGTAAGGGTTTTCATGTTCTGGGACACTTGTACATCTTGTAGGTGACAACTGCTTTAAAGCACAGAGTAGCAATTACACAATATGCATCAGGCTCTTTCAAAGTAATAATTATGTCCCAGACGTCCCAGATAAATAATCTAAAGAGCTAAATATTAATACTATGCCATACAGGCAAATAGGTAATCTAGTTTTAGCTAAGTTGTACCTCATGCAGCCAGTGGGAGGAGGGCTCAGAAATTTCCATTCTATAGAACTGGAAAAAGAATATCAAGTTGCTCCTGAGACTATGAGGTCTACAACTATTAAATAGCATACCGTCTGAACACTGAAGGGGCACTGTGTTACTCTGTTCTCTCTTACCACTTACTAAAGATTTACATCAGCTTGGCCAGACATTGGATTTCATCTGAGGCAGCTGGTTAGATACGTGTGGAAAGTGCATATGGTTAGAAAATAATAAGAGACAGCATTAAAAGTGGTTTAACATGCCCCAAGAGGCAAGCCGAACACCACAATTTTCTCCAACTGTGGAAGAAAAAACAACTTGGGCCAGATTTTGGCTCTCTGGATGTATGAACAGGTCTATATTGTATTCCCTTGGATATTTACGAAGCATGTTAACAATAATTAAAATTGAATTTCCAAGCCTTTAAGGGTAAAAGTTAGGAATATAATATCAATGAGCTTGGAGAGTGTTATAATTCAATCTGCATCATTTTCACCATCCTGGGATTTAACTACTGATAGTCAAAATTCACAATTCCTGCATGGATCAAGTGTTCTTAGGTCTTATGCTTATGCAAGCATCTTTTGCTCAGATGTATGTCCCATTTTCTGCTGTAGTTTTATGGCTTAAAGGTAGTACTGCTGGGTTATCAGGATTCAAATTTCTCTAGTTCATAATTCTTAACTTGATGATCAGAGTTAACTGGGACCCAGGAGGTCCAAAGATGCCCAGAAGTTGCACATAAACCATGTGTACCAGCCTGACAAAGCTGGACACAGCAAAGAGGCCCTAGTCTCTAAGTGCCTGATCCAAATGTGGCAATCACATGTTCTCTTCAAGAAATTTAGCACTCGCATTGGGAAGTACTGGTGTTCATCTTTGCAGGTAGGTGGCAGGAGCCTCAGGTGATATTACCTCCAGAGTTCTAGGCCAGCATGTATCTGAAGAAGCACAGAGAAGGTCATTTGTGTGGAGGAAGGACAATGTCTGCAGAGAGGAGTGAGAACAAGACCACATGGCTTTGGGGAGAGGCTGAGAGAGCCTGGGTCCAGCTCTCGATAAAGCCCTGGTGCACTGCTGTCCTCGAGTTCCTGGGATGTCCCCGGAACAAATCTCCCTTTCTGCTTCAGCTAGTTCTGTTAACTTGCAACCAACTGGATCTGACCCTAACATGATGTGTATTTGTACCTCTTTGGAGGAAGAGTGTTGACAGTTTTCATCAGATCCTTAAAAATATTTGTGCCTCAAAAAAATGCATAAACTTCTGCACCATTTAATAAGTAACTAATAAGACTGTGACACTGTTTAGGTAACTCATCCAGGTTAATATTTTCATTCTCAAAGAAAAGTTAACTTTTCATTCTTAAAAATAAAGTGAAAATATAAAACCCTTCCCAGTTAGTAACACAAGACCAAACAAACAGCACTTTAGCAATTACTCTCTTAACCTCAATTGTAACTGAAGAGGGGCCACATAGGAGCAAATAAACTTGAAGAAAAGTTATCACAGCCAGATAGAAGTCAGTAACTAATTCAAAGTAACACACAAAATTCTAGGTGAGTTTCTCAGCTCAAATGGCAGCAGGTATTTATTGATGCTCTTACTTCGTCTATTTAAGCAGAGTACACTGTAGGCATAGAATTGAAAGGCAGTAGGCTGCAAAAGTCAAGAGGCCTGCTTTTCAGCCTCAGCTTAGCCACTAATTTGCTGTGCAGCCTGAGACAGACACTCCACCTGTCTGATGGACTTTAAGTGGCCAAGCCATGAATCATTCAGATAAAGCACAGATGCTTTATTTTTTTTTTTAAATGTTTTATTTATTTCTAGGAGAGAGAGAGAGGGAGACACAGACTGAAACAGGCTCCAGGCTCTGAGCTGGCAGTCAGCACAGACCCCGACGCGGGGCTCGAACCCACGAACCGCGAGATCATGACCTAAGCGAAAGTCGGACGCTTAACCGACTAAGCCACCCAGGCGCCCCCAAGCCATGAATCATTCAGATGACCCGGTGGCCTCTAAGCTGGTCTGAGCCAGGACATAGCAGCCAAGTTAAGGAGAGAAGGTTATTTTCATCACCCAAGAAAAGCAATAGGAGTGGAAAGATGTGTCTGATAGAAGCTCGTTTTCCCACCAGACTTACCCCTTCTTACCTTAGTAAAGGGCCTCACCGTAGCCCAAATCACCCAGTCCACAGACTTGGGAGGGGGTGTTACAGAAGCCCTCACACCCCACACTCATTCATACCTGTAAACCCTGTAAAATTTACCACCCTGACAGCTTCTCAATTTGCCCCTCCTCTGTAACCCAATCATCTCTGCTTAACTGTAGATTCCCTTTTCCTCTACCTGCACAGCAATGAACTTAACGGGAGTTAGAACCTAAGGCTCTCTGTGCAATGGTCCCTACCAGCTTCATCTCTCACCACTCCCTTAGAAGCAGCCCCTGTCAAGTGACACTGAGTGGACTGTAGTTCTTCAGCCTATGGTCCCTCTGCTTGGAATGCCCTTCCTCTGGAAGTCTTCCCTGAGCACTCTCCTCTTCCATCCTCTGAGGCACTAATTAATCTCCACTGCAATCACTGATTTCTATGACTGTTCTTTACCAGACTGTGCTTTAAGGATAAATATTTTATCTCATTGAACTTTGTATCCCCAGGGCCTAGAATAATTTGTGGATCCATAGTAAGTACTCAAGTATTTATGAATGAATGAATATGAAAAATTACACATCTCCTAAGTTGGTCTAAACCCCATAATCTTACACACTATTCATTCCCTTTGTCCAAGCCATAATTAACTACTTGTGATTCCCTGAATCTATCACATTTGACGTGAATCCTAAAACTATGATGATCAGTGTGGCAGTGAGCCATTACCCTTTCAGTCAGTTTCTTCTGCCTCCTGGCACTGCCTTCTCAGGCAGGTTGTAGGAGTGGTAAATGAAAGCATGTATATAAAATATAGACCAGAATTCCTAGTTCTTTCCATTTCCCCCTTCCTCCTACAAATATCATGGTTACATATTACTGAGGTATTCCGATATTCTTTAAAACAGATGATGCCACTGATCCATAGACCACAGGACATGTACTTTTTAATCTGTTCAGCAGGACTGATAAGATTTGTTCTGAATCAGCTCTACTCTCTTGCTGGGCCTCCTCTCGTGAACAATAGTTGGAATTTGCAGAATAGAGCAAAAGAATAGGCTGCCATGAACATCAAGTCAAGCCTGGATTCTTGTTCGGAGCAAGCTGAAGGGCACAGGTGGACAGCTGACCCACCCCCCTCCAGACTCGCCTTCTTCTTAGCTCCCTTCCAGTTAGTAGTAGACCTGTGCCCAGGTCTGTCAATAAGGTGCGGATAAGAGGCCTACAAGATGGTGAGTCAAGGAAAGTTTTTCATTCTCTGATAAAATGAGACACAGTCATCTGGATTACCCCCTTGTCCTTTATCCTTTTGTCCTTCTAGAAAGACATGTGATGCCTGGAAAGTCCATTATCCAACCGGTAATGATGAGGACAAAAGCCTGTGCACTAAGGATGGTGAAGCAGAAACAATGAAGAGCCAGTGGTCCTTGATGACAGTTTTGATACCTCCAAATTCATTTGTCATATAAGAAAAATTAACCCCCTATTTGTTTAAGCCACTGTGGGAAGGTCTTCTATCACTTCATCCAAACTCATTCCTGACACCAAGTATGTGGATTTTGTCATTTGACATACATGTGTGTGAATGATCCAAGAGTAAGATACTGCATTTCTGAAATTTTTATGTAGCATGTATTTTAAAGATTGAGAGCAAAAAGACTGAGCAAAGCAGATCAAGTACCTAAATAAATTTCACCCAGATTCAAAGGAGAATTCCAGATATTATTCCTTCATGAACTTATATTCTAAAAATCAACTTAATTTTCCTTCCTGGCAACTGGATAAGGTGTCTAAATGTTGGGCCATGATCAGCCTCTGTTAACCTGCCTTAACACTCTGCTCTTAACGCATACACATTTTCAAATCAACTAACATAGAAATAGTCATATGCATCAACACCATCCCAGGAACTACTGCCAGTTCTCATTTGTGAAACACATTACATTTTTTAAAAATAAGGTCATCAATACCTTTGTTTCCCTATTCTATTTTCTAACCAGTTGAGCTATTGTTTAATGTGATAGGCCCCATATACTGTCCTTAACTGAAAATAAAGACCAGTATCCCCTTCCTCCCAGGTTCCCAATTATTATATGTATTTGATTTGTTGCCATAACAGTCATAAAAATATAAACAAATACAGTGGACATCTGGAACTAATGGAATCCTGGAGCTATTGCCAAACAGTGGCAATTTCAAACTATGTGTCAATAAGAATGTACTGAAAAGAAAGCAAAGACCAATGTAAATGCTGAGGAGGTCTGTGGGCAAGGAGAGGCTGGAAGGGCATTGAAAGGTAATTACTGTGTTTGCATCAATGTGAGGAATTATTCAATCTTTAAATAGGGTAGCAGTGCTGATACCCTATGCAGACACAGATGGTCTATACAACCAATAAAAACAAAGTCTTAGCCTTCTAATCTGTTCTGGTTCAAAGAAGGGGAAGGAAAAGGGTGGTAAATGAACTTTATCACACTTCTCTTTCCATTCCCTGTCCCTAACTCTTGTGAGTGTGAGGGGAGTTGGGTTTTTATTTGTTTGTTTTCAATCCCAGATGTTGTTGTTAATTTGAAAAGATTCATCCAGACCTTGGAAAGTCTTCTGATGACAAATCTGATTTGAGAGACGTGCTTAGCCCTTCAATACAGGAAATTCCATAATTATGAGCTGGTTGTGCTTCAAACATTTATGTATAAGATGAGCTTTGGACTCTCATTTTAGAACTGGAAAGAAACTTATCGAAGAAAGAAAGAAAGCACACATTTATAGAGCATTGTTGCTGGCTACCTTCACATGCTGCCTCACCTAATTCTCAAGCAGTTCTAAGGAAGGCTTTCCCCTCCATTTTACAGAAGAGGAAACTGAGGCTCAAAGTATAGTTAAAAAAACTTGCCCAAGGCCTTAAACAGGCTAAGTGGCAGAATGAAAATTCTGATTTTGGTGTTTTTGATTCTAAAATCTGTACTTTCCCCTTACTACTTTGCCTTCCTCAAAGAGATCATACAATTTATACAAGGGTAAACTTAACACACAGAGAGGTGAAGTAATCTTCTCAATGTGACAAAGCAAATTAACAGCAGATGGAATTAGAACTCAGACTTCTCAAATCTTGGGTCAGGCCCTCACACTCCTCTTAGGTCTCATTTTGTTGTCTTCCTGTACATCAGGATTAAATCACAACCCTCAAGATTCAAGCACTATTTGTATCAGCATCAGTGATCCTACTTGAACTCCTAAATCTGGAGCTATATATAAACCCTCAGGGCAGTGTTGGAATGTTTGTAAATATATCCACCCTAAGTCATGAAAAAACAGAAGCAATATCAGTGTTGTTGAAAAATATATGTGTTACAATTTACAACAGAGATAGTCATCTCCAGGAGCTGGGATGGGAAAGTCCAAACAGGTATTGACATTGTTCTAGTGCTTATGATAAGCAGTGTATATTCTTTTATTACCTTTGTAACTATCTCCAAACTGAGATGGAAGCATCTTATATACCTATGTGGCCATGGGCAAATTATTTACTCTTTGATCTTAAGTTTTCTTAATTATACATAGGGATAATAATAGACAGGGTGTTTGTAAGAATGATATGAGCTAAAGTATGTAAAGTACTTAACCTTGGGTCTAATAGTTCTGTAATAATGATACTGTGAATAAAAGAGATCTTTTCACATAGCATGTATCATTCAATTGGTTTCTTCTGCCTCTAAAAGAATTGACCCTCATTTGTGCACTATTCAAACATAGGCCAAATTTAACGTGCTATGTTAATTTCACTGTATATGGTATTTCTGTTAATTTTTATGTAAATTTCACACATTATTTCTTCACTGTCTTGTTCCCTTCCTTCCTACTTTCCCATGTTCTCCCCTTGATCTAAGACTAAAGTCTCCCAGCGCTGAAAATCTGTGCCCAGTTAAAGACTGTCAAGCTAATCCTAGCTGCTCATTACTGAGGACTGTGCACAATCCCCATTAGCCCAGCTTGAGCTTCTAGAGCTCTGATCCACCTCCACAGGCTCACCCCACTCCACGTCTATACACAGGGCAGAGACTGGGAAAACTATTTGGCATTGTCTATATTATCCAAGAACATGTCTGGTTATCTCATCCCAGAATGCCTTTCCCCCTTCAAAAGCCTCATCCTTCAAGTCCCAACTTAAACACTTCATTTTGGAGGGAGCCTGTCCAACTTCATCAGTCAAAATGAACATCATCATCTCCTATGCTGCACTGCCTTTACATTGCCTATTTGACACTCTCACCATCTGCCTGTGGTACAGACAGAAGCATACAGGTCATAGCCTACTGAATGGTAAATTCCCTAGGAGAAGGGACAGTCTCCTGTTTGCCTCTGACCTCTCATTCTCTATCCCCAAATGTCAGGGACAGAAGATACTCAATATATATGTTGGTTGAACTGACCTTTTAACCGGGTACAAAAATTTTTCTTGCTTCCCTTTGGGTCATGCACAACTACCAACAATTATACACATTCCTTAGATGAGCTCATGTGAAGTTAATTAATTCTCCAACTCAGCAGGATATCAGAACTGAATGTACCCAACTAATCTACATGCTATGATAATAAACAAGCTTTTGCCTTCTACGTTTCTAATGGTGGTCTCTGAAAGAAACTTTCCACTAGCTGTATAACTCAAATATTTCCCAAATAGGAGATTCTAAGCTAAAAGGCTTTTCCAAGGCAGCCATACACTAAACATCTCAAATACCTTATCTCTCAGAGCCAGTTTTGCTCTACATCATTTCAGGGGAAAATGCAGCAAGTAATGAATTTAATTTTTTAACTTCATAGAGCATATTCACACAAAGTTCAAGAGTTTCGTGGGGTAAGGTTTTTAGGTGAGAACAATAAAACTTCAAAGGTTAGTGGATCTCTTTTCATATCAGCGGAATCTTGGTGCAGTTTTGGAAGAGGCTTTATAATTCACCTTCAATTTCTATCCATTCACAGGATGAAACCACCATGAAATAGTGGTTGGAAAGATGGATTTAACATCAAGCTTCAGCCATGGCAGATTCAAAATCCAGCCAATGCCAGCCAAGTATGAACTCAAAAGTGCTCATATGAAGAGGCTAAGGTTTACAAAACAATCCTCTTTGATGAGTTAAGTACAAGGGAAACAGAAACATATGGGTTAAATTCCCCTTGAAATACCCATGGATTTAAAATTAAGTGGAAAAGTGCTTGGCAAAGCATAAATTCTAAGCATCTGAAATGAAGTTAGAAATCATTTTCTTTGAGACTTTAACAAGAGGGGTTCCCTGAGACCCCTTGCACAAAATGCCAGGTACTTCTTATGTCAATGGCAGGTAGTGGTAGTGAGCTCAGGCTGTGGAATCAGGCGAGTCTGATCTGAATTCCAATCCCTTCCATTGCCAGCACGGTGCCGCTGTGGAACCTCAGAGAGGCTCAATTCCTGCATGTGTCAAGTGGAGATAACAACAGCCCCTTACATGGTTGTTAAGGTTTCAGTAAACTTGTACATGTGAAATAGCTGGAGGTGTCCCAAGCTCATAGTTTTCATCTTAGGAAGGAAGGGTTTGAGGTTCCAAGCCCAAGACTAAGAGGTAGGTTGAGTGCATACTATGAAACTACAATAGAGAAGACCAATATTTTGGACAAAGAAGCAGTGTGGAAGGTGGAAATATTCATTAGCCTGTGGAACCAAAATCTCCATCCATTCAAGAACTTGTTAGTATTACATGCATTTCTGCCTTTTAGGATCAGAAAGGTCCTAACTTTTCTTTCCAGATGAAAAAAAACGAGCTAGGCCAGGGAAATTATTTGCCCAAGGTCACACAGCTACTGAGAAGCAGAGCACTAGAACTCAGGTTTCCTGCCTTCCAGCCCCGTTCTATTCTCCCTACATCATGTTACTACTCTGGATGTGGGCCTGATAAACTCTGGTGCCAAGCAGCAATTGGTTTCCCCTCCAGGGGAGCAATGGAAAGGGCAGCAGAGTCCTTTTTCACCTTGGAACATGCCAGAGATGGCGTCAAGAAAGCCAGGTTTAAACCAGGTCAGCCAGAAGGGTTTGTCTAATGCACAGCTGAGCAAGCTCCATTCAAGCCAGGATTCCGTCAGTACAACGGGTGTGTCAGCGACAAAGTTGAGTGAACGAAGTTCAAGCCAAGTATTCATTGAGAAGGCTAGGCAAGATGGGTCTAGGTTGGGAAAGGGAAGAGAAAAGAATCAGGTGAAGGTTTCAGGAAAGGTAGCAGATAGCTGGGTTTTCCTCTACAGCATCTTCATTCCATCGGGGCTGCTCTGAGCATATTTAGCTATTTCTGGAAGGTCCTTATAATATTGACCATCATTTGATATGTTTGCATTTGCAAGGTTCTCATTGGAAAATAAAACTTAACACTTACCTTAAACACTCTGCCTAAAATATAACTAAGCCACCACCTGGACATGAATTTGCCAGTTCTAAGGCTTTGAGATGTGAATAACTAGGTATCCCTTTTAATGGCTATGTCACAAGTTAGAGTGGCTTTTTTACTTCAAATAGATCTTTCTTTTTCTAAACTTTATTTATTTTGGAGAGAGAGAGAGAGAGAGAGAGAGAGAGCGCAAGCAGGGAAGGGGCAGAGAGAGAGGGAGACAGAGGATCTGAAGCAGACTCCACACTGATAGCCTGATGTGGTACTTGAACTCACAAACCATGAGATCATGACCTGAGACGAAGGTAGATGCTTAACCAACGGAGTCACCCAGGAGCCACAAGATATGTTTTCTTATAAAAGAAAAATTTAAACAGGCTGCACACAAACAATGATTAGCACCTCAAGCTCTCTCAGCCAGGCTAAGCTAGCATCCAACCCCATTTCTCAGCTCCCTATTGGAATTCTTTTGGCTCTATCCAAACTGCTCAAGCTTGGATCCTATGACACATTTCATATATTTCTATGCATATGCCTTTGTTTTCTTCAACTATTTCCCATTTCAGAATATCTTGTCCCAGTTTGTAAATAATGTTGTCTAGGATATAAAGAATTATAAATACTTGAGTATCATTTTGAACATCATTTCAACATTATAACCATGAGGTTTGGTTTTTTAATATCTTGATAATTCCAGAAGGGGGAGGGTTTTAATAATTAGCTCTACTCCAAGCCAGGATAGAAAACCCTTTCTAAGTAGGTATTCCCTAATGTGTGGTAAAGAGAAGCATAAATTGTCTAAGTCATCTTATAGCACAGTCAAGCAAAGCATAAAGTTATTTTGCTAAAATAAAGGCTATTTTGGCACATGGACACCTAGCTTTGGAAATTAAATACTTAATTCCATACCATAGAAGTAGCTAAGGAAATTTTACAAAAAGGTGAGAAAAAAACCATACAAAGTATCTGGCTACAGTATACAGTAATGCAAAATCAGAGATATATGAATAGCAGAGGGGTCAGAGGCAAGATTAAGTAGGAATGGACATCAAACAGATTTTCTTTTTTAAAAAAATTTTTTAATGTTTACTTATTTTTGAGAGAAAGAGAGACATTGTGACCAGGGGAGGAGTAGAGAGAGGGAGAGACAGGATCTGAGGCAGGCTCCTGGCTCTGAGCTGTCAGCACAGAGCCCGATGCGGGGCTCAAACTCACAAACCTCGAGATCATGACCTGAGCCAGTTGGATGCTTAACCAACTGAGCCACCCAGGCGCCCCTCAAATGTATTTTCAAAGAAGCAAAGCCTGTGAGCTGGGTCTGTTTTCTGATAGCTAATTTTTATAAAGCCAGGATAATCTTGGACGTAATATGGGAATAGCTATAGGTGCTATATGGCTCTGACTTTCTGGTGAAAGCTTACTCTGTGAGCTATGGAGTAGTGCATATACACATCCACTTGTCTGATTTTTTTTTTAATAAAGAAAGCTATTTCGAACTCTTTGAATTCACACTGGGAATAAGTGCTGATTATCTAAACCTCCGATTAGGATACAGGTGAATAAGAAGGCCTGCCCTCGTTCAACAAATACCCAAAGGGTTTTGGCAAATGTCAAGAGCAAAAACCAGGGGTCTGCTCAGAAATAAGCTTTACTTAAAGTTACTGGAAATACTGACTACAGAGCACTAGAAAAGGGAATAAGGATTCTGTACTGCAAGCCATTTTCTCTATCTTAGGTATGTGCTCCTTTGACAATTTATTGGCTGGAATAGGCTGGTTCCTTTCGTAATAAATTGTAGCCACAAATAAATTATGTCTAAGGAATTTTGAGACCCCTTCAACAGGGAGCTTGATGCAATCCTCAAGGCCCCAGGCACTTTCAGCATCGGCAGAGAGCTCTCCAGGAAGTCTGGTGGGTGGAGGCTGGGTTCCCCCAGACTGAAATCCAAGAACTCTCTCATTAGAGGAGTCTGACTGAGTGAAAGGCCTGCCGAGGACACAGACCAAGGACAGGCAGGCAGACCTCTGTAAGCAGCCAGGGTCCAGAGCAAAGCACAATTTTTACAGTCTTCAAAAACTGTCTGCCAACCCAGGCAAGCTATGAACCTTGCCTGTGTCTGTGTGAACTAAGGAAACAATGTAAACTCCCTTTGCTTCCCAGAATGACTGGGTAAATGCTGAGACTTTGAATTGCCAAGATTTCCACAGCATTCAAGCACAGAATGGATTCACTCTGGCAAAGGAGAGGAGACGGAAAGAGATGATGGCATATAGGAAGGTGAGAATGACAGAGGAAAGTTTTCATATGTAAAAGCAGAAAAAAAATGAAGAAAATATACTGAAGAGAAAGACAGAAAGTACTTTATCCACAAAACCCTTCTTTTATAGAGACAAAGCCTGTCAAATGGTTTAGTATGCTCATCATTTGCTCTCAGTCATCTATTATCTGCAAGGGTAAGTTTGCTATTCCCACTTCATATAGGTAGGAGGCAAAATGAGGTAACAGAACTACGCACAAGAAGTGAGCTCATACAAAGAGTTTTGAGGTAAGAGTGCAGAATTCATGGACTTTTCTCTACTAATGGACACATGAAACGTGACTTAACTTGCTATTTCATGAAATCAAGCTTGGTGTTGGCAGGGGTCAGTCAAGTTTCCTCTATAATATACCCTTATCTGAAACCATCCTACATGCACTTGCAAATATGAAGATTAAACAGTCATAAGGTGAAGCTCACATACCTCAAACCAATAAAGGATCCTGGCCAGTGACCTGGCTCTGCCATTTACAAGATGGCCGCTCAAATCACTTGACCTCTAAGTCTTGGTTTCTTTATCTATAGAAGCTGGATAATATTTTTCTCGGAGAGTTGTGGTAAGGATTCAATGAGGTAATATATGGCAAATATTTACCCTAGTAGGTGATCAAAGAGCAGTTGCTATCATCATCAT
Source organism: Crocuta crocuta (assembly GCF_008692635.1). Classification (NCBI taxonomy): domain Eukaryota; kingdom Metazoa; phylum Chordata; class Mammalia; order Carnivora; family Hyaenidae; genus Crocuta; species Crocuta crocuta. Next base: position 5,710,639 of record NW_027530019.1, on the reverse strand, counting down.
CATCATTCACAGAGAAGATGAGAGTCTCGAATGTTATTCCCTGGGAACTGGACTTCCCCACCCTCTTGGTAGTTAGATGCACAGTATATGTCATGTGATATGAGAAATAATTATGATTAGCATGTACTAGATTTGTAAGTAATCCTTGGTCTTCCTCATATGAGCATGCTCTGATAGCCTAATCACAAATGGGAGCTCCTAAAACGGAGAACCCATGGCTTCAGTGTTTATTTCTCTGAAAGACTTCAACAAAAGTTCACTGAGTCCTGAGTAGCTAATATGCTCAAGGACTTTAATGCTAGAAGAGGCCTTAGAAATTGTCCAATCTGTGCCACTTCATGTTACAGTGAAAAGAATCTGGCAATGGAAGTTAAACACCTCACCCCTAAGTGACCCTTCCTAAACCAACTAACCTCTCTGGGCCATAATTTCCTCATCTGAACAATAGAGATGACCATACCATGCACCCCACAGGGTTGTCATGAAGGCTAAATAAAAGAATGTATTCAGAAACAGCTGGCAAATTGAAAAGCAATGAGTTTTCATCACTGTTTTTACAGACTAGAAAACTAAGTCTCAAGAGGGGTCAGTGATTTTCCCAAGGTCATCCGAATTCCCAGTGATGAATGGTCTACTGGGGAGGGGTTTTGAGATCAGGGGTATGTGTGAACTATCTGTGTGATTTATCTTTTCAAGCCAATTAGTGATTTCCTTAAAACTAGCTGAATCTGCAGTCCTTCCCTTCCTGGCCTTGACCTTCAGAATGTTCATTACCTCCTGCTACAGGGAGATCTAGATTCCTGAGCGTGTGCTCATGTAGCCTGGGTAAAATCAGAGCAATCACCTGTATTGCTACGATCCTACAGGGAATGTCAATGCTCTAACGATTTATATAATTTTAAAATTCAGAACAGTCAATACATTCACAGGATTCACTACTCAAGAAGTGCAGTAAATATTCACTTCTCCTTCCTCTTCACTCACCGTCTGCCAGTCCCTCCCCCTAAATAGGTAACCACTTTATTAGTGCCGTCAACATTCATCCAAAAACATTTTTGTGAAAACACAAGCAGATGTGAATATATTAAATGGCAACTGAAGCTTCATCAGATTCAATTCAAAATTTTAAAGCATCACATCTATCTTTTTAGATTTCACTGACAATTTCAAATTGAGCCACTGAATCAACAACCTTCCAGTGAAAATATTCTTACTGTTGCAATAATGGAAAAATAATCTCTCTCTACATTAGGGGCTTCACCTCACAAACTAGAATAATATCCTTAGGCTATCAGAACTAATATTTTTTTTAATTTAACATTTATTCATTTTTGAGAGACAGAGAGAGACACAGTGCAAGCTGGGCAAGGGCAGAGAGAGAGACACACACAGAGAATCCAAAGCAGGCTCCAGGCTCTGAGCTGTCAGTGCAGAGCGCAACGCAGGGTTGGAACCCATGAACTGTGAGACTGTGACCTGAGCTATAGTCAGATGCTTAACCAACTCAGATACCCAGGCACCCCAGACCTAATATTTAAATGGTTGATATAATCAACCGACTGAGGAGGGGAAAATGTGAAGGCAGGTCGCTCTGGGCAAGCAAGTTGCATGGTTTAAGCCCAAATTTTAGTATATATAAGAATAACTGAGGAGTTTATTAAAATGCAAATTCCTGGACTAACGCCTCAACAATTTTAATTCCTTTGGGGAAAAGGAATCACATTTTTACTAAGCACCCCTGGCAATTTGGATGCAAGTGATCAGCAGATCACACGTGAGAAACACTACATTGGAAATTAGGAGAATGGAAACACATCTGGACTCCTATCCATTAGCTCCCCAGTTAGTAACTTCAGTTCACTGGACCTCCATGGCATCCCCTACAAAAGGCACAGATTGAGCCAGATGGTCATAAGGTTCCTCTCTTGCAGTCCATGCTGTGATACTACGACATCTTAGGCAACTTTGACGGACAGTAAGGCACAAATAAACCATGGATTACTGGGATACATCTACTTCAGAGAAGCTTTGTGTGCAGTATTCTCCCTTATCTGTGGTTTCACTTTCCATAGTGTCTCTTACCCAGTGTCAGCGTGGTCCAGAAGCAGATTATCCTCTGCCAAAAGAAACCTAACGCTACATCTTAAAGCCTACATCTCTCATCTCACTTCATCCCATCATGTAAGCATTTTATCATCCCACATCATCACAAGAAAAGGTTGAAGACAGCAAGATATTCTGAAAGACAGAAAGATGACATTCATGTAATTTATTACAGTATACTGTTATAATTGTTCTATTTTATTCTTAGTTAATATTGTTACTCTCTTAATTGTTCCTAAGTTATAAATTACACTTTATCACAGGTATGTCTGTATAAGAGAAAACAGTATTTATAGGGTTTGGTACTCTCTGTGGTTTTAGGCATCTGCTGGGGGTCTTGGAACACATCCCCCACAGATAACATGTTTCATCAAATGGTGGCCAGGTTGTGTATTACAAATGGGGAATTGGGTCAATGGGAGACTCTGAATGGAACAGCCCTTCACGCTTGGGCATGAATGTTTTGTTTTTTTGCCATCAGCAAAGAGAAATGTGTGTGCCTTTAAACAAATCCAAGCCTTGGATTCATTAGAAACAGAGACATATTTTTAAAACCAAAGCATTTTCATTTTCAAGGATAAAGTTCTGCTATTTTTAGAGATGGCACTTAGTGATGGCCCACTGGTGGCTCCCCACTCAAACGCTGGCATGCCAGCTTGTAAAAAGACAGAAAAGCTCTGCTCATGGTTTGGGGAAAGTATCTTCCCTGCAAGTGGGGGCCTCTAGTCTAAATCAGGCAGAGAGCCGTCCATACAAGCCCTATGCTTATAATCTGACTATAGCATTTAAGTTAGAAGGAGAAATTATATTTATTGTTTTCATAAGGATTTTGAAGTCTCTGAAATTCTTTTTTTAATTTTTTAAATGTTTTATTTATTTTTGAGAGAGAGAATGAGCAGGAGAGGGGCAGAGAGTGAGGGAGACACAGAATCCAAAGCAGGCTCCAGGCTCTGAGCTGTCAGCACAGAGCCCAATGTGGGGCTCGAACCCACAAACCATGTGATCACAACCTAAACTGGAGTCAGATGCTTAAGCAACTGAGCCACCCAGGTTCCCCATGAAGACTCTAAAATTCTTAATGAGACAATTTAAGTCCATTAGTTCATTAGTTTATGCTTTCTTTAATAAAGAGGTTGTACTGCATTATAGATGTGTTTGTTATCTATTCATAAATTCCTTTAGAGCAAGGTTTACCCAGTTAACTAGCACTACAGTCTTTGAGATATACCAGGTCCTCAATAAATGCTTGAGGAACAAAAGAATGAGCAAATGAACCAAGAAGATCTTTTTCGTATAGTCTTGTCTAGAGTTCCTTGATGGACCAAGTTTTGTCATCAATCCTTGTTGAGAACCTACTTACTATATGCCAGGCACTTTTTTAGGTTCTAAAGATACAGCAGAAAACACGGAGCCAGTTCCTGCTTTCCTGAAGCTACTTTTCTAGAGGAAGAGATAAAATTCCAGGTAAGTATTTTTTTTAATATAGTAATGTGATAAAGAAGGACTGGGGAAACAACATTAGACAGAATGGTGAGAGAAAATAAAGGAGTTGAGATAAATTAATTCATGAGTTTCATAGGAAGAGGATTCCTTCTTATAAGTCACCTGTTCTCAACAGAATGTTTGGGGGGCAGAGTGAGCCACATCGATTAAACCTGTTTTTGAACAAACTGGGTTTGCAAAGCCACAGACCATCCCTGCACCACTGCAAAGCTGCCTAAGTTCCAAATGCATATTTACTTCCCAAAAAGATACAGAATAAAGCATTCGCAGAACTTCCAAGAAATTAGGCCTTAAACTGTAATGAGTTATCTGTACTTAGTTTTCTTCTCCCATTTTGCAAGTGTACACTCCAATGTATCTGATACATTTTCCTCATGGTTATAGCTCTCTTACATGGTACTCTCCATGTCCTATCTGTCTTCAGAACTCAGTGTGTGTGCCCACCCTACAATTTGTATCTCCAGTGTTCTCTAGGAGATACTGAAAGATAGGTACAAAGTTGGAAATGCACAGAGACCCCTGAATCAAGTACAATCGTAAAATGCATTTTTTGTTATAATTTCAATCCTGATATATATTTTTAAATTCTCTGGAAAGGAGACTTAGAGGTGACGTTTGATATCTTTAGTGAGCCAGCTATGTAAAAAACAGTGCTCAAAATCTAGAAGGTATCACGCGTGCTCTACACTTTACCCGTTCTTTCCGAGCATCTGGATCCTTTTATATACTATATTGTTACAGTGGGTGGTCTGGAAATTTTAGGGGAAGACTGTAATGCTTGGTATGGGAGGCAGGCATACAGAAAGCTCAAGAGTGACGCTGTGGCTGCTTAACTACAGAACAATAACCCTGTGATTAGCTGAACTTCGGTCACCCATAATCCTCTTCATCATGCAGACACCAACACCACCCTGACTATTAAATGATCCCCAGAGGCTTTTTATTGTATAAGATTATTTGTTGGGCAGCACCCCTTGCAACCAGATCAATAAAGCAAACTTATTAGAATCATCTGCAGGGACAGAGAAACATTTCTGTGATACAAAGCCAGTTGTGTTTTATGTGTGCTTTGTTGTGAGGTCAGAGAAAAGATATTTTTGGAGGGAATGGAGTTGAAGTTTCTGGACTCAGTGTCTTCATCTGAACTGCTTTAGATGTCCAGCACCTATTATTTTTTCTAGTTCTTTGTCTTCTCAAATGCTTATTTTCAACGAATAACACAAAGCTAATTTAGTTAAGTAAAAGGCCAAAACCCCAGGTGGCCCTCACATATCTACAAAAGAACTCTCTATAGTTGCATAACTACAAAATGAACTCCAGTTTCTCACTCTCCCCCCGTGATACAAACAGAGACGGCCTCTCAGGAAAATCACCACCACAGCTTGGCTTAAACTAATGTAATAACCCAAAATGCTAGTTGTGATATTTAAAGGGATGCCATGTGGAACAGCAGCTTCAGAGATGGATTTCACTGGGGTGTAGGGTCTCACTCTTTTCCCGATGCATCCAAGCATAGACTGGGCCACCTCCGGAAGGAGCAAGTTCCCCAGCACCCTGAATGTCTGAAATGCAATAATCATAACCAAAGCCTCCTATGAATCAGCTACTAGACCAAATACCTGACACACACAATCTCAGTTAATCAGCTTTAAAGCCCCAGGGGAGACGTATGGAATTATTAGCACTTTACAGATGGTAATAATTTACTGGGGGTGCCATTTATTGGTCCCCCCACCACAACCATACTTTGGTGAGATGATGACATTATGCCTGAAGTCGTTCAGGATAATGGATGGTCTCACCAGCCTATCAACTCAGACTCACCAGATGCCTGGCATCTAGTAGATACACAGTCTATGTTAAACACACGCACAAGTTCTCTTGCTAAAGAAATAAAGCTAGAAATGCCTACGTTTTGTTAAATTTTGTATTTGTGGTCTTTTAATGAAGAAAAATGGCCTTTGTAAGATATTCAAAAAAGTGGAATGCAGAAAATGAAATTCAACTATAATCTCACCCCCCAGAGAGAAGTACTGTAAACTGTTTTGATCTGTGTCCTTCTGAACATTAATGGATGTGTCTTAGCACATAACACAATCAGGGGTTAGTTAATTAAAAATAAAAAGGTTTATGGAGCTGACCCCATTATTACTAAATGAATAAAAGGAAATCCACCAAATAAAATATCTTGCAGCCAAGCCAAAAATAACAGAAATACAGTAAGTGTATTTTTCAAGTGATGTTCAACGTGTTAGATGAAAAAAGAAAAGGAAAATTCTAACTTTGCTCTCATCTCCTCAGCATACAAAAATGCCTGTATATGTTGGAGACTTCAAATCTCCTCACCAAGGGAAACAATTGCTTAACGGGATTTAAAACTAAAATAAAATTGTTTTTACAATGTGAGGCCCCTGCAACCTTAAATGTAACAAAATTAACAGTATTTCTCTTTAGAATTCTAAATAACTACTTTAAGAAAATCTGGAGGCGAGAGTGTGTTCTTGAATTGCAGACTGGCATTTATGCATAATGTGCTTTTGAGACTGAGGAATTAAAACTGTAATAAAGCAGCTTAGTATCTTAAATCTTTTGGAAGAACTGAAAGAGGGATGTGAACTCTCGTACACCCCATAAACCATATTTTTTTTACCCAAAGAATATGTTATTCATGTGCTCTGTACATTAGGTCAATTATTAGTCACTTTCTTTGGACGCTGACCAAGTGTCTCCACCCTTCATTGCAGAGTTTGCTGTAATCATCTGTAGTAAGAATAGCAGAATCACACTAATATGTGCTGAAGACTGAGGATACAGCCCCTGGAGGTTTTGACAACACATTTCTACCACTGATTTACCACCCTTTTCATTTACTTTTAAGCAACAAGGGAAAATGTTTCAAGTATCTCAGTAAATAGAATGAAACATAAAGGAAAATGAGATCATTTCAACTTGGCTGAAATTGAAGCCTTTCAGCTATTTTGTGTCAACTTGAATTTCATAATATAAACACCTATTTTACTTGTTTCTCCACAGTTTAGGCAAATCCATTATTTTTTTTAATTAGATTTACAACTATACGGTTAAACAAGACCCCCGCCCACTTTTTGAAGGCTTCAACACGGAAAAATCTTTGAATGTTGTTACTAATCTTTCTGTATCATTCAAAATTTAGGAAAGCATCTTTATGGTTAGTTTTAACATCATGTTAAGAACTGTGGTAACAACATAAGGTTTGGGGTTCCTATTGTATTAGATTTATATAAAAAGAAAATGCAAATGCAGCCATAAATCTCCCTTGACATGTATGCTTAAAATCACAGACTGTGAGATCTGGAAGATACTTCCAAGATCTTCTAGTTCATCCCCCTCGATTTATAGATGAGCATTGGGGGGTTAGAGGCCAAGAAAAACAACCGATATCTAGAGTACCATGAGCGCTGAACGCCAATCCAACTGTGTTTGAAAAACCAAAGTATGTCCCAACACAATTTATGATAGAGTTATAAAAGAATCACATCTATCTTACTTTCTGCAGTATACTTCATAGCTGTAGTACTCAAAGCATGGTCTGGGGACCAAGATCATCAGCATTACCTAGGAGCTCAGAGAAATGCAGAACCTCAGGCCCTGACCCAGACCTACTGAATCAGCATCTGCATTTGTATGGAATCCTCAGGTGATTTCTGAGTACATGAAAGTTTGAGAAGCAGAAGCCTGCATACGTGCTACTCAAAGGTGCTGACAGATTTGGGAGAAGTGTCTGTATCCAGTCTGTGATGAAATAAGTATAGAAATTAAGAGCAATAATAAGCCTCTGAAAGTTACTTAGAGAGTAAATCTTAAACTCTCAGCATAAGAACAAAACACTGTAACTATATGTGGTGAGGGATATTTACTAGCCTTTCTGTGGTGATACTTTTGCAATATACACGAATATCAAGTCATTATGTTGTACACCTGCAACCAATATAATGTGATATTTCCATTATATTGCAATTCTGAAAAAGTAAAAAGCCTGTAGAAACTGTTGTATCAATTTGACACAGTTGTTTCATATAAGCTAAATCTATTTTATAAATGAAGCTTGTATTTGTATATTTTTGTATCATTTTTCTAGTGATATGTTTTATTACATTTTATCAAAGTATTTGTTCCTAGCAGATTTAAAATAATATTTAAATGGAATTCCACTATAAAGAAACACCGCTACAGCATCCTTTCCTCCTCCTGACTGTAACTAGTTTAAAAAACAAACATCCCTTGGCTCACTTGTCATCTTATTCTATGAGCCAGTATTACCCTCATAACCAAAGCCAAACAAAGACATCACAAGGAAAGAACACTACAGACCGATATCCCTTATGAACAGAGACACAAAATCCCTCAACACAATACTAAAACCTGCCTCCAACAATATATAAAAAAGATTATCCACTATGACCAAGTAGGATTTACCCAGGAATGCGAGTTTGACTTAAAACATCTGAAAATCAGGGGCGCCTGGGTGGCTCAGTGAATTAAGAATCTGACTTCAGCTCTGGTCATGATCTCACAGTTTGTAGGTTCATGCCCTGCATATGGGTCTGTGCTGACAGCTCAGAGCCTACAGCCTGCTTCAGATTCTATGTCTTCCTCTTTCTCTCTGCCCTCACCCCTGCGAGCTCTCTCTCTCAAAATAAACATTAAAAAAATTATAAGTAACATATCTGAAAAACAATTAATATGAATACCATAATAATAAAGTGAAGGATAAAAACCATGATCATCTCCACAAATGCAGGAAAAGCAATTGACAAAGTCCTATGTCCATTCATGATAACACTTAACAAAATATAAATATAAACAATATGAGTTAAATCCCTCAACCTATAGCTATCATCATAAATAACAGTGAAATAATGAACATATTCTTCCTAAGATCAGAAACAAGGCAAGGATGTCTGCTTTTGTCACTTCTCTTGAACACTGTATTGGGTGTTCTAGCCACTAATGCAAAGAAAGAAACTAAAAGCATACAGTTTGAAAAGGAAGAAGTAAAATTATCTCTATTCATCAGCAACATAATCTTGTATGTAGAAAATCCTAAGGAATCTACAAAAAAATTACTATAACTAATAAACAGGTTCAACAAGGTCACAGAATACAAAATCAACATATAAAGAGCCATCATATTTACATATACTACCAATGAACAATCTAAAAATATTTTTTTAATTCCATTCAAAATTATATCAAAAACAATAAAGTTTATAGTAATAAGTTTAACAACATAAGTGCAAAATTTTCACACTGAAAACTACAAAAGATTTCTAAAAGAAATTGAAGAGTGGGGAGACATTCCATGTTCATGGAATGGAAAACTTATAATCATTAAAATGGCATTTCTCCACAAATTCATCTGTAGGTTCAATGGAAAAAAATTCCCATGGGATTTAGAATAGACAAAACAATTTGGAAAAAGAATAAACTTGGAGGACTATAAAACTTACTATAAAGCTACAGTAATCAATAGACTATGGTACTAAAGATAGAGATATAGACAAGTTGAACAGAAAAGCAAGTCCAGAAATAAACACTTGCAATTATGGTTGATTGATTTTCAACGAAAGTGCCAAGGAAACTCAACAAGGATGGTTTTTCAACAAATGGTACTAAGAAAATTGGATATCCCCATGACTTCCCACAAAATTGACTTACTTAACACCATTCACAAAAATTAATTCAAATGGACCAAAACTTTAATATAAGACCTAACACAATGCAGCTGCTAGAAGAAAATATAAAAGAAACATTTTAAGTTCTTGGTTTATGCAAGGAGTTTTTAGTTACAACTGCAAAAGCACAATTCATTAAAGAAAAAGATGGATTAATTGACATCAACAAAATAAAAAACTGTCATACTTCAAGGTACAATGTCAAGAAAATGAAGACAAGTAACAGAAAATATTTGCAATATCTGATAAAGAGATTGCATCACAAACCATAATGAACTCATATTATAACTCAATAATGAGAGGAAAAATAACCCCATTTTAAAATTGGTAAAATATCTGAATAGGTAATTCACCAAAGAAGATACATAAATAAACACATGAAAAGGTGCTTAACATCATTCGCCCTAAGGAAATTATAAATTAAAGCTGTAATGAGGCACCATTTCACACCCACTATAATGGCTACAATGTAAAAAACAAACAATAAAAAGTAGTGGTAAGGATATGGAGAACCTGGAACTCTGGTACATTGCTGAGGGGAGTGTAGAATGGTACAACCACCTTGTAGAACAATTTGGCAGTTCCTTAAAAAGTTAAACATAAATGTAGCATCCAATCCAGCAATTCCATACCTAGGTATCTACCCAAGAGAAATGAATACATACAGTCACACACAGACTTGTACAAGAATGTTCAGAGCAGTTACTATCATAGCCCCAAACCAGAAACAATCCAAATGTCCTTTAGCTGGTAAATGGATGAACAAAAATGTGGTATATTTGTACAATGGAATATTTTTCAGCAATAAAAAGGAACCAACTAATACATACTACAGGTACTATAATGTTATGCAAAGTAAAGAAAGCCAGATACATGTCTTATATACATAAGATTGCATTTATATGAAAGGTCCATAAACAGTAAATCTAGAGACATATAAAATAGATTAGTGGTTTCTGGGGTGGGGTTGGGATAGAGGAAAGGGACTGCCTGTAAATAAGCACAAAAGATCTTGTTGAGGGAGATGCAAATGTTCTAAATGTCCTAAAATGTAAATTGTGGCAATGACTGTAGAACTCCAAACTTACTACAAAGCACTGAATCATACACTTAAGAATGGGTGAATTTTGGGGTGCCTGGGTGGCTCAGTTGGTTAAGCACCTAACTTCGGCTCAGGTCATGATCTCATGATTCATGGGTTTGAGCCCCGCATCAGGCTCTGTGCTGACAGCTAGCTCAGAGCCTGGAGCCTGTTTCAGATTCTGTGTCTCCTTCTCTCTCTGACCCTCCCATGCTCATGCTGGCTGTCTGGCTGTCTGTCTGTCTCTCTCTCTCTCTTTCTCTCTCTCTCTTTCGCTCTCTCTCTCTCTCAGAAATAAATTTAAAAAAAAATTTTTTAAAAAGTAATAAAAAAAAGAATTGGTGAATTTTATGGTATTTAAAATATCTCCATAAAGCTGTTTTAAAAACCCAACTGGACCATCAGTTCTTATATTTATTTTTTGTTTTAAAAACCCAATTGGTTCATCAATTGTTTTAAAAGAAGCACATAGGAACTAACATATCCATATACTAAACCTTACAAATCTACAGTTAGATTGTTCTAGTTGTATCTCAGCCATACAGGCTTGCTACTCTTTTTGTGTATGTGCAGTTTGTTTCACCTACTAGGTGAGTAAACTTTGTATTTTTAACCACCTGGGGTAGATAACCCATTTTAAAATATTTTTCCTGTATTTCTGAAAATCTATTTTTTCCAAACTGACCATAGAATATAGCTTTTTGTTTTGTGCTTTTGCAACTACAAATGTTGGGAAAACTTTGAGAAAAACAAAGGAGGTGGAACATGGGATGCTCATATAACTTTAAAAAGTTTTTAAAATTTTTTAATATTTATGTTTGAGAGAGCGAGAGACAGAGCGCGAGTAGGGGAGGGACAGAGAAAGAGGGAGACACAGAATCCAAAGTAGGCTCCAGGCTCTGAGCTGTCAGCACAGAGCCCAATGCAGAGCTTGAACTGACAGACTGTGAGATTATGCCCCCAAGCTGAAGCCGAACGCTCAAAGGACTAAGCCACCCTGGTGTCTCTGCTCATGTAACTTTAGAACTCTAGGGTGATAAGGTTATTGAGTTTATCCTCATGAACTGCTTGACTCTCCTATACACCATTTCGTAAATGTTTTCCCATCTCTGTTGAACACTGAGTGATAAGGAGCTCACCACATTTACCCTGGGGAGTTGCAAAAGCTGTCTTACAAAGTCTAGCTTATTTTAAAGTCAGCTTTTGATCAGTTATTGAATCACTTACTCCTCATTCCTTTTAAAACACACACACACAATGTTGTTGCTATAAACAGAATACTTGTTTATTCTGAAGCCGTGGAACTAGAAAAGAAAGGTTTTCAGCTAGTAAGAAGGAAGAGTGTGCCGGCCAGCCCAGGCGAACTGCATCTGCTGGCCAGTCTGCAGGAGATGGGCGAGCAGATCCTGGAGGAAAGGTGATTGGAAAGGATCCTGCAGACGGATGAATGACCCTGTGTTTTAGACCTCCCAGGGCCTAAGGAAAATGGGTTTGTTGAGTAATGCTGAACGCAGAGTCACAAGCCCAAAAGAAAGGCCAAAAAAACCTAGCATGAGTGAACTAGCTGGAGGACAATCAGAAAATAAGAGCAACGTATCCATCAGACAGCTGCCAAATCCCCACTGAGCCACAGAGGGGTAGCGTGACTTGGGGAAGTCCAAGGTTCGCCAACGTTTTATTAACACCCATCAATCTGATGTAAAGAACACACCTAATAAGAATCGACTGGGTACAAAAAGATGTGAGACGAATCCTGGAATTTATCTATCTACCACTGCATTTATCACTGGTTTAATTTAGGCAAAGCAGAACAATGGTAATTCAGTATAATTTGTTTTAAGCCTACAGCAAGTCCAAACTGGACTAAAGCATCGAAAGTATTTAAAAATCAAACCACAAAAACATTCAAAGACTATAAATCAAAATATTTATCAAATCTTTTAAAGTAGAGGGGCTCTTTGACCTCAAAAGCCATAGATGAAATCATAAGGAAAAGATCTACATGTAATATATCTGTATGCTAGTAAAAACTAGAAATATCTAAAAAAAATTTTAATTTTTTATGTTTCTTTTTGAGAGAGAGAGAGCAAGAGTGAGAGAAGGGGAGGGGCAGAAAGAGAGGGAGATACAGAATCTGAAGCAGGCTCCAGGCTTTGAGCTGTTAGCACAGAGCCTGATAGAGGGCTCAAACTCACGAACTGTGAGATCATGACCTGAGCTGACGTTGGATGCTCAACTGAGTGAGCCACCCAGGGCCCCTCAAAAAATATTTAAAGTAAATAAGATAAAGATTTAAAAATTTAATTCTATAAAAAGCTGATGGCTGTTGACAGGGATGAGCAAAAATGTAGTTTCTTTTTTGATTACTTTAAAAAGAAATAGTTCTAAGAATGAGAAGCCAGGACCCAGACACTCAGAAGCACATGTAACCTGCTAGCAATATGTTTCAAGAACTTTAAGATTTTCAGAGCCATACTTAATAATTCTGCTCTATTCTAAATACAGAAAAATCTCTATGCACAAAATATTACACACAGTGATACAACAAAAGAAATAAAAACTAAAGGTAGAGCCCACATGCCCAACAAAATGGAAACACAGGGGCGCCTGGGTGGCTTAGTCGGTTGAGCGTCCGACTTTCGCTTAGGTCATGATCTCGCGGTTCGTGGGTTCGAGCCCCGCGTCGGGCTCTGTGCTGACTGCCAGCTCGGAGCCTGGAGCCTGTTTCGGAGTCTGTGACTCCCTCTCTCTCTGACCCTCCCCTGCTCACGCTGTCTCTCTCTCTCTCTCCTAGAAATAAATATTTTAAAAAAAAAAAAAAAAAAATGGAAACACAAAATGGAAACATTTTTTAAATGTTTATGTGTAAATTAACGTATAATATGAACTGCATTTATGTCCTGATTGTGAAGTAAATGATTATGTAAATAAAAGTTAGAAGGAAATAACATCAAGCAAATATCAACTGTCATTATATTAGTATGGTATGTAGTTTTTGTCCCTACTTCCCTTCACTTTCCAAATTTTCTTAAATAAGCATATTAAATGCTAACAGTAATTCCCAGGGGCCTATGAGTATGTTTTTCTAACAGCTTTGCACTTTTCTGACTTAAAAAAAATCCTTGTCACATTGTCTATTATGAACATGTATTACTTTGAATTCTGAACACTGTAAGTGAAAGATTCTCATTGCTACAGCTACCAAGTTAATGGAAAGGTAATATGATGTCTATGAAAAGAAAGTATGTATTATATATAATTAATATTTGTGGTGTGGGAGCAAGAAGACTGTAAGAGGAAAGGTCAATCAAGCTTCCAATAAAGTGAAAAATCAAATTTAAAATTTACAAGACTTTGACAAAACTCTCCAGACCAGAAATTTAGTTTCAGGAAACTGTAAAAAAATAAGCAACAAGTGAATTTCATTTGTTAACTAACTTAAATTTAAATAAATTAATTAAAAAAAAAAGAAAACAAAACAAAGAATCTTCAACCCACCAGAAGCAAAGAGCTCCCAGTGGAGCTTAAAATCTGGGAGAGAAAGTGTACGGCAAAATCTACACATTTACAAATGGCCATGAACTCTTCTGTATAGTGAAGTGTAGACATGAAAAAATACATGACAAATTCATGACAGATGGCTCTGGAGAAAGGAATGGCTGAAGAACTAGGAAGGGAAAAAAAAAAAAAAAAAAAAGAAAGAGGAGACCTCAGCCCTGTCTGAAATGTTATGGTTTGTTTCCCATAGAGGCAAAATACATAAAATGCTACCATTTGTTAATCCCAAGTGGAACATTTACACACGGCTCTTATATTATTCCCTATACTTTTCAACATTTCAAGAAATTTTAAATAAACAATAGGCAAAGGGCACTTTGGTAGTGCCCTCTGTTTTGTAGACAAAACCCAATTTGGAAAACTCTGTACGTGTGAACAACAGGACGAAGGGAGGAAGTGGGCACGGTTCCTCAGACAGACGGAAGGTACCTGCTGGCAGAAGCAGTGGGGAAAGAGCTGGGGAAGGAGGGAAGGGCCAGATCCTAAGAGGTCTTGTGTGCCAAGGTAAGGAGTTTGACTGAAAACAAGAAGTTAACAAAGCATTTCAACTAAGAAAGGAATCTCCTCTGAGATCTATGTTTTGGGATTATGTCAAATTATTTTTGAAAGTTAGTAGTTTTGCTTTTATATTTATACCCATATAGTCTGAGTTACAGCCCAGAATACACAAAACAAATTATATGTTGGAACTGCACATCTGAGGCTTGTGTGAGGAAGCAAATTTATCTCACACGGCACAGTGAATGACACTTAATCACATTTCTGCACTAAACACCGCTATTACTCCTCATGTGCTAACAGAATCCAATGAATTATTAATTAAACACTGTGGCATAGTATATAATAGAAATAAAAAGCACAGTACCTATTATTATAACACAGAAAGCTGTTACAAGGCTAAGCGACTGGACAGTTAACTATGAAACAAGCATCAGCAAATGTAAAATCATAGTTCTAAGGAAAATAATCTCTATTATGCTCCTAAGATATGGCTCTCAATTACAACTTGTGGCCCAACAAGGAGATCTCGAATTCTCATCAGTCCCTTGAAGTCTGG
Source organism: Crocuta crocuta (assembly GCF_008692635.1). Classification (NCBI taxonomy): domain Eukaryota; kingdom Metazoa; phylum Chordata; class Mammalia; order Carnivora; family Hyaenidae; genus Crocuta; species Crocuta crocuta. The sequence continues at coordinate 5,695,623 of NW_027530019.1, read as the reverse complement.
CATACTTCCTTTAACCAGATGCCTGGCAAACAACTAAAGAAAGTCTGTGAACCGACTGATCCAGATCTCCCAGGAAAGGCTTTGCCAGCAAGGCATCAAGGACAGCACCATTCAAGGACTCTTCCCTGAAGAGGGCCAGCTGAGCAGGCAGGCTAGAATCTATGGCTTTCTAGAAGCTGGCAATGGTCACTCCTCTCTACAGATGGCCCAGCAATGGGTTAGGCCTCTTCAGCCTGCTAACCCTGTCTGCCTTGTCTCAATTGCAGGGCCCTGACCTCATGGTGTGTAACATGGGCTACAGAACTAAGTGAACTTTTTTGGGCGCCTGGGTGGCTCAGTACATTAAGCATCCAACTTCGGCTCAGGTCATGATCTCACAGTTCATGAGTTCGAGCGCTGCCATCAGGCTCTGTGCTGACAGCTCAGAGCCTAAAGCCTGCTTCCTGCTTCCGATTCTGTGTCTCCTTCCCTCTCTGCCCCTCCCCTGCTCACAGTCCATCATTCATTCTCTCTCTCTCTCTCTCCCTCTCTCTCTCTCTCCCTCTCTCAAAAATAAATATTATAAAGATTTTTTTTAACTTAAAACACCTAGGTGAACTTCAAGCTCTGGCCCTCACACAATCACTCTGGTTATTCATTCAAAACAAATGATGGAGTCCTTGCTATGGTCAAAACACAATTATCAGACTCTTAGACACGGGGTAAATAAGACAGAGACTCTGTCTTGAGTGTACCACCCAGAGGAGAGAAAAGTACCTAAAGTGAAGTACATATGAGATGTTTTAGAAATATTGAAGAAGTCATTCTTTTGCAGTAGGGCTTGGGGAAACTTTCATATCTGGTGGATCAGTAAAGAATTTGTCAGAGATAAAGGACAGAATGAGTCCAGACACAGAGCTGTGAATGCAACTGCACAACATGAATTTTCAGTTGTGACAGCATGAGATAAAGCCAGAAGGTCTACCAGTTCCTGATTATAAATGGCCTGGTTGCTCTTGCAAAGGAGTCTGGACTTTTTCCTAAAGACAGTGAAAGCTGCTAATGATCAGATGTGTGTTCCAAAATTATCTCTTATTCACCGACTCAACAAATATGGATGAAGCATCTACTTTGTGCAGGCTTCCTGCAAAGATACATCTATAGCCTAAACATCTCCCGTTCTTATCATTATAAAATAAGACAAATATAAATGTAATGAGCTAGAAAATACTCCAAAAAATGCTTACATGATTAAGAACATGATAAAGGTCAAGAGTAAGCAATGGTTTCCACGTGACATCAGATCGGGACAATTAGGAGGCTCCCATTTGGAAACTCAAGACACAAAATAGCATCTAATTTTATAAAAGTCACTGTTGCTTTGTCCATTTAATTTTAAATATCAATTCAAATGAACAAATATGGATGACAAACCCATCATATATAAAGATACTAAGACTAAAGCTACTAAAATTTGGAGGTTACATTAGATCCAATTAACACAGAACTACCACTTTACTCAATAGGTAATTCCTAGAGCTAACCATAAACACAGGTTTCGGAAGAGGACACTTGCAGATTAGAAATTGGAAATAGCCTGTATAAATAACATGGAAGGCAAGAGGGTTCTCTCAGAATAACCCCTGCCCACAATCACAGATAACAAAATTAGCCTGAAAGGGCCATTGTCCTAACACAGACTTTACAGCCTTGCAACCAGTTATTACGCTAAGAGAAAGACTTCAGACTCCAAATAATGTGCTGGCAGAGAAATGGTGGCCCTGCTTTAGAGCTCTGCTTAATTCTTAGCCTAGGACAGCAAGTTGGGAAGGAATAAATTGGAAGCTGGGAGACCAAAAAGGTTAAGATGATCAGACCGAATGATCTCACCTATTTGAAGTATTATGAAGCCTCAGTATATTTGACTCACTGAAAATGCCAAAACATCTTGTATAGACAATAATTTTTAAATTACTATCCATTTTGATTACCTCCAAACTCCATTTGCTCTAGTATCATCTCTCCATTCACAATGAGCTAGCTTCAGTTTCCCTGTTTTATTCTTCTAGGCCAAGTCTTTTTTTTTTTTTTTCCTGTCAACTCATACAAATCACTCTAAGTCTTTAAATCTTAAATTTTCTACTCCTCCCCAAAATCTTCCTGGATTCTCAGTTGATAGGCATTTTTTTCCCTTATACATACGTTATACTCGGTGTATATGTCTATCATAACCCTATTATCGTGTACTGGACTCCCTTGTTTACTCATTTACACCCTCACTTGCATGATTGGATTTGTTCCAATAGATTGTAAGTTCCAGGAGTGCAGAAATCTTGTTTCCTCAGTCTTTGTCCACTGGCACATTCTAACAAGTACTTGCTGGAAGGAGGGAAGGAGGAAGGAATGAAGGAAAGACAGACTAAAGTACATTTTTGGCTTACACTTATACCATTCATTCTTGTAAAACAAAATTTTTTTAATTTCTTTAATGTTCATTTATTTTTGAGAGAGAGAGCCAAAGCATGAGCAGGGGAAGGGCAGAGAGAGAGGGAGACACAGAATCAGAAGCAGGCTCCAGGCTCTGAGCTTTCAGCACAGAGCTCAACGTGGGGCTTGAACCCATGGAGCCATGAGATCATGACCTGAGCTGAAGTCAGACGCTCAACTGACTGAGCCACCCAGGTGCCCCTACCATTCATTCTTTCATTCATTTACTATATTTCTAGTGGAAGTCTACTACATGTCAGATACCACTTGGGTAGCTGAGGAAACAACAAAGTAGCTGGGGGAGTCGTGCAGGAAAGTAATCCCTGCCCTCATGAAATTCAATAGCATCGTGGAAAAGCTAGATCACAAATAGCTATATAATGTGTTAGGCAGAAGAGGTAGCATGGAGAACTATGAAGCAAAGGTGGCTAAGAAGTTGTAGAAGGAGGGTTCACTATGAAAAACACACCACCAAGCTTCTCGTACAACGCCTCACCCTCAATCTTTATTATTTTTATTTTCCTTCTCATAAGGAATGCATGCTTTCCTTCTTCAGCCTCCCTTCCAATGGCAATTCTTTTAAAGCTCATAATTTTCAAGTTGTTTTTTTTAACCTCAGCCTTTTTTTCTGATGCCCAACATCAATTGGGTTATAAATCTGTCATATACTACTACTAGTTTAGGTCTCTCCAAGTTATAACCCATGTGGTCCAGCCAAGATACAGAGATTCCCAAAAATGCTTTCATCATATCCCAGCTGGAATCTCCTAATTCATTATTTTCAGGTCTAGCCAGTACCTCCTATGAGCACTTGCAGTACAGGAATAACTAGGTCACAATCATGTTCTCAAGATTCTGAATCCCTAATTATAATTCTCCCATGCTAAAGGAATCTGTGTACAAATTTATGTGAACCAAGGTTTTTCCATTCTCAAGCCAACTAGTATTTTCTCCTGTGTAACTTGAGTCAGAAACTCAGTTCTTGAGATTAAGTATTTTAGGTTTATAAAGCACTGATTAATTCCAAGGGAACATTCAAACATCTACCACCACTCTTTCCTGGCCCACTTAAATTATACTTTTCCCCCCTTTTTATCCATTGTAATACACTCTGGCATTTTCACAATTAGAATGCAACCAGGAAATAGATGAACTAGCCTCTTAAATAAACAAAGCCTGTTCTTTCTTGAATTAAGTGGTCCAAAGAATGCTCATTGTCCCTCCTTCCCTGGAGATTCTATAGTCAACAGTTTTGATTACTCAATAGTGTCAGTTTTACTTTAATATTTCGTGTGTTGGTGACTCTCCATAATGCATGAAATAATGAGTGAGAGTTAGGAAGTGATCTGGCTAATACAGCATGACCATAAGGGTTTCTCACAAGGGCTGAGATGGCCTATGTCATTAAGACTAGTATATTTATGGGGCACCTGGGTGGCTCAGTTGGTTAGGCATCTGACTTCAGCTCAGGTCATGATCTCCTGGTTCGTGGGTTCAAGTCCCACATCGGGCTCTGTGCTGACACGTCAGAGCCTGGAGCCTGCTTCAGATTCTGTGTCTCCCTCCCTCTCTCTCTCTGCCCCTCCCATTTCGTGCTCTGTCTCTGTCTCTCTCTCAAAAATAAACATTAAAAAAATTTTTAAGAACACTAGTATATTTATGACATATGTTTTGTTGTAAAAGAAGTCTTCATCTGGCACCAAAAGACTGACTTATGCAGCTTAACAATTCAATTAAAAAAATTAAGCTGTTATTTTGTAGTCGTTACTAAAATATTATGGCTTTTTATACCAACAAACAATTTTAGAACACAGTGTTGACAAGAAGAACTTCAAGATTAGAATACATATTTTGGCCAGGGATGGAGCAGAAAATCAAGAGGAATTCTACTGATTCAAGTATTTGAGAAAAAAATAGTTTAAAAAATCAAACCTTTTAAGGTTGGCAAATGGTTCAAATTCATGTTAAGCTCATTTGTTAAAGGAGAAAAATGAGGAAGAAAATCCAAATCTCCAAGGTAAGAAGCATAGGGTACCTACCTCCAAATACATGTTCAAAAAGTATGTTCACAGAAATAATGACTAAACATTATGGACAAAACAAGACTTTTGCTGGTAATAATGTTATTTTTTCAGGCTGTGTGGAAACACTGTGAATTGGACCAACTAAAAGTGTCTGTGGTTTGATGTATCCTTTGTTAATGTTCCATTCCTAGACCTGTACTCTTCAAAGTGCATCCTGTGATTTATTTTTGAGTGAAAAATGTCAGTTTCAAAAATGAATCTCCAACTTGTTAAGGCTTGTAGACACTTATAGTGACTATGTACCCAAGTGGTGAGCACAGCCTTGAAGGGAAGTCAGGCCACCCAAATGCAATGTGAGGACCAGAGATTTCACCCAGAGCACTGGAAAGTCTTCTTGGGTGTCATGATAAATGCCTGAATGTAGCAATTATAGCAGAGAGTGAGAAGTTATTCTTTACCTGCTTGTAATAGATAAGTTCCTAGCAAAAATAAATTCTGAGAAATACCATATTCACTGAATGCATGGCTAATTCCATGTATGAAGCAAACAAGTTACACGATTATTGCTAGGTCTGTTGCTTAGTTTTAAGAACAATGGCCCTTGTTTATATACAGATGGTAACAGGCATGTGATAAGATGCTCCACATCACATCATCAGGGAAGTACAAATCAAAACTACGATGAGGTATTACCTCACCCCTGTCAAAATGGCTCAAATCAACAACACAGGGAACAATATAAGGATGCGGAGAAAAAGGAACCCTCCTGCACTATTGGTCAGAATGCAAACTGGTGCAGCCACTTTGGAGAACGGTATGGAGGTTCCTCAAAAAGTTAAAAGTAAAACTACTCTACAATCCAGTAATTGCACTACTAAGTATTTACCCAAAGGATACAAACATACTGATTCAAAGGGACACATGTACCTCGATGTTTATTCCAGCATTATTTACAATAGCCAAATTATGAGAAGAGCCCAAATGTCCATTGACTGATGAGTGGATAAGAAAGAACTGGTGTGTATATATATGTGTACACATACACACATACATGCGCACACACAATGGACTATTACTTGGCCATAAAAAAGAATGGAATCTTTCCACTTGCAACAATGTGAATGGAGCTAAAAAGTATTATGTTAAGTGAAATAAGTCAGTCAGAGAAAGACAAATACCACAGGATTTCACTCATATGTGTAATTTAAGAAACAAAACAAACTGAACACAGGTAGGGGAAAAGGAGAGGCTAACCAAGAAACTGACTCTTAACCATAGAGAACAAACTAAGGGTTACTGGAGGGGATGCGAGTCGGGGCACGGACTAAATGGGTGATGGGCATTATGGAGAGCACTTGTTGTGATAAACACTGGGTATTGTATGTAAATGATGAATTACTAAATTATACACCTGAAACTAATATTATACTGTATGTTAGTGAACTGGAATTTAAAAATTTGGAGAAAGGAAAATTTAAAATGAAACAATGGCCCTTCTTTTTTTATTTTTATATTGTGGTTTCAACTACATACAGTTGAACATGTATTTCTACCACCCTCTCAAAAAGGCAGGAAAGGAAAGGAATCAGTGTTGTGGGGTGGTCTTTTTTTTTTTTTTTTCATTTTTTATATTCTATGAAGTCTCAACTTGCCTAGAGCTAGCTTTCTGAAACCTGTTGATGTCTGGAACAGCTCAAGATGCGAAGAATAATGAGGAGAACACTGCAGCAATCTTCTGATTTAGATAAAGAGTTTTTCAACTCTATGTCTTCTCTCAGTCCACAGGAATCCAGAGAACCATGTAAGAAGAGCACTTTATGTCCTACCCAGAGAACCATGTAAGAAAAGAGCACTTTTCTGTTAGGGAAAGAAAAATTAAATTATAAATCAGGCCCTTTCAGACTCCATGTCCTAGGAAATGTTCCTAACCAATGAATACCTCTTCCGTACTTAATCAAACCCAGGCACATTTAGATCTAATTAATCTAAACTGCCCTAAGGGTAGCAGGGTGCAGTTATCTCTTAACGACCATTAGAACTAAGAGTTATCATTTGTATTTACTTCTTGAAGTTTAAAAAGGAGCTCATTAAATAATTTATGTATTCTAAACTCAGTTCTACATTAAGAGGAATGTCATTCTAAGATGGACTGAATTAAAAGACAACAGGAGAAAAGAGCCCAAATAATAAGAATCTAAGGATAAATTTGTGACGGATAAAAGAATATGTTCTTCCTTGTTTCTCAGGACAGTAATTGCTGTCCTGTAATTGCTTTAAAATATTTTGGATGACAGAATATTTGCCTTGATAGCATAATCTTATGTTAACATTTCATATTTATGTAGTGAAGAGGAAGTTCCTGAAATATGTTTAATATTTTATAGAATCTTAAGAAGAAAGAGGAATCAGTGAATAGCTACAAAATATAAGTTTTGAAATTAAAGAGATAGATTATGACATTTCTGTTTCTTTCTCTCTTTTTCTTTTTTTGCAGTTAATGAAATTAGAAAAGAAAGCCTGAAGTATCCACCATTCTTGTTATTTCTCAATCAAACATCTTATTTTAAGATGTTTTTTGGCCAACAGACCCTCATACCTACCCATATTGTGATATTATCAAAGAAGAACACACAGCCACTATGAATGCACCATGGCTAAAAGAAAACAGAATCTTTTGGACCATTAGTTCCTGACAATCTAACAAACAAGACATTTCTATCTCTTGGAGCAACTGAAATGCATCTGTTAAAAGTCTGTAGCTTCCCAGCACTATGAAACATGAAATATAACCTTTGCTCTTTGGAGACCAAACTATCAATCAATAAATCAATCTTTTGCTCTCTTAGGTTCTCCATTGAAAGTCCACATTTTTCCCCCATAACATTGCTTTTCAAGTTTTCTGAGAGGCTTCACATGGTATCACATACTGCTCAAGTGCACTCCATTAAGTGGCTTTTCAATGAGACTTGGCAAGGTAACTCTCAGCCTATGACTGACAGATAACCTTACAGTCAAGACATTGGATTGGGTCTTTTTGAGCAACTAAGGCAAGGCATGGGAAAAAAGAAACAAAATCTACTTAGACCATTCCAGTGATGCTAGACTATGCCAAAAGCCACACACCCAAATTTGAATTTCTTCTGAAAGCCAGATCGCCCTGTGACCAAATGTTTCTCAGGGGAAGAAAACTGATAGCATATTAATCCATGTCACTTTAGACTATCCAAAGCAATCCATTTTAATTCTTTTCATTCTTACCCCATTTTCAGCCAGAGATTAGCTCAAGTTACTATTCTGTCTTATAGAGTTAAATTACAGCTGATTATAATTTCAAAATCAAATCTTGTGAGTCAGAAGGGTAGGAAGCTACCCCCCTGGAAACAGAGACTAGAACGGCATGCACTGGTACAGCGGGGCAGACAAGACTCAAACACCAACTCTGAGTCAGCTTGAGCTTGCTGTCACTGAATTAGCTTAGCTCAGACAGCATTACAACACACCTGCAAATCATTCAATCCACTCTGAACCCAGTCTTGTTGTTAAAAAGTCCATTCAACAAGTTCAACAAATATTTACTGAGCATCTACTATGTCAGCCATTATTCTAGGCATTGTGAAAAAAAATCGCTGTTCTTACGGAGCTCATGCTATCCAGGAGACTAGTCTCCTACTCTAAACCCCCAGTTATTTTTATAAGAACAAAGCTGTAAATCCTCTGATGTGTGTATCAAGAAAACAAACTGATCATAAAAGAAAACCAATTCTCAGCACTTCCCTGAGCACACACTCCATTACATCTCGTCTAATTTCACACTTTACATAGATTACAGCAGAGCAGAGCGATTCATTCATACAACCAGATTCTCTGTTACTGTGAATGTTCTCAGGCTCCACTGGGACCATGTTCTCTTCCTATTCTATTCATAGCTCAATTGCAGCTAAGCTCCCACATCCATCACTATAGTTGTCTTCAGCCTAGGCAAAAGTGATTTCATCATACAACATCCGTTTACAATTAAAGACAAGCTCTCCCCAACAAATTTAATAATGAAGATTTGCCTAGTCACATAAAATTTAGGATTTCAACACTTAATCTAAAGACTGAGACAGAGAGAATGGAAACAGTCAAGTGTCAGCAGGCCAACTGAGAATCAAAGAAGTAAATGGGATGGAGAGAAAAGAAGAAAGGTAGAGTTAAAATAAAGATAATTAATAACAGCTGAATTAAATGATCCTACAGATGATTCAAGTTCCAAATCTAGGCAAATATTTGTTGGAAAATATGGATGCACTACAGTCTGGGCCGAGGTAGAAAACAGATCTCTTTCTTAGGTACCTGCCTTAGGGAAGATACAGACAGTCCTTCCAGTCTATTTCCTTGATTTTAAAACATGAGTATTTTCACAAGACTGTACCAAGGACCAAGTGAAGCTGTGTATATGTCTATAACATATAGACACACTGCATGTGTGAAAGGGATCACAGAACTTTGGCTTTTCCAAGGTATTAACACTTCAGATAATTCACACTGTTGATGGTTTTAAAAGGTCAAGTGGAAAACTATCCATTAAACAGAGGCCACTCATTTCTTTTTTGTTACAAGGAATGAAGTGTGCCTGGGGTGCCTGGGTAGCTCAGTCAGTTCGGTGTCTGACTCTTGATTTTGGCTCAGGGCATGATCTTGCAGTCATGGGATGGAGTCTTGCATCAAGCTATGTGCTGACTGCAGAGCCTGCTTGGGATTCTCTCTCTCCTCTCACTGCCCCTCCCTGACTCAACTCATGCTCCCTTTCTCCCTCCCTTGTTTCTTCTCTCTCTCTCTCTCTCTCTCTCCCCCTCCCTCAAAAAAAATAAACTTAAAAAAATAAAGTGTGCCTAAAAACTATTCATTTATTCATTCAGTCAGTCAGCAAAGACTTACTGAGCTACTAGGCACCTAACACTGGAAGTAAAACAGTAAACAAGACAGACATAGTCCCTTCTCTCATGGGGCAGGAAAATACTAAAAAACTAGCAAAAAACACCAATGTGTCACTCTTATGTAAAGCCATACACCATGCAGCATGACTTCATGTAGTGTACGCAGTGAGCCTCCAACAATAACTGCTGTTTAATTTGCAATATATATTTTAGACAAAGCAAGAGTTTGGCATGTGGCAAAACCACATGTGGTATCATAAAAACGACATGACCAAACAGTATGTTGCTAGGTGGTTGTTGTTATTGTTCACATAAACCATTACAAATATGTCTAATGACCGAGGTGGTGGCTATGGCTTGTCCAAACAGTAAGTGATTTATTGATACCAGAATTGCTATTATGACATCCAAAGGCATTCCCCAGGGAGAAGTTCACTGAAAAGCATGAATTAATCTCAACATGCTTGATGGCTTAACAAACCATGTTCATGGTGTACTTTTTTGATAGATTTTGAAAGTATCTAAGTTCCAGTGTAATCACTTTCCTAGGGGAAAGCCAGGGGTCAGAGTCCTAACAGAGGCACAAGGTGAGAGGAGAAACGATACAAGTCACATAAAACTCAAGATACCCCTGGTTTTAAAGGGCATTGGAAACCTACAAGAACAACTCTCCCACCTTAATTGAGTCAGTACTGGGGGGCTCTTTAGGGCAGATTCTCGGAGACAACCTTAGCCATCAGGCTTGTAACATGCCATAGAAAAATCTACAGTGTTCTTATTCCCCAATGTGGGTGACACAGCACAGCTGCCCATGTCTTGATGTACTGTACACAATGCTCCCTTACAACATCGCTTACCACTGTTCCCACCTCATCTCCCCACACTCCTCTTCACTGTCTGAACTCTGTCCAATAAGGCCTTCTTTTATTTCCACAAATACACAGGTGCTTGCCATCTTAGGACCTTTACTCATGTTCTTCCTCCCACCTAGAAAGCTTCTGCTTATTCCTCACATGGCTGGTAACTTCTCTCCCTTCAGAGAGTCACCTCTGACCATTGGCCCACATGCATCATTGTTCTCTGCCCTCACAACCCCTATTTTTCTTCATGGCCTTCCTCCACATCAGTACTTTGGTGTTTCTGCATTTACACTTTTACAATCTCTACTTCCGCCATGAGAATGTAACTCTGGAAGGCAGAGGTAAGTATGTTTCCTGTTCTATTACACACCTCCAGTGATTAGCACAGTGCCTGGGGAATAACTGATGTACAACAGGTAAACTCATGTCTCTTCCTGAACACTTTCCTTCAAGCTTAATATCAAATCTTTCTATGGACACATTTAACAAAACTGAACTCTAATAAGTGAGGTTTGAAATGTGTGATTTTAAAATACCACAACATTGGCCATAGCAACATTTTTATAGAGAGGTCTTCTCAGATAAGGAAAACAAAGCAAAAATAAAGTACTGGGACCACATCAAAACAAAACAAAAGGCTTCTTCACAGTGAAAGAAACCATCAATAAAACAAAAAGGCAACGTACTGGATAGGAGGAGATATTTGCAAATGACATATCCAATAAAGGGTCTCTCTCTGCTCCTCCCTTTGCTTGTTTTCTCTCTTTCAAAATAAATAACTAAACATTTAAAAAAAAGACTGGGCAGATGACCTGAATAGATATTTTTCCGAAGAAGACATGCAAATAGCCAACAGACACATGCAATGATGCTCAATGTCACTCATCATCAGGGAAATGCAAATCAAAACCACAGTGAGAGAGCATCTCACACCCATCAGAATGGCTAAAATCAAACCAACAGGTGTTGGTGAGGATGTGGAGAAAAAAGAACAGTCATGCGGTGTTGGTGGGAATGTAAATTGGTACAGCCACAGGGGAAAACAGTGTGGAGGCTCCTCAAAATTTTAAAAATAGAAATACCATATGATCCAGAGGCACCGGCTGGCTCATTCAGTTAAGCCACCAAATCTTGATTTTGGCTTGGGTCATTATCTCAGTTTGTAAGGTCCAGCCCCACATTGGGCTCTGCACTGACAGTAGGGAGCCTGCTTAGGATTCTCCCTCCCTCTCTCTCTCTCGCTCTCACTCTTGCTCACTCTCTCTCTCTGCTCCTCTCCTGCTTGCTGTCTCTCTCAATAAACAAACAAACAAATAAATGAAAGAAATATCATATGATCCAGTAATTCCACTACTGGGTATTTACATAAAGAAAATGAAAACATGAATTCAAAAGGATATATGCACCCCTGTGTTTACTGAAGCATTATTAACAATAACCAATATACAGAAGAACCCCAAGTGTCCATCAGTAGATGGAATGGATAAAGAAGATGGGGTATGTATGTATATACAATGGAATATTGCTCAATCATAAAAAGGGATTAGATCTTGACATTTGAGACAACATGCATGGACCTACAGGGTTATATGCTAAGTGAAATAAGTCAAAGACAAATGCCATATGGTTCCACTGTGGAACAAAGCAAATGGATAAATAAACAAAAAGCAGAATCAGACCTATAAATATATATAGAACAGGATTTTTTTCAGAGTCTGAGCTCTTAACCAGTTTTCTAGGAATGATCAGGCAATTGAAAAAACACAGTATCTCCTCATTAAGCATCTTAAATTAAAATCATTAAAGTATTGTCATGTGATATTGACAAGTTGGAATGAGGATTTCCTGGAATAAAATTTAGCTTTGAAAATAATTTTCCTACCATTTCCTCTCATTCATAAAAAATAAAGAATAACAATTGAGGAGCCATGAGAACATGCGACCCCTATGCACACTTCACATTGGCTCAGTAAAGGGCTGTAATGACTTCTCAGAGTCATTGCCTTTTGTTTGGGTTTGTGATAGCTTGTTCTGCTTGGCAGTGTGGAAAAACACTGTAGAAAGAAACAAAGTCTAAATAAAGTCTGAAAAGAAATAGTTCTTTCTATCCAACTCCAAATTATGCTATTTTTTTTAAATGAAAGAATTTTCTATGATGTTTAAGGGTTGTTTTCCTCAAAGAGGGCAATTCAAGCTTCTATTATACACTGTTATCCAAATCCAGTTTTATATCATTAAAATGTACGTATGCCTCTGCCTTTTATTTTTCCCATGGTACAACAAGAAAGTTCCAAAATATTCCCCACTCTGCAAATGAAGCTTACATATCATTATGCAAAGAATGAATCAAAATTTATTTCTGGAAGGCCATGGCTTTGCCTTTGTCTTTTAAAGTTCATGAGTTTTCATTTCAAGAATAAATCACTGGAATCCCTAACAGAATATAAGACTTTTCCATTAAGACTTTAGGAAAGAAATGATCCCTAGGAGCTAATGCATATTTATAAAACCATGTTAAGTTTGGGTAAAATTTGGCCCCAAACCTGTAAGTCTTCTATTTCACCTAGGTGAGTATCGTGCAACAGTGAAGGTCAACAATGTCCCCTCTGGGGGGGGCAGGCAAGAGGGTGAGGGCTCTCCAGGGACAGAGATAGAAATGGGCCTGTTTTATGATTTGCACCATTAGAACATTCTTTATTTCCTGAGGAAATAAATATCCCAATCTATTGTTTACTTACAAAGTTCTTCTGAAACAGTTCAGAGAAAAGGGATTGCTGCTGAGGGAATATGGTAGGAAAGTTGGAGAACATTTGCTTTCATGTGTGCCACAGAATTCACTTCCCACACATTTCAACCATCAATATCTGTACTCATATTTCCACATGAAATACAGATGCATTTGTAGGTGCTATTGTTCAGATGACCTTTTTAAAAAATGCTATGTTAAACAAATATATTTAATATTTAAATACTATCTCTCATCAACTTCAAGATCCCACAGCTAAACTGAGTAAATTAACAATAATTTAATAAGTACCTACTCTCCTCACAACACTTCATTTGGTACTCAGTGAGACATAGCTTTTGTTCTTTGGTCTATGGAAAGCACCATAGTCCGGCTGGAAGACTATATATAAATTACCAAAACTAGAACTGGATTAGCAAATTTGATAATGTCCAGATCATGGGATCTGATAGGCCAAATTTAATTTGGTCCAAGAACCTTTAGACACGCAGCAAATATTCATCTCCAGATAAGGATCATATATGGATTTAAAATATCTATGTAGAACATGAAGGTATCATCACAGAGATGTCAAGTGACTTTCAAAATAACTGTTAAAATACTCAGACTCCAGATCTTCAGGATAAAGATGTTAAAGGTGTTAATGGAGGAAAAAGGCGGAGGATTGGGATTCTAACATTCATGGAATTAGAAGTGCTGAGTAAAAACAGTTACCTTCTTGAAGGACTCCCGAGAGCTAACATGCTAATATACCCATTGCCTCTCCAGAAGGAAGACATGGTATAGAGTTTCCAAAATGCTATTGACCATGGAAACTTCATTTCATGGAATCCCCATGGGACTAATGTTCTACAAAAAGTACTTTGGCACATCATCTAGACCATGAAGTCCCATATATTTGTCCAATACACATTCATAAAACGAAAACAGCACAGACTCTCTAGAGGCCATAACTACTAGGGAACATAAACACCAAGTGTTCTCGAGGACTCTCAATTGAGCATATAAAATTGGTAAGGGTCTCCAGGCTGCTATCCACAAAATTAAGCTAAAACAGTTTCAGAAATAGACCAGTCCAGCCACTAATTTATATATGCAAAGAATTTTGTGAAATCCCAATACTCTGCCTCATACAGAAACAGTGCAGAAGCCACAGTTCGGTAGAACAGAAGGTCACCATAGAGAGATCTGAAATAGACCTACCCTTCTTTGGAGTTAGGCAAGTTGACATCATGCCCACTCCCCTTTTCTCATAAGAAGTCTCCAACACTAAGACAGCTAGCATAGCAAGGACTTCCTAGGGGCAACTTTGTCCTCCATTTTCCCCTGGTCAATTCTGGCCTCTGCATCTTTGTACTCTCTTCCCTTCATCTGTGGTACTTTCCCACATCTCCTCTGCCTAGCTAAATCTTAACTCTGCATAGTTATTTTAACATTTCATATATGCATTTCTAACTTTTCAAAAAATGATTTTCAGTCCCTAATGCCAAGAACCATACATTTCTTTCTGATTCCATCATAGTGACTAGTCCAGCCTTCACGAAACCTTTGTATAGTTGTTATATCTCATTGATATGACCACAAGAGATTTTGCTAATCACTTACATTTGAACAAAATTCAACTTAGAAATTCCTGATTAATTAGACTTTATCCTAAAACCTTGAATTCTGGGTTCTTTTACATTGGTTTATTTTTTAAATACCAATACAGGCTCTGATTTTCTAAGATGCTGCTTTCTTAAAATTTAAAAAAGAGGCACTTGGGTAGCACAGTCAGTTAAGCATCTGACTCTTGACCTCAACTCAGGTCATGAACTCACAGTTCATGAGTTCAAGCCCCACTTTGGGCTCTGCATTAATTGGTCAGGGCCTGCTTGGGACTCTCTCTCCTTTCTACCCTTTCCCTACTTATGTGCTCTTTCTCACTCTCTCTCTCTCTCTCTCTCTCAAAATAAATAAACTTAAAAACGGTTTTCAGTTGAAGCAGCAGCAGCAGGAAGAAGGAAAACTGGATACTTAACAGAGACCTTAGGGTGAGGTGCTGATGTATAATGCTAGAAGCAAAGCTCTAAAGCTGTGCTGTCTAATATGGTAGCCAGTAGCCACATGTGGTTTCTAGCTGGCCCAAACTGAGATATGGCATAATATGCATTAGAATCCAAAGGCTTAGTATGGAAAATAGAATGCAAAATATCTCAATAATTTTTAATAATGAGTATCTATTAAAATAAAACTTTGGAAGATACTGGGTTAAAAAAATATATTATTAAAATTATTTTTACCTGTTTCTTTTGACTTTTTCATGTGGCTACTAGAAAAGTTAAAATTACATATGCAGGTCATATTATATTTCTGTTGGTCAGTGCTACAATAGTGTTTTGAGTACCTAAGACTGAAAGGTGACCCAAAGTGTGGCTACTAACTCATAAAAACTAGTTTCATCTTTTTAAAAAGTTCATAAGAGCTTAAAGAACAATAAATTTGAAAACAAATGGTCTTTGAACATGAACCCTTGATACCAAATTTTATATCAAATTTAATAGCTGCATTAAATGATTTGTTTTGAAAATAGTAGACGATGTTAAAATGGGCATTTTGGTTGAAGCACCAAGACAACAAGATGCCATGTTCTTAGTCAAGCGTGATACTGTGATACAGAATTTGCAAAGGAGATGGTGACATTCTGGTCACAGAGCTCTTGAACCCTCATGCCCAATAGGAATATAAAAATGTCTGAGGTAGTAAGAGATGGGAAGGGTGTTCCTTGAGAGAGAGGTGAACTGTCACTAGCTTTCTAGGAAACTGGTGGAGGACCACATTATGATGACAAGTCATAAGAGGGGCTTCAAAGAGACTACTCAGACTGCATGAGATGTATCCACTGCAGTTTCGGGGACACTTTGGACTGGGAACTGTCTAATCCTTGGAAACCAGCTGGCCAGATGCTTGGATGTGGTTCACGGGAGAGGCGGCTACCGTGCTGAAGTTGGTTTGCACTCTGAAAATGTATTGTGACAAAAAATGCACAAGTGTTTCTCACCCGTTGTGGACTACTGAAAGAGAAAGCTGGTATGGAGTGGGCTTAGGTCCCTTCTCAGAGGGCTGCCTGGAGCAGCAAAGAGGCCCCAGATGACTGGAGGTGCCACCAGACATCCAGAGCATGAGGAAGGAAATGTAAGCAACCAATAAGAATACAGACATCGTTGCTCACATAAGGGACCTCAGGGGAGAAATTCTGAAAGGGATCAGAAAATTTCATCCACCAGCAGGGGGAAAACTAGCCCACAGTGTGGGCTGGTAAGGACAGTAATAGGCAGAAATAAAACTGCTTTGTGATGGCACCTCCTTGTTCACACGGGCCTGCTGAGCATCCAGAGGCATGTAGCGTTATGTTCCCTGCATGTATACAGTTACTCAACCACAAAAACTGAATGTCTATGTTAACAGATGTATTTCCTGGAAATGTTCTAGAAAAATCAAGTTTATTCAATGATCTACCGACTGCCAAATATTGCAATACCACTTTAGATGCATAGTAATATTTATGGCATTCTGCCTCTGCTATCTACACACTGGTATTTGCTTTCCATTTAGACTAAATACCAAAAGCCAGGCTCACAAGTGCCTCAACCTATTTCACTGGAAGCAGTTTATTGCATGTTATCCTTTAGAAAAAAGAAAGTCAAATGTCAAGCCTAACTGTGAATTTTGTCCTGTATCTTGAGTAAATTTATGATAATGTTCTCATGAGCTATCAACAAAAATATATTACTTTTGTGAACTATGAATTTTCTAGTTAAATTTTACATGCGACATGAAAAAAAAAAGTCATAGTTCACAGGGTTCTGCCTTCCGCAGGCACTTCGAGAACTGGAGTTAGCCTGTGGCATTTATTGTAGAGACTTTAGGGAGAGTCACCTAAAATGTAAACTTAGTATCAGAAGTGCAGTGTTACCCATACTTTCAAGGAGACAGAAGCGGGGCTTCAAAGAAAAAAAAAAGATCTAAATTTCATCAGTACTTTCAAGAAAAACTCCAGGAGAAAAAGCCCAAGAAAATCGCCTCTTGATTCTGAAGCATTCTTGACAGTCCTTTGAGTCTGTCTAATATGCTTCTATTTTCTTTTTATAAGGCACATGTATCCACCATCTACCTGGTTATTACCTATTTGGGTCATTATATGTTAGTCCTTTCCATTCATTAACCATACCGCAGACAGTCTTCCATGGATTTACAAAATAAAGGTTTAATTGTGTTCAGGATAGTTTTTTTTTTTAATTGTTCAATGAAATAATTTAAATTTAATTTAATTTAAAAAGAGCTCTGTGCAAAACCATCATTTTTGTATCATCAGAGAAACTGATGATAAGTTGTGAGGAACAGAGTTTTTAAAATACCAACTGCACATAAGAGAATGAAGCAGAATTACAACCAGTCAACCGGTCTTCTGCTCTGTTCTTCCATTACTGTGCAAAAGCAAACAAACAACAAAAAACCCCAAACAAAAAAAAACAAAAACTAAGCATCTTTTCCAGCTTCATTAACCTCAAATTCCCTAAAGGAGGGAATTACCTTTCATTGTCATACTTCTCTGATGGACTATGAATTATTGCCACATTTTCATTTCTGTTCTATTCCTCATTTGTACCCCATTGTTCTTTCTTCTTAAAGCTACCAGTTCAATAATGCTTTCCCCTATAATTTATCTACTCATAGCCAGCAGACTTTCTTGAGTTGACAAAAATCCAAGCATTGTCTTCACAGTTTAGACTTGGATAGGAATTTTAACAATGAACAAATGATTCGGAATGGAGAGGAATCCATGTCCGTGCTCACATTCAGATAGCATGTGATGAAGATCGCCAGGTGGAGTAATGATAGAAAATGTCTTGTTATTTGCATTTATATTTCCAACGCTTTATGCTTCATCCTCTGGCTCACATAAAGTTTAACGTTAAAACATTAATCCAATTCCAGGAGCCATAGGAATCACACAAGACAATTCTTTTCACTGATTTTTAATCTAAGTCAACCTCTGATCCCAATCAACTAAAGTGTTGGACTACCCACAATAGTCACTAGAATTGACCCTATTTTAGGCTGTTTCTAAAACTTCAAATGCCTTCTAGAAAGAGGGGCAAAATGTCCACACACTTATTTGAATGCATTGTTGACTCTTTAAAGATAATTCCAAGGGCGTCTGGGTGGCCCCGTTGGTTAAGCAGCAGACTTCAGCTCAGGTCATGATCTCACAGTCCATGGGTTCAAGGCCCGCGTCAGGCTCTGTGCTGAGATCTCAGAGCCTGGAGCCTGCTTTGGATTCTGTGTCTCCCTCTCTCTCTCTCTGCCCCTCCTCTACTTGCACTTTCTCTCTCTCTCTCTCTCTCTCAAAGATTAACATTAAAAAAAATTAAAGATAATTCCAAAGAGAGTTTCCAAATATGGTTTGAAGAAGTGTAATATCAGAGAAAAACTATACACCTTCCATGGTAACTACACTAAACAACAATATTCATGTTGTGTGTCTACATTTCAGAAAGTTGGTTCAATTCCTTGGAGTCAATTTACATGTACTACAAACAGACAAGAATCAACCTTTCTCTAAGAGTGGGCTGTGATGTTTAAAATATCAAAATCAAGCAAACAGAGAAATATCCTAAGTCCCTACAGTGGAAACATGAAAGCAATACTCAAGACTCCTTTCCCCTGGCTTTTAAAATTTAAAAGCAACTTAGCTCAGCTCTACCATGGAGGGAAACTACTTACGTAGCCAAATTTCTTAAAGTGCTTTTTTTTTTTTTAATCTATTACTTTCTATACTAAAACTCCTAGTTCTGGATTTCTTCCTGTAATTCCTCAGATAATTCTCTGTGGTTACTATTGACCTCTTCCTGTGAAACCGAAATATAGCCCAGTGGTTGTGTGCAAAGACTATCTAGTTTCAGCTTTTGATTGCACCCCTTATAAGCTGTCTGACCTTGGACGAACTCTTTGACCTTTCTCTGCTTCTGCTCACTCGTCTGTAAAGTGGGATTCGTTTTAGGACTTTCCTAATAAGGTTGTTGCAAATTGCCCAACTAAAGTGCTCAGCACACTGCCTGGCACACTCCTAAGTATCCACGACACATCACCCATTGCTACATCAATGTAGCAATGTGATTCTCATTCTTTCTTGACCCTTTGAAGAGTCTAACTACTGCCAAGCTATTTCTTGAACTTGCTTTTAGTTTCTTTGGCTCAGTGGTCTCCTAGTTATCTTGCTTCTCCTCATATTTTCTCGGTATCTACCTTTTGTTCTCTTCTTCCCCAAGCCTATTCATCACTACCAAGTGGCCATCTACAAGTTCAGCTCTGTCCCTATCATTCTTCTTTCATTTTCATTACCTAGAGAAGTCTTAGCCACTCATATGATTCACTATGTTGAATATAAAAGCATTTAACAAGACTTTAAGTAGTCAGCATTCTAGTGCAAGAGGGCAAGAGAAAATATGATTCCACATAGTCTTGTTGGC
This sequence comes from Crocuta crocuta, assembly GCF_008692635.1. Classification (NCBI taxonomy): domain Eukaryota; kingdom Metazoa; phylum Chordata; class Mammalia; order Carnivora; family Hyaenidae; genus Crocuta; species Crocuta crocuta. The sequence continues at coordinate 5,676,096 of NW_027530019.1, read as the reverse complement.
AGTAACTAGGTCAATGCACAACTAGCTTGTGTTGTTACTGCCAAAATAGGCACTGATCTCATTTCAATATTCTCATAAGAAATGCTAACATACTGTACCAGTGAGGGTAGGCAAGATACATTTTACAAAGGTGCTCAATGCCCAAGCAGAGAGAAGGCAAAAATGAAGGAGAGTGGGGCAGGAGGCTATCCAGAAACTTTGGGTACAAAAGAAAACACCATGAGATGCAATCTTTGATGTAGAATATAGTAGGAGGTAGCAAAGTTAAGTGCCCCTAGGAGTAAAGAAGCAAACTAAATGAATGAAGTGAGCATGATGCATAACAATAAGGAGTGGTAAAGACTGTAGCAAACTGGAAAATGTAACGACAGGTATTCACATTCAGTTTTTATTTAGTTTTATTTATTTTTTAAAAATATTTATTTATTTTTGAGAGAGACAGAGACAGAGTGTGAGCGGGGCTGGGGCAGAGAGAGAGGGAGAGACAGAATCCAAAGCAGGTTCCAGGCTCTGAGCTGCCAGCACAGAGCCCGATGCAGGACTCGAACCCAGGACTTGACCTGAGCTGAAGTTGGACGCTTAGCCAACTGAGCCACCCAGGTGCCCCCACATTCAGTTTTAAAAAAGTAAACCTTGCAAGGCGACAAGTAACAGGTCTCTACTTTTCCTCCTCATAGTACAGAAAGACAGGCAACAGTATCATTGCCACCTGTGCAATGAAGCTAAGAAATTTTTTAAAACATTTTTTAATATTTATTTATGAAAGAGAGACATAGAGCGTAAGTGGTGGAGGGGCAGAGAGAGAGGGAGACACAGAACTCAAAGCAGGCTCCAAGCTCTGAGCTGTCAGCACAGAGCCTGATGCGGGGCTCAAACTCGGGAACAGCGATATTATGTCCTGAGCCAAAGTCGGAGGCTTAGCCGACTGAGCCACCCAGGCAGCCCACTAAAAAACATTATTTTACTGGCTAAATGCTACAAGTGAGACAAATTTGCTTCACGTTCTGATTGCATTTGTTGAATGAATGTTATGATTTGCAATTCAAGCATGGCTCCACTGCTTGTGATGGAGACATCATCACAAATCCAAAAATTACGTTCATGGATTATTAAGATTCACTTCTTGGCTCAAAGTGATCCAGATCCTGCCAGTGTCACCCCCAAAGGGTATTCCATACTTGTTTTGGCTCTCTGATGTAGTTACAGATGAATAGAAATTCCAATATCTGCCAGGGACAAACTACTTATCCTGAGACGTACTTGTAACTGACATTTGACATGGTCCTTTCTGTGTACTTTATATCACAATAGGAAATTGTTTATTTGCCAATTGCCAGCTGGTTTTAGTCAAAATACACCTTCTTTTCTGCATCCTTGCTAACTGAAAAGTGGCAGCCTTGTGGCTCTGAAAGATCAGACTTCTGAAAGGCGGGGCGACATTCAGTTAGTCATCAACATTGTAAACTCTGCTTAAAATGATACCAATGCAAAATATCCAGGACCATCCACAAGTATGTAAATATCAACTATTTCTAGGAGACACTTGTTCATACCTGATAATCCTATCTCCGGATTTCCTGCTGCTTTAAAATAAGTCCAGTTCAACATTTAATGGCCATGTACTATGCATTAGGCATTGAACTTGGTGTGGGAATTAAAAAGTTGATGAAACCACAGACACTGCTGAAGAGGGTATAGCCTACTTGGGGAGAGAGGCATTGGAACCTACGGTTTCCATATAATGTGTTCCATCAAAACACATGTGGAGAGTGTGCTAAGGGAGAGTGCAGAAGGAGCACTTGGCATAGCCTCCCGGAAGGGAGAAAGGAAATTAGTAAATACTTCTTGGAAGTTATTTTTTAAAAATAAAAATCCATATCCCAATTAAAGCATAATGCAACTAGCCAATGTAGTTGAACAACTTAATAAGCCAGCCTAGGTGGTAAACAACTTAGTCAGCATACTAACTCACCGTCAGAAGTCACACTGAACACTTCTGTATGTTTCAGGATGGCTTTGTCCTGACTCAGTCCTACATTTTTATTAATCATTGTTGAAATCAGGAGCCTGCATTTGAGGGTAAAAGGATCTACTGCCCCTAGTTCTTTAAAGAGGTAAGAAGATGACATCCATAAGAGCAGAAAACAGGGAAGACTCTTTAAGTGGAAATACAATTCTGGAATCAAAAAGACTCCCCTCTCCCATGTGGTTAGGGAAATAACACTCATGTTTCCCTTCTCACACTGAAGGCTGGGACAGTATTCGTGGGTACAACAGGCAAAGGGTAACAATTAAAGAGAGCCTGTTTCCTCCCCAACCTCACTACTGCACATGCCTAAAAAATCTGCCATTTAAGGATTAATTTTATTTACGTAATCACCACTGTGAAGACTCTACTGGGCTAAAATATATTTACACCTTAGTGCAAATTTCGGGATAGCCTTATCATGAAAGGGGACAGTTAAAGAAAGACACCCCAAACTTGGAGAAATCCCTGAGTAATACACCAGTTTTGATTAGAATAGAACTCATGCAACTTCATTTCTTAATTTTGGTAAAAGGTGAAGTCTTTGCACTTTTCCAAGGAAAATACCCAGATGGCCAATAGACACATGAAAAAATTCTCAACGTCACTCATCAGGTAAATACACATCAAAACCACATTGAGATGCCACCTCACACAGGTCAGAGTGGCTAAAATTAACAACTCAGGAAACAACAGATGCTGGCAAGGTTGTGGAGAAATGGGAACCCTCTTGCATTGTTGGTGGGAATGCAAACGGGTGCAGCCACTCTGGGAAACAGTGCAGAGGTTCCTCAAAAAATTAAAAATAGAACTATCCTATGACCCAGTAATAGCACTACTAGGAATTTATTCAAAGGATAAAGGAGTGCTGATGCATAGGGGCACATGTACCTCAATGTTTATTAACAATGCTTTCAACAATAGTCAAATTATGGAAAGAGCCTAAATGTCCATCAGCTGATGAAAGGATAAAGAAGATGTGGTATATACACACTACCTGGCAGTGAGAAAGAATGAAATCCTGCCATTTGCAGCAACATGGATGGAACTGGAGGCTATTATGTTAAGTAAAGTAAGTCAGAGAAAGACAGATACCATATGTTTTCACTCATATAAGGAACTTGAGAAATTTAATGGAAGACCATGGTGGAAAGGAAGGGAGAAAAAATGTATATACAGAGAGGGGGGGAAGCAAACCATTAGAGACTCTTCGTGGGTTGATGGAGGGGGCCAGGGGAGAAGGGAAAATAGGTGATGGGCATTGAGGAGGGCACTAGTTAGGATGAGCACTGGGTTTTATATGTAAGTGATGAATCACAGGAATCAACCCCAAAACCAAGAGCACACTGTATACACTGTATGTTAGCCAACTTGACAAAAAATTGTATTTTTAAAAATTTTTAATTTAAATTAAATTAACAAAATTTTTAAAAAGGTGAAGTCTTTGAAGAAATAACTATGGAATGGTTAAATATCATTTCCCCTTTAGACTATTTTATCACCAATGCCTGAACTATGGGTATCAATATTCCTTGCAGAAAATTATTAATCATTCTCTTAGAGGTAAGACGCCCTGTAACTTCCTCCTACGTGTGATTTTTCTAGAACAAATTAAATTCAGTATTATCATCTGAAGAACTATTTTCACACACCACTGTCCATGTTACACCCTAACAATTTTAATCTCAACAATTTAAACCCCACGTCATCTTCAATAAGGCCACAGAATAATACTACCTAATTGAAAGAGGTATCTTTATTATTCTGAATACTGTTAGATATATATTATTCCCACATCAATAAAAATACTTCAAGCTATAAAGAGAAACAGTTTTAAAAGGGGCCTCCAAAATTATGCCAAATGCAATGTAAAGGCTAAGAGTACATGATGCATTACTCATTAATACCACGTGGTGGTACTGAACTAAGATACAGTATAATTTATCCAGTAATAATATTAATTGACCTAGAATTACTTGCTAAAATAGGTATAGTTGCTTTATCAGCAAATAACTAAATTTAGAGGAGCTTGTAAAAATAGGAACAGAAAATAGTTTCTCACATACCGATCTCTGCTCTTTGTTCTTACATACTGTATATTCAACATCTGCTACTGAATCTTTACTTTCCAACTCAGAATTTTTAAAAAAAAAAATCTACATACGACTTTGGATAACAGTGATGATTGCTGTTTAAAAAGTTTATGAGTATTTTCATATTTTTGCAGTGTTGTACAAAATAAACCTCCCAAACCTTCACCACAAGACTAGAAACGATGAGAAAATAGCTATGAATGTAGAGACAAGACGATCAATACAGCCAAAGTTCAGGGAGCTGGGGAAAATTACTCAGGAATATTATGTATCTAAATATATCTCAGTATCAAATTTGCATTTATAGGTAGGCAAATAAAGTAGAACACTTCTTTTAATTAGGAGCAGCAGTAAGCATTACACTTAAATAGAAAACTCACATTCAGATTAAAGCATATTATTATGTGTGTGAACTCGGGCACATCCTTGACCTCCACGAGCCTTGGTGTTTCCATATGGAAAAATGAGGAGGGTTATACACGCATCCGTGGGCTGTACTGGGTATTGGATATACCACATATGTGAAAGCCCGGTTCCTCAGCAATAGTTATTTCTAGTGAATTTTGGATGCTATGCTTTTTTGCCACTACAGCCCCCAGTAGGTTCTCACAGATCTTTAAAAGCATTTTTCTTCATTCTCAATTTTTTCCTTTCCATACAGATGTTTCATTTGGAGTCACTTCTCTAATTTACTAGGATAACAATGAGCTCAATGCTAGTTTTTATGGAAAATTCTCCTCTTTTTATCTAACGCCAACTGGTACTTATGCATATGCTCACTAGTGAGCCCTGTAGGCCACTGGCAAGAATTATTGAATAACATGCATAGATTTAGAGCCACTGCCTTGTAATCATAGGAACCTCCCCAGTGACAATTCAGAAACCCTCTTAAAGGTCAGCACAATTCATGAAGTAGCGGTATAAACCCAATATGTGCTTAAATTAATAGCAGCGTTAGCCACCACAACAGATTTATACTAATTCATTGAAAAAAAAAAATACCTCTTTCACACTGGGGTCCAGTAAAGCCGTAAGTGCAGGCACATCGATTTGGGGCCACACACCTGCCTCCATTGAGACAGCCACTTTCACAGACAGCTGTAAGACAAGGAGAGAGAAGCCATGAGCCATTACTTAAAAGTAGATGCTAGTCAAGGACAACGATTTTTTAAAAATCTAATCATCCTGGTATTCATTTTAAACAGTTACTCTGTGGTTCCAGCTCTGTCTATATTCCTCAGGGATCTCAGGCTACGCTGGCTGGAATAGGGGAGTCTGTACCTCTGTTAATGCTGACGGTTTCATTCTGGAAAGTATCTGAGCAATGCTTTCAATCCTGCCTCTAAAATGGTGGTTTATAAGAGATGTTCCTCAATGAGGACTACATTGTAGCAAGCTCTTTTGCTAATCATTTGTACTTAATTTCCAGAGGATTCCCATGAGAGACAGCTTTGGTCTCTGTCACCATTACAGAAATGTAGACGTTAAACCACACAATTAACTGCAAACAACAAAGCATTAATTCTGACCATATTTATGCACCACAATGAAGACCCAAATGACTGTTATAACAGAATCCATTGATAAGTCCAGTGATGCTGGAGGGAGGGACATTGTACTTGCCACAAAAGGCATTAAAATAAGAACTCAGAGCTCATGCCCCAAACAACTCTTCTCGTTAATATCCTGCACCTCTTTCATGCATGGCCTCTTTCTAGGCATCTACCACAGGTGGTAGGCTCTTCTGAGCCAAATTTGCCAGTACCACCCACTCTTCAAAGCCCAGCTCAAATTCCATTCCTCCATGAGGCTTCCCTGAATATCTCCTTTTGAATTAATTTCTCCTTCATATGTTTCCTGTACAATAGGTCTATATCCTTGTGGCAGTCATGAAGTTGAGCCACTCAGATCTCCCTCCAAGAAAACCTACTGTAAGGAGTTCAGCTGGCTGACAGCCTCCAGCTGCCCCACCTTCAGATCTGCTTCATTTTCACATAAAGTGCACATATCTCCTGGCTGCTACCACCCAATGACTTAACTTAGTGGGGTACCAGAGACTAGGCATTTCTGCCCATCATAGAACTCTGATGGACAATCTTTGCTTTGGGCTCCCTATCAGCTTGGGCCAGGCTTCTTGGAGCTGCATTATAGTCTAAGGTATTTTCTACACAATCCCACTCCCCTTGCACAGGGGTCAGACCTGCATCATGTTCTGAAGGCCTTCCCCTCCTACTCCAGCTTTCTCCCTCCTTTATTCTTTACAAGCCTTTTCCACAATAAATCTTCTTGTATATCCAATTCTGTCCTGGCATCCACTCGGGATCAGAGGACATGAACTGACATAACCCCTTATGGCTAAAATTATAGCAAGAGTTCATTTCTCATCATAAAATTACATTTAGGGGAGAACAAAAAGATTTTAAGCAGAAATCTGGGGTTGGCCTAGGCCAACCATCTCATTTCACAGATTAGGTAAGTGAGGTCTGGGAAAGGTTTTCTAACACTGCATGTGTTCACTGAGAGCCTGCTGTGTGCTAGACTTTGGACTAAACTCTCTCAAGGAGCACCAAAGAGCAAGAAGATGCAGCAGTTCCTCCTAATTCCCTTACCGAAAGTGCCTTCGACTCCACCCCATCACTCCATCCCTGTAGCCACAGCCTGGTGCTAGTCTTCCCCAGCTTCTGGTTTCTTACCCCTGCAGTTTACACCTCTACACTGGTCACAGTGACCTTTCTCATTGTAAACTATTCTAAGTGGTGTGTACGAGGCCAGCATTTCATAGCCTTCAATGCACAGGCTGTGAAGTCAGACTGCTAGGGTTCGGATCCCAACTCTGCCACTCCCTTCCCATATAACTTTAAACAAGTTACTGGTGTTGCTGCGCCCCAGTTTCCTCATCTATTGGAGGTAACAGAGGCCTCTAACTCAGGACGCTGCTGCTTTATTCAATGAGTTAATACATGTGAGGAGTTTGAAATTTTGCCTAGCACATAATAAACACAGCGTAAATAATTCAACAGACAAATGTTCTTGGTTGTTGATATCTCACTCTTCTCCCCTGGCTCTATTTTGGATGAAGATATGGTATGCACAAAAGCACTCAAAACCTGGCCCATGACTTCCATTTTATCTCCCTTCCCATTGCCTCCATCAGCACTTAAGCTCCAGCAAGACCAAAACAGGTCCTGTGTCTGACATCTCATGCTCTGGCACATTCTCGGGCTTTGGCCCATGCTGTGCCAGCTGCATAGAAGGCCCATCTCCCATTATCTGACAAGTGAACTCCACCCCATCCCTCAAGACGCAGCACAAGGGGCTCCCACACGGGGAAGCTGTCCTGTGTCTCTTCTCTCCATACTACTGTTGTGCGTTACACAAAACTCTATCATTATTCTTACCACACTGTGCACAGTCACAAGGGCATAATATAAATGTTGATTTATAATAACATTATTCATCATAGCACGTACATATACAACGGCAAAACTACCAACAGGATGAACAAATGCCCATCATGAAATAGTCATTAAATAAACAGTAAGACATCTATATAATGGAGTATTCTGCAACCATTAAAACGTAAAAAATGTTAACAACATAGAACATACTTCTCATAAAATATTAAGTAAAAAAGTAGTCTTAAAAATGATGCATACAATGAGATCTCATGTACATTAAAAGACTAGAAGGGAATATCTGGAATGGTGAGATTATGGAGATTTTTATTATTTCATATTTTTGAGCATTTCCAAATTCTCTGCAGGGTACATCTATTCATCTTAGAGGGATACAAAATGTGCTTTCGTAAAGGAATTTTCATCTTCTGTAAAGTACAAGGACTGACTGAGCATAGACACACAACAAACTTTTCAAGAATGAACCAACAAACTGGACCTCGTGTGCTAACTATGACAGCAGCAGAATCTACATAGGGAAACTAGAGATGCAGATACCATTAATCAAGAGAAAGGGCATGTTTTTGGGAGAAAGAGGAGGTTGAGGTTTGAAATACTTTAAGGTGCTTCTTGAAAATCGAGGTGGAAATATTCAATGACCAAACAGAAGGTATACATCTGGAACCAAGAATTCTGCACCTTGGGTTCTGATTATACATTAAAGGGATGAGGTAAGTGGGGTGCTGAAGGTAAACGAGAAGAAATTCAGTCAAACCAGCATTCCCAAGGTTCCAATCAGAATTTCAGTGCAAAGTGCATTAGGTAAGTGGTTTGATCATATGTAAGACTCACTGGACATCTGTAAAAATACCACATTCCAGGTAATCAAAGTCCATTAGCACTTATCTCTGTATTTTTTGCCTACATTTCTGTCTACACACTTATCTACATAGTTTAACATCTAGAATACTTATAAATATGGTTTACTTACGTTGTCCACAGTGAGTCCCTATGTATCCTTTCTGGCACAGACAGTGATCATCGCTACAGCTGCCTCCATTCATACAGCGAATATTACAGTGTTGAACTTGGAAAGGAAAGAAAAAAAGAATGATTTACTTTTTGAAGTTTAGGTACCTAAATTGCAACACTTGACAGGAATTGAATTGTAGGAATTTGGACAGAAAATAAAATGGTTTATCAAGATTCACGTATTTGTGCAGAAAGAACCTATTTGACAACACTAAATGTGTAATTTTTGTTGTGTATAAAATCAGTTACAATGCAATTGTTTCTTTGATATTTACTTTAATAATGCTAAATGACTTCCCTAATTTAGCAGGACTTCCCACTCAGTGCCCTTTCTGTAGTTTCCTTCAACAAGAAAATAATGCCTTGAGTAACTATAGGGGACAAGATTACAATGATTACAAGGACAATAATTTTCCTGTTTAAAGATTTAGAGTCCCACTGTAGGTGGCCAGGAAAATGGTCTGAGTGACAAATTCCAAGGAATTTTGTTAAAAGAAATTTTGAAGAAAAAAATACCTACAACAGCAATTAATAACAAGGCTGTCCGATAACGGAGGCAGCTTGCCTTGGCTAAGAACTGCTTGTTTAAACTGTAACTTCAAACTAAATAAGACCCACAAGGTCTGAAATCCACTCTTCATCACATTGTCACCTACAAAAGTATGACTTCAGGACTCAGAGCAGAAGGACCAGTACAGTAATTTAGGACACTAACACCACTTTCAAAATTCCAGGCTGTTCCTTAGTTCTCTGCACACAGTAACTACTCTACTTGGGGAAGCCTAAAAGCTTGACTGAATCCATCATTAATCCTTGTTGACACATCCCTATACAAGGAGGCCAGCATTGGGCATTGGAACTTTGGCTTACTCCACCTTCCCCCCCAAGCTGTGGGAGAAAATTCCCACAGAAAAAGGCTCCACAATTTGACATAGTGAGAAGAGAATCCCTCCTCCCATGCAAGAGTAGAAACAAGATTCTCAGCCTCGCTCTTATGCTCAGTTTTCCTGGAGCTTAAGAGCCAAATCTGCTATGAGTAGAGAGAAGATGCCTCCTTCCTTGGTAGCCCTGGTTAGGATTCTGATTGCTGTATCAAAGAGTGGTTGTGGACTTCTGGGACAAAGGGCCATTTTCATAAGTTGCTACACAAATCCCCACATGACAATGGGGAAAAGAGGTCAGAACTGAATACTTACTATGCCCTCATAGAGGACTAAAGAGTTAATGAAGTCAAGTTGAAAGGGATACACCTTCTCAAGAACATGTCACACACTTACTCAAGCACCATCAGAAGTTCCCGGTCTAGTGTGCTAACAACTTCCTCCATCTCTCAGCATTCAAAGCCTTTTTCAGCATAGCCATGGGCCTTTCGGGGATCCTCTGCATACTCTTAGGATGTCCTATGACTCAGCCCCTGATCTACTTATCATTCATTCTTTCATTCACTCAACAAAATATTTCTCAGTGCCTACTATATCCCATACAAAATGCCAAACACGTTGTTCTAGCCTCTTGGGGAAATCTCCTCTTTAACCTGTCTCTTTGCTCCTAACCCTTAATCCCCAATATACAACACACACAGCTCTTCCCAAATACTGAATCCCTATCTATGTCTGAGATCCACTGCAAATATATCTTCTTTTCTTTGATCTTTTCTGATTCCTGTTCTCTCCCCCTTCTCCCACTTGATATAAGCCCTTTTTCCTCTGACTCCAGAGTACTTTATGCTTCTCTTTGGAAATGTATATAATAGAACCTAATCTATTGAAAAATTGTTTTCTCCTATCCCCAAACCCATTTGTCTAAAAGCTTCTTTAGAGTGGGAAACCTCATGATTATTGATTATACCCATTAAATGCCTGAGTCCCATCTTGCCTACTGGTAGGTGTGATATAGAACTTTACTAAGGTAATTTCCATTTACTTAACTCATACCACCTGAAGACATTAAAAGCTATCCTCTGAAACGAAGACTAAGAAGTTGTCCATTATGTCCTAAGCTATTGTACAGCCCTAGGTAGGTTGCTATTAAAAATACTTTATCTTTATTTCTCCATGTATAAAGGCAGAAATAACTTCTGTGTTGGGGCATTGTTATAGAAGTCAAGCAATCCAGGAAACTGATTAAAACAGTTATTTTAGGCTCCTATGATTCTATTAGAATATCTCAGGCAAAATGCTTTTGAATTAAAAAACTATCTACAAATATACAGAAGGAACGATTTGGTGAAAATTTGGATAATAGTCTAAGTAGGTCAGGAAAAGGTGTATAGTTGCTTTAAAAACTGAAGTTAAACTTAGTTTCATCCTATCTTAGAAAAACAGTGAGGATTAGGAAAAGCACAGGAAATGATGTCACTTGTCAAGCAGCATAGGAACTCAACCCACAAACTGATTTCAATTAAAGTGGTTCATGCCAAGAGCTAATTTCCATTCCCACATGAGCAACAAAGCCATTTAGCTACTTTGAGATAAAAAGCTAAAGTAGTTCAAATAGTGACTTTACATTATTCAAACTGAAAAATAGAATGAATTCTTTCAGGAAAAACGACAAGTTTACATTTAAATGCAATGTAATAAAAGTCTTCCTGAACCACTGTTACATTTTTTCTAGCCTGTCTTTCAGGTAAACCTTTTCCAACATAAGATATTATATCTCCTTTAAAAAGTAAAACCCTTTGGCCAGACTTGAGAAATAGTAAGGCATAGTTAGTCCAGCAGTCCCCATAAACCAAGGAACTATGAATCTTTGGGTTGGGGGAGCAAGCTAATCAAAAGATAATTGGATCTTTACCATATGCTTTGCCACAAACATGTTTGTGAGTCTTAGATCTTCAGGGGAAAAGCATATTTCTTTACAAATGAGAGTAAGCATTCAGGATTTCTGTGGGGAAATAAAGGAGCTAGATATGTAGCTTTACTACAGCAGGAACAATTTAGGGAGTATATATACATAAATTAATTTTATTTTTTTATTGAGTCCTGCCATTGATGCATCTTCTAAATTTACACTGGTTTGAACAAACATCCCATATGTCTGGCAATTATGAGACCAAGGTTTAGATCTCTAGAAAAAAGCCAGGCTTCCACATAAATCCATAAGGATGTCCTAAAATATTACATGCTCTAAATACCTTAAGTCAGAATATATTCCTACACTCAATCTGTGTGAAGATTTTACCAGAAACTGAATACCAGTTCAAGTGTCAGTGTCCAAGGTGCCATAGGCAGTTAACTCTGAGAGCCCTAAGACACAATTGAGGACTTCCTATTAAAACTGAACAGACAAGGGGTGCCTGGGTAGCTCAGTTGATTAAGGGTCTGACTCTTGGTTTTGGGTCAGATCACAGTCTCATGGTTCATGAGGCTGGGCCCCACAATGGGCTCTGTGCTGACAGTGTGGAGCCTGCTTAGGATTCTCTTGCCTTCTCTCTCCTGACTCATGCTCACTCTCATGTGTTTGCTCTCTCTGTGTGTCTCTCAAAATAAATAAATAGACTCTAAAAAAAAAGAAAAGAAAAGAAAATGAGCAGACTGCCTCAAAGAGTTTCAGTTAAGGCTCAACATCCTAAAACTAACAGAAACTGTTGCCATTTACCTGTAACTATATAGGATCCTGAATAAATTTTATGTTTTTTCCAGATTCAGTAAATCATGCTGGGCATTCAATAAATACTTGCTGAATGCCTTCTATCTGCCAGGCACCAGGCAGCTCCCTTTAGGTGACAGCCCAGTACGAATTAGTCCATGAAATAACCAACCAGAAGAGAACGCTAGGAGCATGCTGTGGTAATGAGAGAGATGCAGGACTAAGGTGACCATTTTCTTTGGGAAGCATTATGTTGGGAATGATGCTACAGACCTGCCATGGTCTTGGCAGGCACAGGGGCAGAAAGAATATAGAGAGCAATTTGCAAATAAGCATCTCTAGGACAGGCAAATGATCTCAATTTAGGCACAGGAAAACACAGACAGACAAATGAGAGAGCAAGACTAACTCCTGGAAAGGTCCACAGGGGCAGCCAGGGTCCCTGCAAGAGCAGTAACAAAACCAAACAAGTGCTAGCACAGCTGGGAAAAGTTCAAAGACAGATTAAATGATAGCGATAAAGGCACTTTCATAGAGAACAGACTAGAAACCAAAGGGTTCAACTATTTCTATAGTCAGAGCAAGTTCCACACACTCCTCTCCTCCCTATTCATATAAATTCCACACTTCGCTGAGAAAGCTTTCCAAGGATCACTTCTTCTAGATTAGCTATAGCACCACCTTCCTATCCAGAGTGTTCTCAAACTTTTCAGCATGTGGTTGGCCCATACTGCTCAAACTTGCTAACACACTGCTCTAGAATTGTTCCCCTGGCCTTCTTCTACCCTTAGAGCTCGGATTTGCGTTGGGAATACAGGCATCCCCAACTGAAGTAAATTGAAAATGATAAAAAATTTTCCAAGTATAAGGGGTTCCACACAGGAAAGAGGTCAATACTCTCTAAATTGATTTACAGTCTTACTATAATTTTTATCAAAATCCTAGAAAGATTTTTTTGTAGGTATAGAGAAGATTAACCTAAAATTTATATGGAAAGGCAAAGGAATTAGAATAGCTAAAATTATTTTGAAAAAAGTAAAGTGAAATTAGTCTACTCCATTTTCAAGACTTTTCACATAGCTGCAGTAATCAAGACCGTATGGTATTGGAGAAGGGATAGATATATGGATAAATAGAATAAAACAAAGACCCAGATATAGACCTACATAAATACGACATTTTGGCAAAAGTGCAAAAGTAACTAAATGGGTGAAGGATAGTCTTTTCACAACCAGATGGTACTAGAGCAATTGGACATATATAGGTATAGAAGGGACCTAGACTTCAACCTCACTCCCCATAAAAAAATGTATCCCAGGAAGCTTGGGTGGCTCAGTCGTTTGGGTGTCCAACTCTTGATCTCAGCTCAGATCTTGATTTCAGGGTTGTGAGTTCAAGCCTTGCACTGGGCTCCATACAGGACTAGAAAAGGGCAACATGAAGCATCCTTGCAGCAATAGATCTTTTCTGTGTCTTGACCGTATCAGTGACAGTATCTTGGCCATGATGTCATACTATAGTTGCACAGGATGCTAACACAGGGAAGACTGGCGGAAGGATACCCAGGATTTCTCCATATTATTTCTTATAACTGATTATGAATCTATATCTCAAAAAAGAAGTTTAGTTTTTAAAATCCTTTGAAAAAACATAAACAATAAAACAGGAGGAATATAAAAGTGATCTCCAAATTCCTAAATATAAAATTCAGGGAACTTTTATAATAATATAGGTTATTGAATAACATAATAATCTTCTTTATATTATTTCTATTTTTTAAGATTTTTAAAAAATAATCTCTACACCCCATGTAAGGCTCAAACTCACAACCCCAAGATCAAGAGTCACATGTGCTACAAACTAAGCCAGCCAGGTGTCCCTATATATATGTATATATCTCATGAGATTGAGCCCCACGAGGAGCACCCACACTGAATGTGGAGCCTGCTTAGAATTCTCTGTCTCCTTCTCTCTCTGCCCCTCCCCTGCTTGCACACTCGGTCTCTCTCTCTCTCTCTCTCAAAATAAAAGTCAGCCTCAGGGACTGATGGAGTCAAGAGCAATCCCAATAGAATTGGAGTTAAAGTCCAGGAAACCCATTTTTCTGACTCTGGCTAGCCAATCTTCCTCTTTTGCCCTGGTGCTCTATGACCAATGGCAAAAGTTCCAATAGACTAAGAGAAGTCCAGTCTTCCTCGTGCCCAAAGGAATTCCTGGCTGGCAGTTTAGACCTTCTGGAAATGCAGTCTCCTTCAGGCCACTAAGAGATCATTTCCTACTCTCAGCGTTCCAGCACACTCAAGTAGAAAACAACCTGAAAGAACACTTTTTCTCATTTCCAAATGAGAAAATTAAAGCCTCACTGTCACCTCAAGTTTCCCAGGCCTCCTTAACCCCTATCACGTAACAAGTATAAAATTTCTCACAGGAAATATTGGTGAAATAAATGATCTAAATTTGTTCCTTTTGGGTAGAACCACAGGTAGTGAATACTAATATTTTGCTCTGTCAAGTTATCCTTCTACTAGTAGGAAAGTTAGCAAAGTGAGCTCTCCGCATTTATTGTCAACCACACTGCAGCCCGGAAGTCTAGGATAGCACAGCTGGTCCCGAGAAAAGGACTTCAAAAGATCAGAAATGAATTCGGAGTATTCCAGCTACCCTTCATTTAAAACATTCTGCCAAGTTTAATTTTAATTTTAAAGATGTTTAGACAATATTAGCATAGGTAGAGTCCAAGTCAATGATTTAAAGCTTCAAATATCTTGAGGAAATCAGACTCTCCTCCTCAAACTACTCTCATCCACAATCTACTCACGGATTTTGTCGAATGTGCAGGTACCATAGATGGACCCAAACTTCTTCAAAGAGTACTACCCACAAGTCTTGGGCTCCAGTCTCTTACCTAAATCTAGCCCACAGGACCTACCACTATACTTCTCCTATCTTGAGACTAGCTTGACATCTACTAGGACCAACTTGTCAACACCCTATCCCATGTATCTCATGACTTTTACTTGACAGAGAAATCATTATCAGCTCACACTCTCATACTGAAGACCTTTCTACATGGATACCTAGTTTTTGTCATCCAGCTATATTTTCTCCCTGCCAGAGAAGTATGCTGTTCCAGGGCCCATCTGAGTGAGAGGGTCTGTTTCCAGCTTGATATCTAGACTCCTTCCCCATCCCTTAGGCAGTTCTCGGTGGCAGCCTGATAGAGATCAAGATGTCCAACATGTTCCTGCAAATGCCACCAGTTGACTTGTCTACTTATTTGTAGTTCCTTCAGCTCAGGTGCCCTTGATTTGTAGAACAAACCGGCTATTGCTTGGAAGTTGCACATTCAAAACCAAGCTGAGATCAAATAAGAACGTGCTATTCTCAATGCAGTAAGCAAATACCTCCCAGCCCACGGGGAAGTTTCTATCCCAATGTACAACTATCTTTAGTAGTAGGCTGTCTTTGTTTGTGTTCCACCAAAACCAGATTAGGAGACAACAATTTAAATGCAAGCAGTCTGTTTTGTAAGTAACATCAGCAAACACTGGTAGGAAAGTGGGGAAGTGAGACAAGGAGGAGAAAGAAGCTAATAAATACATGATTGAGCCTATTACCACTGTGGGCAGCTGAGGCTCAATCCACTAGGGAACTCTAAGAGACAGTGGAGAACACACTTCATAGTTTTGCAAATTGAGACGCAAGGAATCTGGGACACTTTTCCAACACTCTCCGTCTGTCACTGGCCAACAATTGCCTCTGGGCCACTCACCCTTCAGCACTTGCAGCTTGCCCTCAGGCAGACCTGGCATACTCCCTGCCAGAAAAACTTTAATAAGACATTTGAGTGGCCACCAAGAAGGTCTATTAGGACTACCTGTCCTATCCTGTTAAATGGCTCATGAGAGCCAGGGCTAAATATTAGAAGTCTTAATAGGTAATGGACCTTGACCACTAAAGTCTCTACTTGCAATAGACAAAAGAATATTCTTATTCCACAATACTTTTCTTGGAAACCTGGTCAAAAACAGAACACACTGTAAAGGGAATGCATTTCCTCAGGAAAAAAGTGGGAAATAGAAAAGAAACCCAAGTTTTGGGGCACCTGGGTGGCTCAGTCGGTTAAGCGCCAACTTCAACTTGGGTCATGATCTCACTGTTGATGAGTTCAAGCCCCGTGTCAGGCTCTGTGATGATAGCTCAGAGCCTGGAGCCTGTTTCAGATTCTGTGTCTCGTTCTCTGTCTCTGCGCCTCCCCCACTCATGTTCTGTCTCTCTCAAAATAAAGAAACATTAAAAAATTTTAACAACAACAACAACAACAACAACAAAAACTCCAAGATTTTTGCCTTGATGATGGTCAATGTGTTGAGGAGCTTAAACCTTTTTAATAACCAATAATGACTGACCTCTTTCCCAATGGCTGCATTTCCTCTAATTCATTGCTGAGGGCACCACATGTAAAGAATAAAAAACCAAAAAGGAGCACCTGGGTGGCTCAGTCAGTTAAGCATCTGACTCTTGATTTCTGCTTAGGTCATGATCTCACGGTTCATGAGTTTGAGTGAGTGCTGGGCTCTGCGCTGATGGTGCAGAGGCTGCTTGGGATTCTCTCCCTCCCTCTCTGAACCTCCCCTGCTTGTGTTCACTCTTAAAACGAATAAATAAACTTGAAAAAAAATTAAAAAACAAAGAAAGTCTAGTAAAAACAACAACTAGCAAGGAAAGGCTCTGAAAAATAAACTGTTTGTATCATTTGGCATCACAGGATGAAGTGGTAAAATTCTGAAACAGAAAATATATTTGTGCTTGAGGAAAAATCACCCCCAAAACTGTCATAATGACTTCTTACATTTTCTTCTTGCAAAAGTAGGGGTCTTCAGTTTTTCAAAAAGTGTTTAATCCAACTCATATTTCAGTACCACTAGGAAAAATGCCTAGTTTTCTTGAGCCAAAAATGTTCATTAAACAATCATTCCACTGAGCATCTTTTATGGTATTTACATTGGAGACACAAAGATAAATAAGGCGATACCTACACATGGGAACATAATCTTTATATTATTCATAGTAACTAAGTCCCATAGGTAATTTCCTTATAAAGAGTGAAGAAGGAAAATGGGAGGCCAGACTGAGGAAAGCCATTCCAAGTATTTTGGGCAGAACAGAGAAGGCAGATGTTCTAGTGAAAAAAAAAAAAAAAAAGTATTGCAGGCAAGGGAAAAGCCAAAAGCAAATTTAGGAGAAAATAGGGCATAACCACATAAAATAATATTATATATAATAACATGTTATACTCACTGGATCTGGAGCCACAGGAAGGAGATATCTGACCAGATGGGCAAGTGCACATATTTGGCCTAGAACAAAATCCATCCCCACAGGAATGCCGGCAAATGGCTGTCAATGAAACCAGAGGTCTGTAAGTGCATGGCTTACGAGCAGGGTGCTTTATAGGAACCCAACCCTCAAATGAGGAAACCTGGGCTCTCAGCTTCCGGTTAATTCTGCCATCTTGACTCATGTGACCTTAGGCCACAGGTTTATTCACTTACAAAACAAATCTGGTGAACTAAAGAAGCTCTGGATGTAAAATGCTGCAACTCCCTTATTTACATCAGTGGTTCTTAACCTCTCTTTTATTCCACACTGCACCCAATCTATCAAAAGCCCTGGCATCTATCATGTATAGAGAAAACAAAACAAACAAAAGTCCTGCATTTAAACATATTTATATGCCTATAAGCATTTTGTCTTTATATTAGCTTTATGATTTAATGATGTAAGAGTTGCAGCAGTGTTCTTGGCAATTCTTGGGAGCTTATTTCATTATAAATGCTTATTGCTTAATAATTTCTATAAAAATACTATGTTCTGCTAACACTAATTCTCTACACTGGATCCTGCCCACTGAGTAGTTTTTATTTTACATTGAAGTCCCATTCTCAATTACATCAACAATCTGAGAGAAGGAGTTGGGAACCCACTACAATAGCCCTGATTCTACTACAGTCAAGAGGCTGTTCATCTTTTAGAGAAAGAGTAACACTTTCATGTCACTGAGGGACTGATACGTTGGCACCAAATGCTCTGCTGGTGGCCAGAAGAATAAGTCCAAATGGCAAATCATTTCTATTTATTAGCAGACTAAGATTTGGTCACTACTTTTTATACTCATAGATATAATCCCCTACTCAAATTCCTGCATAACCTTGCAAGCGGCAAATGCTAAAAATAATATACTTGAGAGAAAATGCATTCAAACATCAAAAAATCTTAGGATGGAGACTGAAAACTATTAAGAAATAAGCTGTCAAAGGATCCTATAAACATTTATTTGAATACCTGAAGACAGCATTTCTCATAGATTCTACAGAACACAAGGGAGGGGCACCTGGGTGGCTCAGTCAGTTAAGCATCCAACTCTTGATTTCAGCTCAGGTTGTGATCTCACAGTTTGTGAGATCAATCCCTAAGTCTGGCTCCACGCTGAATGTGGAGCCTGCTTGGGATTCTTGTCCTCTCTCTCTCCCTGTCTCTCTCTCTCTCCCTCTCTCTCTCTCTCTCTCTCTCTCTCTGCCCCTCCTTGACTCACACATGTTTGCAAATGTGCACGAGCTCTTCTCACAAAATAAGTAAACATTTAAGAAAAGAACACAAGGGAAAGGATTACATTGTCAAGTTCATTTAGAAAATGTGAAATACCATTATGTATCTCTCTTAGTGATTCAGTTTTGATCTTTAAATGAAGCACAATCTGCCAAATGAATAAGATGCTTTTGGTCAAAATCAAAAACTGGGATAGAGATGAACTTTTCAGGTCACCAAGAGAATACTGATTGAAATATTCTATTCTTCTGCACAGACCACGCTAGGCCAAGAGAGAAAGTGGACTCAATGATTCCTTAATGTCCTTTCAGCTCTAACTTTCCCCACTGTCCTGATAGAGTTTTCTGAAAACTGGAAATTTCTCCATATGTATGATGACAGTAAAAGGTCATAAAGGACAGATGCCATAACCAATTTCACTTATATCTCCTTTAAATAGCATCTTTTCTGGCATGTGGTTTATCACTCAACATTTGTAGTATATGATGAAAATCTAGATATTTGCTGTGGCAGCAGAGCCAATGGGAGAATCTCTGGTACCATCTGAGTTCTTCCCTAGTCTTTCTACTCATCTTCATCTGATGCTCTAGCCACTTCCTTTCCTCTCGAAAAGTTAGAATCTTAGGCCTCGACCACCCAAATTGACTGTACAAGCTTTGAGTAGGCTTGTGGGTGGCCAAGCAAGTCAGAAATTACAATAAGGAAAGCAGCAATGTATCCTTTTTTCAAAATCCCATCAAAGTGATTACAAAGTCTATGAATCCAGGCAACATGTACCCTTGATCAAATTATCCCTGTGGCTCTACTCCCTGTATGTCAGAAATATTCCAAAGGAAGTCACTAAATTAAAGGACAACAGTGGCTTGACCAACTTAGTGTATTTCCCAATCTGGATTCAGAGGAAGTAGGAAAATCTTAGAGCTGGAAGGCTCTGCTATAAACATATTAATGGTATGCAATTACAAAGGAACAAGTACTAAGAATCACCATGCAACCAAAACAACAGAAAAGAACATGAAGAATGATAGATTGTCTACTTACGGACAATACACTGATTTCCACCAGGTAAGGTTTTCCATCCAGGGCAACAGTAAGCATTATAACGTGATCCACAGACATTAGGTCTAAAACAAACAAACAAATCCAATCAGAAGAACTCCATGCTTTAAAACAAATGTGACCACATAAAAGGAAAAAAAAATATCTCTGAGTTACAAAACCAGGATGAATTTTTGTAGACAAAAAAAAAAAAAAAAAGTAAACTCATGGGACCTAACACTGGCTTAGTAGTTTGGGACTCTTTAACATAATGATACCAATAAGGATATCCCTCAATATCACATATGCATACATCAGAAAAATAAAAATGAGAGATTCTATCACAATGCACAGATGTAAAAATGTATGGAGTTATGGGGCGCCTGGGTAGCTCAGTCAGTTAAGCATCCAACTTCGGCTCAGGTCATGATGTCACCGTTCGTGAGTTCGAGCCCTATGTCAGGCTCTGTGCTGACAGCTCAGAGCCTGGAGCCTGCTTCAGATTCTGTGTCTCCCTTTCTCTCTTTCTGTCCCTCTGCTGCTTGCACTCTATCTCCCTCTCTCAAAAATAAATAAACATTTTTTAAAAATTAAAAAAATGTATGGAGTTACAGGAGTCTAAACAATAAAATTCCTACCAATCTAGTTAAGAAAGGTCATCATAAAATCCACATATAAGTTTTAAATTTCTACTTATTGAAGCTGTGTATATTTTTTTCTATGGCCTAACTCCCTCCTAAAATGTAACCATATTCCTCCTTTCACCAGAGTTAGAGGAATGCAAATGCTGACATTAGTCGGAAAAAATAAAAGCCAAAAAATGTAAATATTTCTTTAGCCAAAGTTTGCAAGCATAGTTGATACCAGGAGTTACAGGAAAATAAAGTCAATGTAACTTTGGGTCTCTTGTTTACAAACATTTCATCAGGTTTCTTGAAGCAAAGCTTCCATTCAGAATCCAGATGATCCATATTTAACAACTTAAGGGAGCAAGTGGGTAAGGATCTAGTTAGCTCTACGCTAGAAACTAAGACAGAGGACTGAACACACAGAGTCATGAAAGAAAGCATTCATTTCACTATGTCACATCTCAGGGCCTAAACATTGATGCTACTCCTAAAGCATCAGGGGCTGATGAATAAGGTCAAATGTTTTGTAATCAATTTCACCAACAGTAGCTATTCCAAAGCTTGCTAGTATAAATCCTGTAGCCCCATAAGAGTAAACCTTTAAAAACAAACTGTGTAACTAAAATGTACTTCTGGGGATGCCTGGGTGGCTTAGTCAGTTATGGGTCTGATTCTTGATTTCAGCTCAGGTCATGATCTCATGATTTGTGGGTTCAAGCTCCGTATTAGACTCTGCTGACAGAGTGGAGCCTGCTTGGGATTCTCTCTCTCTCTCTCTCTCTCTCTCTCTTTCTCTCTCTCTCTCTCTCTCTGTCTCACTTTCCCTCTGCCTCTTTCCCCACATGTACTCTCTCTCTCCTTCTCTCCCCAAGTAAATAAATAAACTTAAAAAATTAAAAATAAATAAAATTGACTTCTGGTTGGCGTGCATTCACACACTCTCCCTCTACATGCAGACCATGTGTAACAGCACAGAGTCCTCCTGCATCTTCTCTGAACTCACTACTTCAAGCACAAGCAGAATTGAGAACAAAGGTGAGGTCTTTGCCCTATCCTTTGTCTCTTTCACAGCCCCAGTAGATCTGGAACACTGCAGGCCAAAATGCACACTTCAGACTGACTGATGCTGAGGCCAAAAAGAGAGGTAGGAAGAAAGACAGAGTGACCTACAGCCTAGAACTTCTCCCAAACTAGACATAAAACAATGGATAGAGGCTTACTATGCACCTGATGCTGGAGCCTCTCTGAACCTTAGTTGATATCTCTACACATTGGGATAATGAAATGTCTGCCTTGGCCACATTGTATGTGTGTGTGTGTGTGTGTGTGTGTGTGTGTGTGTGTGTGTGTGTATCAGATGAAGTAATGGACATGAACTCAATATNTGTATGTGTGTGTGTGTGTGTGTGTGTGTGTGTGTGTGTGTGTTTGTGTATCAGATGAAGTAATGGACATGAACTCAATACAGCATTATTATCATAATAGAATTATTTTCTGACCTAAATTAACTACTCAACCAAAGGAACCATAGGAGGCTAAGGAAGAGAGAGTTTATTACAATCTAAGCCGTTGGCTCTCAATCCTGTATCCCTTCAGTGACAAAGCAGTGCCCAAAACTTCAGTTCAGATAACCCAGAACTTCCTGGGGCAACTCAGAATCTTAGAAAAGGGAATGAGAAGAGAAGTTAGAAGAGGGGGCTAGGGTGAGGGCAACAATCAAACCTTCTGAACTCCACAAATTTCTCCAGATTGAAAATGATAATCCAAGCCAGAGTCAACCACCTCAAACCTTCCCCACAAACACCTCATTACCACAACTGCACTGGGCCCAGTCCAACGCCAAACCAAATCCTGGAATAGCTTCAGAGGACCCCTGAGCCTTTGTAGGTGTCCTGTGGTTGGAGTAACTATATTTTCAAACAAAAATCAAGACATATTGTCTGACAAGAATGAGTGTATTTGTGGAGTAATAACACATATAACATGATAAAAAAGCCAAGAGAAAAGAGTCCAGAATCAGTCCTACAAAGCAAGATATTAAAAATTTCAGTCCTACAAAGCAAGATATTAAAAAGATTTTCCAAGGTGTTTGAAAAATCATAATATAAGCATTCCTCATTGTCTTTTCAATGTTTGCAATCAACCTACAGACAAAACATGGAAGATGTTACAATTTACAATGATTGCAAAACAAAATTTAAATGTTTTAAGCCTGTACCTGTAAAAGTAATGGTATAGCTATCAAATTGGGAAGAAAGGTATGGAGAGAAATAAAGTAGTTGATCCAAGAGACAGAGGTTTACGTATATTATATCATGTTTTAAAATAACCAATAACTGAAAGTCATACCATGATTATTTAAACATAGATAGGAAGGAAAAGAGATAGACAAGGTATAGATATCTAAGTGAGCTATGTCCCCACCTTTCATGGCATGGAGCCAATGGATACTGTTTACATCTAGAAACAGAGGTACAAGCACCGTACGTAGTGTCTTAAAGATAAACATGAGAAGAACTAAAAGCATACATGGTTAAAATTGGTTGTCCCAAGGGGTGAGGATCTGGCAAAGTGAAGATAATTCTTTTGCATTCTTACCTAATGCCCACTCATAACTGCTCACTTAAAAAGAATGTTTACTTACTTATTTTTGAGAGAGAGAAAGTGAGAGCTTGAATGGGAAAGGGACAGAGAGAGAGGGAGAGAGGAGAGAGAGAATCTCAAGCAGGTTCTGCACTCACAGCACAGAACCCCACAGGGGGCTCAAACTCAAGAACCCGCCAGATCATGACTGGCTTAGCCAGCTTAGTCATGACTAAGTCAGACGCTTAGCCAAATAGCCATGCTGGCGCCCCAATAACTGCTCATTTTTTAAATTACATGCTGTTATACTTTGATCATCCTCTTTTATTTGAAGTAATTACTTTAAAAGCATAAGCATCTTGTTTCATAAATGGGGTACTTTCTGTTTCATTGCATGAACTGTTTCATTCATTCACAGTTCCATTTCATTAGTGATCACATTTTCATTTCACTGAATTACTTAAAATTCTACATACTAATTGTGATTTTGTTTGCATGCTCTGATATTTTTTGATTTTTAATAATTTTATGTCTTATAACAATATATTATTCAATTTCAGTTGTTTCAACCAATATCCTCTATCAATGACTGTCTTAATCTCATTGCATTCATTCTTTAACACATTAAATACTACCAGGTTAAACGGCTTAATGCAAAGTATTAGAAAGATGTAAGAGTTTTCTGCTAACTTTGGTCTTGAGAACTCCAAACTAACAGCACTCATGCAAACAAGCTGGGTGGTATTTATTCTACTCACACATAGAAAAAACAGCTCTAATTCTAGAAATAATGAATGTCTTATTTAAGCTGGAAAGCACTGAGATATGTAAAGTCTAAAGTAGACGCGTTGGATTATTTCCATTACAAAAGATTTTATTCTAAAGTTTCACACAAAAAGCATTAACAAAGAAGATAAATCTTTAATGGAGTTACTTTTTTGTGTAAATGAAAGTGAAGCATTCAAACCTTTCATTTCCTTCTCACTTCCTCAACCACACCCACCCACCCGCTGCCAAAAAAAAGTCAAGAGTTAAAGCTTAGTGCAAGCAGCGGTAGCATTTGGAAAACTCAAAGTAAAATTCA
Source organism: Crocuta crocuta (assembly GCF_008692635.1). NCBI lineage: Eukaryota > Metazoa > Chordata > Mammalia > Carnivora > Hyaenidae > Crocuta > Crocuta crocuta. The sequence continues at coordinate 5,652,019 of NW_027530019.1, read as the reverse complement.
AAGAGAAAAGACCTATATGCTCCGTGCTAAAGACATAGTACTTTATTTCATCCTCAAGGCAACCCTTTGAGGTAGGTTCTGTTATTACTGTCTTTAACATTAAGGAAACTACAGCTTAAGAAGGTTACACAAACCAGCCTGGGTCCCACAGCTCGCGGAAGTAAAGAATGGGGATTTGAACTCAGGATGCCTAACGCCAGTATGCCCTCTTAATTGCTATGTTAAGGCAGAGATGCATTTGGGGGCAAGATGGTATTTCACCCAATAGCCTTCATGAGGGGATGTGTGACAAACCCTACCAAATGTCCATCAACAAACTACCAATTTAAGCATAAATTGTTTTCACCAATATTCTAATAGTTCAGGGAGAAAGGGAAAATACATTTACAGTCACTTCCCCCTGTATATTACACTGTTTTTGCCAAGTCTTTATTTACAACTACTTTTATCAGTTGCTTTGAATACAGTGCTCTACAACAACCACCTCCAATCTCTCTGGGGGTCAGTGAGCCTCAGCAGGCCGAATATTCGGATCCAGTTCTGGCACAGCACTCAGAGATGGTGTGGGCTAGCAAAAGCCCCTCTCGATGGAGCAAACAGCTGGGCTTTACCATGTCTGACCACATCACTGCAGGAACTGGCCTGTGTACAAGATGTCTGCAGTGTGTCCACATTCCTTAGCCAGAATCCACTTCTGTAAATCTGGCCTCTCTTACAGCCAAGATAGCCTTTCTGTTTCCTATCCCAAGTTCAAACTCCCTTTCAGACAAGATCAGGAAAATAAAAAAAAGTTCAGTGGGCTCTTATGTCATATACATGTGAAGTGTTTATATCCTTGGGCAAGAAGGTTAATGAGGCTGACACTACTCCATGCATGAGTGACCTGCTGTTTTGAACTGTGGGAGAAAAATACGGTGACTTACTCCTCTTAAAAATAAGTGTGGAGGGGATCAAAAGGCATCTGCCCCCACAAAATAAAGGATGCCCAAGTGTCCATGTAACATGGCTCAAGGTAAAATCCTAATTTCCCACTGTTCCAGCTTTTAAAAATAATAATTTTCACTGCCAAAAATGTGATAGTTCATGAAAAAACCTCTAATATACAAATGAGCTACATATATTGTGACCCACACATCATGACTTCATTAGTTTTATGACAGATTTTTTTAATCAAAAAGAAAAGAAAAACCATGAGCACTATCTGATAAGGGGACCCACTACTACTCCAACAAACTTTGCAAGCTCTCCCCCTTATTTGGGTGCCTTTATACTGGCCGTTTTTGCTAAAGGCAGAGGTCATTTCTACTAGCAGTGATTTGAATACTACATGTGACTAATCCAGTCCGTCTGCCAGTCACAACGTCTCAAGTAATGACACTTCAAACCCTGGTAATTAAAACGACTTCCATGGCCTCCTCAAGTTCTGCCAGACAGGGGGAGGCTCTTCAGACCTAGGGACTCATTTCTGGATTGTATGGGTCAACACTGGCTGGGACTTGGACATTTCTGGTTCCCTCCTTTGAAGGTATAAGCCAGCCAACCTCTCCAACCTACGTCATGTAGTGCTATCCTCCCGGTTTTTTGTAAATCTCAAACTGTTCTACAGTGAAAAGTTTGTTAAAAAGTAAAATAAGATGGTATGCAATTATAAATAAACTGTTCTAGTTTTTCATAGTGACTAAGACATAGTCTTCGCTCTGGGAAGGAGACAGGCAATCATGCAAAGACTGTCACCACAACAGGTAAGACACAAACATCAGGGTCAGACTGGGGAGCTAGGAGTCCAGAAAGAGGGTGCTTGGCCCCACCACACAGCATAAGCTCTCTGAGCTATAACTTGATATCTCCCACTTGCTAAGAGGAATCACCAGTTTTATTTCAGCCCACTGCTGAAATTCCTCTTCAATTCTCTAACTCCAGTAGCAAATAACTCCCTGGTTTACATCTTGGTGTTTCACTGTCAGACTTATTAACACCTTTTTTTTCCTGGCTCCCTCCTTCCTCTCTATTTCATTAGGACAATATAGCTAAATATCTTTTCATGTTCACCATGCTTAGCTCTGTTCTCCTACATTCCAGAGATAGACTTCATCCTCCCTAAGACGTGGAACACCTCACTGTCATCTTCAGGTCTCTGCCAGGTCCGCCTCACCTGCCCACTCTCATTCCCACCCACCTGCCCCGCCCCTTCCCTTCGTCGTTTCAGCCCTCACTCATGCACATACCCCTCCTCCATGACTACATGCTAAATCCAGACACTTCTTCCATCTTTATACTTGCTCTTCCGTGTTCCTTTTTTTAAAAAGTTTTTTAAATGTTTATTCATTTTTGAGAGACAGAGTGTGTGGTGGGGAGGGGGTAGAGAGAGAGGGAGACACAGAATCTAAAACAGGCTCCAGGCTCTGAGCTGTCAGCACAGAGCCTGACATGGGGCTTGAACTCACTTTGAGTTCATGACCTGAGCCGAAGTCAGATGCTTAACCAACTGAGCCACCCAGGTGCCCCTCATGTTTCCTTTTTAATGTATAATTTCACTGCCTTCCCAAAGTGGTAATTCTCTTCCCCAGTTAATCCCAACCACCCTTCCACTTACCAACACAATTTCAGACATACCGCTCAAAAACCTACACATGCTATGTTACAATTATATATTTTTTTTCTGGCACTTTGAACACTACTTTTATTTTCTCAATAACGTATTAATTACAAAAATTTGATAGCAATCAGCAAATTTAAAAAGTATGCTAACTTGACTACTTGGCCAATTCCTTAATAGGTAAAACAAAGAATAACATGTATGACATACAACATGTTTAACCATATGTGTGTATTTGTAATTATATATTTTAAATTATTATATGTCTAGATTGCCTCCCTGAAACCTTACCCTGCTCTCTCTGTTCCAAAACTAATATGTCTTCAAGCAGAGAAACAATGTCTATAATGCCTAGAAATCCTGGAGTCTATTTAGAAGCACACAAGATAACATTGACTGAATACCTTAGTAGGTATAAAGTACAATGAACAAAGATTAATACTATGTCTTGGGTGTCATAAATAGGTTAGGTGTGAATGCCACTAACATGGAAACTGTCTAATGGTGAAAACTATTTCCTATAAACTAATCTATTTAAAAGAAAAATATTTCGGGACACTTGGGTGACTCAGTTGGTTAAGTGTCTGACTTTGGCTCAGGTCATGATCTCGTGGTTTGTGAGTTCAAGCCCTGTGTCTGTGCTGACAGCTCAGAGCCTAGAGCCTGCTTCAGATTCTGTGTCTCCCTCTGTCTCTGCCCCTTGCACTCTGTCTCTCAAAACTAAATAAACATTAAAATTTAAAAAAATATATATTTAATACATATTTTGAACGGCTACAGTTAGCTAAACAGTAATGTATAATGGTTTCATGCCTTGGTTATCTTAGTGATATGCTAATCATTAATTTATTGAAGTTATTAATGTTTTTAATTCAGGGATCAACCTATTTCCCTCAAAAAAAATCAGTGTAGACAAAACACTCATATATGAACATCTGATTCTATATCTTTAGCAATATAGAAACAAAAATTCTAAAACAACGAAACAAAGGGTTTCTGCTCATAAATTGGTGTACATTTCATTGTGGCAGGTTGTTNTGCTCATGCTGTTTCTCTCTCTCTCTCTCAGAAATAAATAAAACATTTAAAAAATTAAATAAAATAAATAAAAATTTAAAAAAAAAGCAAAGTTCATGGGGTGGCCCTGAAAGTTATGTCTGGAGGTGCTGCTTGGGGGATCACTTCCCCACCACCTGGTGGGGTAATTCACAGCACTGAGAGGTTGTTACATCAATAGTTCCATATGTTCTGAACCCTAAACTATATTGTTGCAGGGGTTTTATGTTAATCAAAAGCAATAGTTCAAGAACTTAAAAGTCAAAGAATTTATGTCACCATATCAGGGACACACACACACACTCACAATCTAAGAAAGGTGAAGAAAGAGAAAGCTGCAAAGACAGCTCCCCAAATCCAGAGGTCATTTTAGACTGGCAGCCAATAGGAATCCTGTTGGAATCTTTTATAGATGACTGGAACGTGTGTGCGCGCGCGCACACACACACACACACACACACACATTTTCTTTGAAGGAAAAAAAAAAAGAAAAATTTAAAGCCACAGGGTACACTGTTAACAGAAAACTAGACCTTAATCCATGAAGACCAGAAGCGCTGCTATGGACAGCAGGTCCCAATCCTACTTTCTGCTTCTGGTCCTCTGGATTAACCACACGAAGAACACAGAAGTCTACACAAACTTCTCAACCACCCAAGTGGTCCCCAAGCTTCCAAAGGCAATGATCGGACTAACCTGCTGTCACATCTGCACTGAAGCTACGGCTCTCTGCAGCTCTGTTTCTGGCCAGCTGGCATTACTGAACCCCTGGCTAGTTGTATAAAAGGTGTTCCTAGCTACACATGCCGAGAGGTGTATTTGTTTATGAAGCTGGAACTTTACTATTTGATTCCATAACGATGAGGATGGATTGTCTCAAAACAGAGAAATGAGCACGTTTCAAATTTACAGCTCACCGGCACCCGAGAGGGTTTGACCAATGACACTATCAAAACACAGGTGCTTCTAAAAATCTGCTTCCCAGAACTTGGCAACCCTTTGACCTTTTACCTATGAGTTCAAGGATTGTTGTGACTCTCTTTTTTTGACCGTTACTCCATTTACTCAAGCCAAAGCCATGTTGTACTTTTCCAAAGGGGAGATGAAATTATAGAAATGACTGAAACACAACCAAGTAAACTAAGAGGGTGGACCAGAACCTACAGAGTGAAAGACAGACTCAGGTAGTGTCTAGGGAGTTCACTGCTCCCTTCAGTTCCAACTGTTCCCTTCCCTCCCCTTTACCACCAATGGAAGAAACCATGATTCCCACCACTTCCGAGAAATTCTCAGACCAAGAGCTCTGTCCAGGGAGATAATAATATCTTCTGAATGTGCTGGCAGCCCCAAGAAAGACGGGAAAACCAGCCAATGAGGTCAAGCTTGGGAGAAAGAATGGGGTCCTTCAGGACCTGGGAGCACACGGCGATTCGATTCTCTGGTTCAGAGGCCCAACAGGACAAACAGGTAGAGCTCCAAAATGTCATTTCTCTATTGGTATTTAAAACTCAGAATGGCGTTTCCAATAGAAACAATGTTAATAGGTGGTGGTTTGGTCCCCAGGCTAGTCAAATAGCAGTCTCTATCAGCTAAATAGGCTATTGTAGGCTGGTCTGGGAACCTGACCACAACTTAAAATGTTGTTTCTATGGGAAAACACATTCCACGGCAGGCAACCAGAAGGAAACTTGGCTACTCAAACCCGTGGCCCCTGCAGCTACAGCAAGCTGCCCAGTGAGCTGTGAGAACTGAACACCTTCACCTCAGGCCACTCCACAGTCCCGAGTGGGCAGCCGGAACCAAAGCTTGTCCTGATCCAGGCCCGGCGCCATCCCCCATGCCTGCACAAGACTCTCGGGGCCAACGGGCAACAGCCATAGGTCAGTAAAGCAGGGATTTCAAAACTGAGGAGTAGGGACCGGAAACTAGTGTGACACTGTGTGTCATTTGTACCCAAACAAACAGACACTGGGGAGTAATTGGATATTCTAATCCTTAATGTACCTGATTTCTTTAGAGATGGGAAGGTTCCATCCCACCAGCAAGTATCCTGGACTGGTTCACAGACCAAAAGTTCAGTGAGCTGCTTCCAGAAAGACTGGCTTCCCGATGAAGCAAGGAAGGTCATTTCTGAAGTCTATCTGGGGGCCTCAACCTCATCGTCCAGGTACTTAAGCATTTTAGAGCTCTTCGAATCCAATAATTGCCCTCTCTTTTGCAATAGGAGTTCCCTAAAGATAGAAAATTCAGATTTATCTTTACAACCTAGCACCTAGGACAAAACCCGAGTCCAAAGTGGTAAACGAAGGTTTAGGGTTTCAAATATGCCTCTGACCAAGACAAAAAATGAGAGACAATTCTGTCAGAGTAGTGAGCACTTAATTTATTGAAAAGGCAAATGTTTATGAGAAATTAAATAATAAAATAAAATAACAAAAAGATAAGTACTACTAAGAAATCAGTTTCATTTCATCTACCTTTTTTGATTTTAAAAACATAAGGGGTGCCTGGGTGGGTGGCACCAAGGTGGTTAAGCATTCGACTTCAGCTCAGGTCACATCTCACTGTTTGTGAGTTTGGGCCCTGCATCAGACCCTGTGCTGACAGCTCAGAGCCTGGGGCTTGCTTTGGATTCTGTGTCTCCCTCTCTCTCTGTCCTTCCCCCACTCATACTGTCAATCTCTGTCTCTCAGAAAATGAATAAATGTTAAAAAAATTTTAAAAACACAAAATGAAAAATTGAATATATAAGATACCCATAAATGGAATTCACGGGTATGAAAGTAAAATTCTTTCAGGGGCACCACTTAGAAACATTTTATAGCTACAAAAGTTTCAAAGACCTTGTGCCTTAAACTTTATTAAGAGTCAAGAGCCAATGGGTCTTTTAAAACATTTATCTACCAAACCCTTTCATCAGAACAGAAACAACATTGTTCCTAAGGAACAAGAAAATAGAAAATAAATCATTGATAGAATTTGAGTTTCTAAACAGTCGGAAGAAGTTAGCTACAAGCATGTAGTTGTTGAGATTATTTCACTGAAAGTAACAATTCACAGTATTAGGCATAAAAAATTCAATGACTTTTTTTAACTTTGTAACTGAGGCAAAGTTATAAACATTTAATTCTAAACATTTAGATATCTGGAAAATTTTAAAGAATAGTCTAATTTAAATTTGAGGAAATTTAGCTACCTTGGGAATTTAGTCCATATGAAAACACACTGCAGAATAAAAGTAATAATTAGCAATTTTTGGAGAGCTTTATAATTTACAAAGTGATTATGTGACTCTTCTCCTGAGTCCTATCAAGAAAATACATTGCTGTGCTCATTTTCAGACGAGGAAACTGAAATTCAGAGAAGTGAAGTAATTGTACAAAGGCCACACAAGGGAAACATGTCATAAATCACTAATTAAAAACAAAAAGAATTTATTAATAAAACATTCCAACATTAGTACTAGAGATTTTTAGATTAGAGATTAGAACGATGTTTCCATAAATACCCCAACAAGAATGTGTGCCTTTATATAAGTGAATTGATGCATAATTTTTTGTATTTTCGTTTTCTTTTCTTAGGTCTACAAAAACAAACATTTTAAGACAGATCTTATAAAATATATTGGAAAAGGAAAGCAATGCTAAAAGGAACACATTTCAGAAACATTCACTCCTATAGGCTGGTACTTCTGTGTGGTGAATATCATATCCCATTCCATCTACTGAAGATATGAGTCAGCTCTTAATATATTCAGTGTTTGGGGGAGTGGGTGGGAGACAATGTAGAGGTTCTGAATGCGGATAATTCAAAAACCTACTCATAGCTGCCAATGGAACGTGTTTTATGCATGTAATTGAATATGGGTGTGACTTGTCTTTTGAAAAGTAAATTCAAGGAAAACCATCAGATCATGCAGGCAACTGCCTGGCTTAGGAAGACAATGAGCTGCACAAAGGCCAAGGTGACCCAGATGATGTTCTAAAACACTCTCCAGTTTCAGGGCTCTATGACTTAATGCAGAGGCACTGTCCATTACATGGAGAATGTGGGAACTCACATTTCAATTGCCAACATATCTCTTCCCTGAAATCCAACCCAAAAGATTTGCTTCTCAGCCTAAGGGATAACAGCACTGTCCTCTCAACACTTTTTGAGCTCTGGGGAAGGTATGACAGTATTCGTGTTGCAAGCTATAATTAAGCAGAATGGGTGCCAAATACCAGCACAAAACGTCAACGTAGCAACAACCTCTAAGAAGAAAATGATGCTCACTGGATAGTTGAGAGTATTTTAAAAATTAATGATAATTTTATCCTTTAAAATTTTTTAATGTTTATTTTTGAGAGAGATAGAGAGAAAGAAAGAGAGAGAGAGCCTAAGTCAAGACGGGCAGAGAGCAAGGGAGACACAGAATTTGAAGTAGGCTTCAGGCTCTGAGCTGTCACCACAGATCCTGACCAAGGGGTTGAACCCACGAACCATGAGATCATGACCTGAACCGAAGTCACACACTCAACTGACTGAGCCACCCAGGTGTTCCACTAATTTTAAATGTAATAGTGGTATTATGTTTATGCTTCTTAAAGAGTCCGTATCTTTTAGAGGTACATATTGAAATGGTCACAACAAATTAAATGGTTTTTCATGAGGTTTACTTCAAAATAATCTGTGGCAGGGGAAAGAAGTGGATAAAAGAAGGTTGACCATTAACTGATAAGGGCTAAACCTGGAGCTTCATGGCACTATTCTCTTTAGTTGTGCATATATTTGAAATTCTCCACCTTAAAAAGTAAAACAACTTTGCAGCAGCATGTGGTCTAGTTCATTCTGATAGCCTTCTTCTCCTATATGCCACCAGGGCAACACACGTTCTTCCTTTTTCATTCATTTGAAGACCTCCTTTCTAAGTTTCACTTTTTTAAGTAATCTCTACACCCAACATGGGGCTCAAACTCACGACCCCAAGATCAAGAGTCATGTGCTCTACCAACTGAGCCAGCTGGGGGCCTCTTGAAGATTCACTTTTACCTGGTATGCAACTCAACATTCTTGAATGGGATGGGGGTCCCCATTTAGAAATAATAACAGTCCAGGGTGCTTGGGTGGTACAGTGTCCAACTCTTGGAATCGACCGAGGTTGTGATCTCACTATTTTGTAAGTTTAAGCCCTGAACCAGGCTCTGCACTACCTGATTAAAGCCTGCTTGGGATTCTCTCTCTTCCTTTCTCTCTGCCCCTTCCCCACTTGTGCTGTCTCTGTCTCTCTCAAAATAAATAAATAAACTTAAAAAATAAAAACATGAGAAATGATAACAGCACAACTCCAGCCTGTTTACCATCTTAAACAAGTGGCAAGAACTAACCGAAGTGTTTTTCTAAATCTCAAGTATGCAGCTACTAACTAAGGTTAATGTTCATTGGAAAGGAATCCAAGAACAAAGGACTTAACTACACTCTTACAAATAACTAAGCATGTTAGCCCAGGGGATGGGTTTCCTTGGGCATTACAACTCCTTTTTGACATGATCCATTTTCATAAGGACCCCTTGTCTTTCCTTACGACCAACATAAACCCATCAGTTAACAAAAGATGAGTTTGAGGGAAAAGGGATTGGTTTGTATCAAGTCCTTCCATAAAAGGGCTGCATTTTGGCACTCGGTTCACAAATGGAAGAATTTGTATAGTCATGGGAAATATGAAAGAGAAGGAGGAAATCATTTAGCAAGGAACCCTGGTATGTTTTCTGACTCCTCAATATGTGAGAATGTGTACTTAACAACCTATTTCCAAGGAAGGGCCCAAATGCAAATGAGCAGAGGAGTCCGTCCAAGGGCAAATTAATTAGACCCTGTTGTCTAGAATTCTGTTAGATGTTCAAAAATTTCTATACAAAGTCAGAACTGCTGACCAAGAAAAAAGTAAAAGAAAAAGAGAGAAAGGAAAATGGCTTGCATGTTCTTGTAAAATTCCTGAAAGGTTTTCAAAAGTTTAAAAGGAAAAGTGTATTTTGTTATTCGGGGTTTATTTCTTTCCTAAGAAATTAGTAGAGCAGAGGAAATATCTGGTTGTTTGTTTATACTCATATTTTTGTTTTCTTATAAACTTTGTATTAGTGACAGAGTGACTTGCCCCAAAGAGATGAGAGATATTAGGTAATTTGAACATTTTTAACGACAAACAGAAAAGTAAATGTTATCTGCTTAAACCACTCCTTATTGAAAGCATTCTTATTTCTACAGCCAGTAGAATGAAAGCGAAGCAACCACAACTTCCTAACCTTATTGCCAATCAGTTAACCATAAGTTGGTATGGAAGGATGCAGGGTATAGGAATTCTACCAAAGCACTGCCTGCATTAAGATAATGTATGCTTTCTGTCCACGTTCCCAGATTCTCAGTAGCTTAATATCTCTTAAAGGTCAACTCTCATTAGAATCGAAATGGGAATCATTAAAAGGAAATGAAAAAATAAGATTTTCACTTTCTCAAGAGAAACTGCACACAGAAGAAAAACAACAACAAACAAGATTCCTTTGTACTGAATGAGCATTACGTTGCTGTGGGGCCTGAAGCCAAAGGAAGGGATGCTCACTTGGAGAGCAAAGGCCATGGCTCTTCTCAGAGGTGGCCAATCTGAGTCAGCCTGGCCCCAAATCACGTAAGATGGTCTGCCCACAAAGCGCCCAGAGGGACCGGTAAAGACAGAGTGAGTTGAAGGAGTTCTGGGTCTATGGGAAGGGAGCTTTCTCAGTTTGGGTGCCGACCTCTGTTTCCCCACCTAGCACCCCTTTACTTTTTTTGAGCCCATTCCACATGACTCAGGCCTGGCCCCCCAAGTGCCCCATTTCTTTGGCCACAGTGATGGGCATGTGACAGGAGTGGTGCCAAAAGATGCGACCAGCAGGGAAAGAGACAAGGCCTGTTCGCCAGAGCTACCAATAAAAAAATACAAACTTCTCTGGAGGAGTTGAGGGGGCCATATTAAAAAGGGATTAAGTTTATTTCCCAATAAAGGTAACACAATTTGGGGGGAAAGGAATTTAAAAATCAAAACCTTATCAGCACACTGTCTTTAGGTATAACCAAATCTCTACAAAGTGAGTTTCCATTAAAATTATATTTTTGAAGTGTTTGAAGTTCAAGTTTGCTCCCCGTGTTTCTGAAATAATGAGAAAGTTGAGACTATGGTCTCCAGATACCAATGGGTGTCTAACTTTTTGCTTTGGCCATAAAAATCCAGCCTCTTTGTATGACTCTGTCCCTTTCTTTATCCTTATCCACAACAGCATTATAATCATCCTCATCACCCACAGCTAAACACACCAGGCACCATACTAGGAATTGAAATGTATTACCTCCTTGAATGTTAGAATAACCCAGAAAGGTGAACTTTATAATCTCGTTTTGCAAGTGAAGAAATTGAGAGTCCAATAGATCAAGCCACTTGTCTGAGGTTCCTTCCTAGTAGGTGGTGGAGCCAGGGTTTGCCTCCAGGCATGTCTATGTCCACACGTCCACACTTCCCTCAAAACATGGCCAATGGTTATTAGCGTTCATTAAAAATGACTCCTCGGTCCTTTAAAATATAGTCTCACAAGCAATCCCACTGTACCCAACTACCCACAACCAGGCTCAAATAGGAAACAGTGTGAGGTAATTATAACGTATACCCCAGCCACTAGCTCCGGGTTTTCATGACTGAACTGCCAAATCACTCCTAGCCAACTCTTCAGGAAATGTTCAGACACTTTCTCAGATTGCAGCTAAAACATCAACTATGTGGCCCTGGGGAGCACAGAGCTCACAGGGTGGTAATGGGATATAAAATTTGCAAACTTGAGGTCAGTGACCTAAACTCTGGGGTGTGAAGCAGCAGCAGTCCATGATAGATTAAAAACTGTTTCTCAACTTGAATGTTGCACATCAGGTCCTTCCTTGCAAAGCACTTGCCCACATCACCTTGGACATTAACCCCATCAGTAAGAGGAGAGAAAGATAGTCCAGATGTAGTTCTGCCTGGAACCATTGGAAAGACTATAATAATATCAACAGACCTGAGATGGGGTGTTCATTCTGAGAGTTAAACATTAGGTCCAATTCAAACGCAGTTAACGCTCAATAAATAGTTGTCACTTGGATTAGGCAGATGTTCTAAAATTATTGGGATAGATGATATGGAAGAAAAGACAAGAATTTCAGATTTGCTTTTCTTCATTGGCATGCTTCTTACATGGAATCTAAATGTATAAATGAGTAGTTTAGGTAACTGAGTCAGGCTTGTTAGAAGATAAGAGTCAGAGCTTACAGACCTAAAGCTGCTATGGCCCGTCCCAGGACATCTGACATTCTAATTGTCAATTACAAGTGGCAGTGTGGTGCTGGTGGTGGGAGGGGGTGCTGCTCTACAGACTCCCACAGAAGGCTCCCCCTTCTCATTCTCCCACCCCCTCCCTGCTACTCTCACTGGCAGCTACCCGCCTTGGAAAGCCCCATCCTACTCAACCACGCCTAGTATGGAGGCTTCTGTTGACTGCAAGATAACACTGAAGAGCTAAATTTCTAGTGCCCAGCTTCCCATCAGGATTGACCACTGAGAAGCTGATGGCAGTGCCTCAGGCCAAATAAACAAGAACAAGACAAATGTCCTTGCCTACATAGTGCAGGAAGTTTGCTTCTTTAAAGCACAAATGAGGACTTCGAGGCACCAGTCACCCTTTCTAAGAAATGAAGACAATGCAGAGGTATAATCTACCCACTAGCACACTTCTACTTAAATTGTCTCTTGCCACTGTGTGACTCAGCTACCACACCTATGAAATAGAGACGAAAAGAAGTACCGTGAGCACTTTTTAAAGAACTTTCTCCGGGCCTTGGTTTCAGCATCTGTAAGTTTCTAAAATGGGACCCACTATGGCACTAATTTATAGTAATTTTGTAAAGATAAATGGTCTGACTATAAAGGAAGATCTGGGTCATGATTACATATCCAAAAAGAAAAAAAAAAAACCTTTCATATAACAAGAGCCTTTAAAAGTTACCCATCAAAGGCACCAACCTATTAGACTCTGATTACACAATCTTATAAATCAGTAGCAACTGATAGGAGGAAGGGTGAACAATAAACCATTATCCATGGGAAATGGGGATGTACCACACTTGACGTGGCACCATATACATGGGTTCACCACACATGATGGATTAATGTGCTTTTCCACTGCATCCCTCTAAATGTTTTCACAGGGATCTTTTCTGACATCCAAGTGTCTCTTTTATGCCTTGACTCCTCCAGAAGCCCTTAGTCTCCTGAAGAGGCCAGTTAAGGCCACAGGTCACCTGGAATGAGGGGGCTGTCATTCCTATCTGTCAGAATTCATCACTTGCTCTGTCTAGCCCAGGTCCCTGGAGGATAGCTCTCCACCCTAGAACCTTCTCCCAATCCTCTCCTTCCACCTCCTTTAATCTTTCTCCTTCCCTCTCCTAATAAAATCCTTACCTCTGCTTTTTCTTTTCAAACATCCCAAGACTGACGAGTAAAAATTTAACATTTTACTTAGAATTTATTTTTCTTAATGTTTTAACTCTTACTGAATATTCCTATCCTCCCTATTTTACTTATAGCTCAAATTCTGCAGTTACCTGCAAAAAGAAGAAAAGAAAGATGAGATGAGATGAGATGGTGATGATGATGATGATGATGGTGATGATGGAGGGGAGGAAGAAGGGGAAGAATGAAGAAAAGAAGAAGGAGAAAATGTTGATGGTAAAGAAATAAAAAAAAGAAGGGGAAGGGGGCAAAGGAGAAGAAACAGAAAAACAAAAGAAAACAAAACCCCGTCTCTGGAATACATTCCCTTGATTAATAGAGATATTCCTATACTTCAGTTCAAAACCACGAACTTAACAGCAGACATAATGTGTCCATAGGGCCCACATAAATCCTTTCTCCCAACACTAACATCGTAAAATGGTTGTACTATATTTGGACTTAGATGTGTTTGGATACTTATATTTGAATGTAAGTATGACTGATGGTCTAAGAATTCACAACCCTTCAACAAAACACTGAACCAAATCACTTGTCTCATGGAGCAGCTCTCCTAACTCGGAGCCTGCTTGCCGTCTGGAATACATCTTCGGCTGGGAATGGTGGAGATAGGGAATTTTCCTCTCTCCCTTCCGCTCGGAAGGGCTGAATAAATAGACTCAGCCGATAATTTCAACAAAAAAAGCCACTTGAGAAAGTGGTAAAGACGCAAGAAGTTAACTAGGATTTGATACAATAGAGCAGAGGATCCACAATCCAAACTTACGGTACTCTTAATGTTAATTTAATTCTATTAACAGTGTGGCTGCTCCATTTACAACAGAAATAACAGAGTTCACTTTAATACCAACTATTGGCAACTGCATATCTATTTTTATTGATCAGCTATAATCTCTGATTCCCCCAAAAATGTTTCTGAGGCAAATTACACCAACAGATATATGAAAAGGAAGCTACTAATAGAAGCTGAAAGTGAGATCTCATACAGAAGGAAGGCAAAATACACAAAATACCTAAGTCAATAAAAAGATGACACATTAAATCTGTCCCTGTTTTAGAAGCTAAAGGGAAAGGCGGGGGGGGGGAGACTTTAGGAGTTTTTAAATTCTTATATTTGAAAAAACAAAAGTTGCCAGTTGAATATAGACTGTAATCTTATTCCTGGGCTGTGTGAATTTTTTAAATGCAGAAGTGTGGACAAGCTAAGAACAGCGTCCTTAACATTAATCTAACAGATCATGAGGCTACATTGTTCATGTAGCATTTTTCATTCCGAAGTTACAGTAGCAGAATACAATGCGGTATCTCCAATGAAGAGGTAAGTCAATGGGACTGCACCAAGTTAGAATTAAAACACCCGATTACCTTCTCAAAAACCTAATCCCTTACTGTTTTAGCTAGTCTCCAAAGATGTCTTCTTAAATTCCTCCCCTCTCTGCAGACACATGCTGATGTACACGTCAAGAGGTAGGGTATATTAGTTCATGCCCTTGAGTCTGGATGAGGCCTGTGACTTGCCTGGAATTCCAGACCATGCCCATCCAGACTAAGTTTGAAGAAGGTCTGGTAGCTTCCACTTTTGTGCTCCTGGAATCCTGGGGTACACTGTAAAAAGTATGGCTGTGTGGCTGGAGAGTCTTTGCGGAGATGCCACACAGAGGTGACGATCTGAGACCAGATGGAAGAGAACCGAGGAACCCAGCCAACAGGGATAATACACTTGAGCCCCTGCAGCTAGCCCTCAGACACTCAAGCCAGTTCTGTAGTCAACACATAGGGTTGAAGCATGTGATCAGAGGTCAAGAGGCTATTGTTCAAGATCCAGGCCCAACAGACACTGATAACTGCACCTGGCGCTCCATTTGAAAAAAATATCACACTCAGTGGCTCCATCCCCAGGGACAGGTCCAGGCAGGAGGCTGCCTAAGAGAGCTTTAAAACTTGGAAAGCACCCAGCAGAGCCTGACAAGTGGCTCTTTGCTTCCTTTTTCCCCCCTCATCTGTCCATCCATTTAGATTCACCGCACCAAAGTAAATAGGGCTGCAGGCACCAGTCCACGGAACCAGAAATACACGTGAAGAAGTCATCTTGCTCATTCCAGCCCCATCAGTCACTGTGGGAAACGGAGACAAGATTCCCCACTGTGCCCTGTCCAAATTCCTGGCCTACAGAATCATAAGAAATAATAAAATTGTTCTTGTTTTAAGCCACTAAGTTTGGGGTGACTTGTTACATAGCAATAAGAAAATCAAAACACTCACAAAGGAAAATAGCTTGTTTCCCTATAGTAGAGGAACTAGGAATGGTTGTTTCTCTTTAGTTTCTCATTAACGGTGCTATAATGTTTTTATGCATAATAAATACGTTTTAAGGTGCCTGGAGGTCAGGGGCATCCTAGGTGTGTCCTCCCCTTTGCCCCTCCTTTTGACCAACCAAGTGGTCAAGTACTGCTCATGTTACTTCTGGAACATCACATGAGCCTTCTCTTCACCCACCTTGACTGCTCAGGCCATCAGCCACTCTCACCCTCACCCCTCTATTAGCCTCCCAAGCTCCCTGCCTCTGGCCTCCCTACCTCTAAGCCACACACCTTTCACACATCTGTCAGAGTGGCAAAGATCCAATCATGTTCCCATCTTAGACTCTCTTACAAGTTCACCATCGTCACCTTTCACAGAAATCAGATAGCAGTTCCTCTCCCACTTCTGACGGTGTCACGATCTATGGACAAGCACAGGTGGCTATATATTGCACAAATCCAAAGGGCACTACATTCCTAGGCTACACTAGGAACTGTTCCCCTTGAAGGTGTGCCACGCAAACCCTGCCCAACTGTACTCAATGTCCCTCAATAACTTCACACATTTCCCTTCACAGCTTTTCACTCACTTTTTTCCTTATTTCTCTCCCATGTTTCCTCCATGCTCTAATTTATGCAATTTTCCTTACCAGTCAATCTCAAAATTGGTCATTCAGATACTGTCTACTGAATGCTTATACATGCCCCGTTCCTCAGTATCCCTAGTGATAAATAAAACAAACAAGAACTCTGCCTTCCAAAAGTTCTCAGTCCTAGTAGATGGTCATGTATTTATCACATAGACCAGAGGTTGGCAAACTTTTTCTGTAAAGGGCTAAGGTGCAAATAATTTAGTTCCGCCCACCACACGTTGTTGTAACTACTCCACACTGCAGCTGCAGCAGGAAAGCAGACGCCAATGATATACGGGCATGGCTTTGTTTCAGTAAAATCCCATTTACAGAAATAGGCAGCTTGGGCCACTGCATGACAACCCTGATGGGCTTTCACTGTGGGGTCTCTTCTGCTGAATCCTATTCCCACAGTGATGCTTCCTTTGGCATATGACTGCATTTGCCTTAATTCGACGTTGAGTCTTCCCCAGAGCAATGATAGGGAAGATTCTGGGGAAATGAAGGTATCAAGAGTATGGGAGAAAGAAATAAACTTACCACGTGTAAGATTTATTGTAACTTAGAAGCAGTAAAATATACTGGTTAAGAGCACTGACTATGAAGCCAGATTTCTCGCCTCTCTCTCTTACTAGTTTATGTCCCCAGAGGAATTACTGAAACTCTGTATCCTTCAGTCTCCTCATCTATTAAATGGGCAAGTAGGTATATTATTTCTCATACAGAATTTATACATTAAAAGAATTAATATATATAAAGGGCAATACTGAGTGATATGTCAGAACTTGCTAATATTTACCATTATTATGGCAATTTAATGTAAAAATTACATTATATTAATGGCTCAGACCTTAAAGGCAACCATGGTAAAAAATGAAACAAAGAATTAAATAAATTTGTCATATTGGTAAAAACTTAACACACATAACAGTTTCCCCTGAAAAGAGAAACATCTCTTCCAACTCTATTCTGAAAGAAATTTTTCACATGGGACATCAGAACAAGAGATTCTGAATGACATCACAAGGAACATGTCCCACTCAGAACCGTGCGCAATGCAGGAGAGTACCTGTGATGGTTACCTACCACTCTTAGTAAAGTTTCAAGGTATAAAATATATAACATAACATTAAAATACACGTGCCATCCAAAGAACTCACCAACTCTGACATTCTATAATTCCTTCTGTGTTTTATTAGTGTCTTTGTAGAAATTATAAGTAAAGTTTCTTGTTTGACAAATATTAGTGCATTATTAACTATACGTGGGATGTGTGAACTAGCATCAAGGAATATTATGACTTTTAAGTGGAATTTTACCAAAGGCTTAGTCCTACATTTTTGACCAGTGGAATGAAAAACCAAAACCAGAACTAAAGTTAATGGAGAAACAAAAGTAATATTAAGACTCTGTCCTTGGGGTGCCTGGGTGGCTCAGTCAGTTAAACGTCCAACTTTGGCTCAAGTCATGATCTCACAGTTCGTGGGTTCGAGTCCCATGTCAGGCTCTGTGCTGACAGCCAGCTAAGAGCCTGGAGTCTGTTTCTAATTCTGTGTCTCCCTCTCTCTCTGATCCTCCCCTGCTGTCTCTCTCTCTCTCTCTCTCTCAGATATAAATAAAACCTTAAAAAATTAAAAAAAAAAAAGAATTTGTCCTTAAAACTTAATCTTTGTGTGCCTCAGCTCTCACAGCGATAAAAGTTAATAAAAGGACCCACCCCATAGAGATGCTGTGAACATCAAATGAGTTATCAGATGTAAAACACTGAGAGCAGCACCTGGGACATAAATGTCATCTAAAAGTCCCTCCTACTGCTATAACCGTTAAATTTATTTATTTATTTTGTGGGAAGAGTAGCAGAGAGAGGGAAAGACAGAATCCCAAGGAAGGATCCACACTGTCAGCACAGAGCTCAATGCGAGGCTCAATCTCATGGATCATAAGATCATGACCTAACCCAAAATCAAGAGTTGGATGCTTACCCAACTGAGCCACCCAGGCACCCCTGCTGTTATTTGTTTTTACTTAATCCTATACTCATGCCCTCTGCTACTTTTCCATTGTCTCCTGCTTCTTCCCATAATGCGTTTGAATTTTCCTACCAAATATGAAGCTCCTGCAGGCTACAGGCTAATGTCTCTGCATTCCACAGAGCTGAATTCAGGCTGGCATTCAATCAAGACTTCCTGAATTAATGAACTCTTTGAAATCCCATCTAATGATCAGTTAGTGTTCAAACGCTTATGATAGGAGTCCTGCCTTTGATGACTTAATAATCTAATGGGAAAATGAAGCTTAACAATGCCTGCCATGTAACTCCAGCCTGATGTATTAACTGATTTCAGCTTTCTTAAAACATTTCATTGGAAAAAAATTCTAAGTTGCTTGTGGGGTTGGTTTCTAGATGCAAAGAAATTGTTAATATAGTTTATTTCTATTTCCAAAAAAATAAATTTTCTCTTCACATAGAAAACAAAGGTTAAACTTCACAAATCGGTTGTTCAGTTTAATGAGGGAAAAAGCAAACAAACTATGGGTAAATACCCCAATAATTTGTTCAGTATTTTGCATGATAAGCGTCACTGGCATAATAATATAATCTTTTTAATCATCAGCTACACAAGACAACAAAGGAGTGTTTCAGTGATCTTTAAAATTCCTAATAAGCTTGGAGGGATGTCTGTCCTTCCTTTTCCATCAGCCTCGACCTCATCTCATGGTAGGCTGATGTATGTTTTAATCAACATATGATACCAACAACTTACGTATTTTTGTAAACAACCTCTATGTCTTAAATGCTACAAAGTGAGTCACATAAATCAGTATTTTGTGTCCATCTCTAATTTAAAACTTGGAATTGCTAAAAACTTTTATTTAAGAATATCTTTTTAAAAAATGTTTCTTGTTTTATTTATTTTTGAGACAGAGAGAGACAGAGCACGAGTGAGGGAGGGGCAGAGAGAGAGGGAGAATCTGAAACAGGCTCCAGGCTCTGAGCTGTCAGCACAGAACCCAATGCAAGGCTCAAACCCACAAACCGTGTGATCATGACCTGAGCCGAAGTCAGATGCTTAACGGACTGAGCCACCCAGGTGCCCTAAGAATGTATTTTTTTAACGGTATTGCAATGTTTTAGCTTAACCTTTTCAATAAATACAAGGACAAGCCATACCGCTGCAAGAGTTGTTTCCCCATAATATAGCCTACCTGACTTCAGATGACGTCTTAAAGTCCTCTTTGTAAAGTAAGTGGACTTTATAAAGTTTACAGAACTTTTTCTGTGTCCCCTGTTAAAAGTTCTTTGTTTGAATAACAGACTTCTGTGTAATTAATCCCTTGCAGTTTGCCATCACATAATCTACCCTGTGTACGAACTGTTCCGTGTGTATTTTCCTGGTAACAAGACCTCTGGAAAAAGTAAACAAATAAACAAAGACCAAAAAATTATGCACAAGGGGATAAATCGTGTGAAATACACCCAGTCTCATACACTTATGAGCCAGGCAACAAGGATGGAAATTCTCAGTCTGTCTTATCAGAGGTTTGGGGGAAAAAGGGTTTCACTCTAGAGATATTTTCCCCCTTTGACAGGAAACTTCAGTATTTTCTTGTTTGAGAGCTAAAGCAAAACGGCAATATTAACAAAATTTATTATATATAATATATAATAAAATAACAATACCATATAATATAATTCTATAAATTAACATAATTAATTTGTTATATATAAGTATTATATATAATAAAATAAATAAAATATTATATGTAATATAATTAAAATATATAATATATTATATGTAAATATTTATNATTAGGATAAACGGTTCCTAATTACTGCTATTCGAGCTGTTCTTTTTAAATTGAATTGTCTCTCACACTTTTTGCCTAATCACAGAAGTTAAGAACCCAGCTGAGAAAAACTCTTGTTTTTGAAAAACTCTTGAAATTTGAACAATAAAGCTAGGATTTTATTATTTTTCATAAAGTCACTTCACACACGTTAAGCAGTGCCCCAGTCAAAGGAAAACTACTATACATGTATTATTTGAAAACATTTTTGAAGCTTCCAAAATTCTCCTTTCAAAATAGAGAAAAATGCAATTTTTGCAGAGTGAATGGGGACCACACTCATTCCATAAAAAAAGGATTTCCTGTAAAAACAGAAATTGGCAATTTAGTCTAAGAAAACACAGCGAAAGCTGGGAAGAAACTTGAGGATGCTTAAATTTCCACTGTGGAACAACTTCTGCTGCCCAGTGGGAAGGGGAAAAAAAAACCCACCTGCAACAGGATGGAAGAGAAGAAGACAAGCTAGAAGTACACTCCCTGAGAGGGAAAAGCTAGGCATGTCCCTAGTCGGTGAGGCGGGGGTGCAGACAGCAAAGGGATACATATCTCAAGAAGTCAACCAAGGCAAATTCCATAGTCACCTATCACATCAGAGAAAGACAAGAAGGCGGTATTGGTGGAAGAGACGAGACCAGTGCCCTGCGGACACTGGTGAGTTTAAAGCACATTTTAACCAGAGGAAATATTAGTGAGGTGCTGAAAGTTGCTGCCACCAACTGGGCATCAGGCAGACTTGGGGTTACAAATCACTTTCGCTTCAGAAACTGTGCATTTCCATCAAAATGGTCAAAAGGTTTTCCTGTAGTCAAAGAGGTTAGTTTTCAAGCTGGTGATATTTTAACTAGCAAAAAATAGAAATTTTAAGCAATAACTGGAAAAACGTTACCCACAACTGCTTTTCCTGATGATTTATACAGCAGGGCATGGTTAAAAGACTTATTCATGGGAGACCGTAAGAGCCATACACAGAGAGAATACCTTTTAAATGCTATTCAGATTTAAAAGCAGAATTGGTACTTGTTTAAATCTATGGGAAAACATTTTCTCCAGAAGTTCTACTTTTTTAAGAAAAAATTTTATGTTTATTTCTTATTGAGACAGAGAGAAAAAGAGCATGAGTGGGGGAGGGGCAGAGAGAGAGGAAGACACAGAATCCAAAGCAGGCTCCAAGCTCTGAGCTGTTAGCGCAGAGCCTGACATGGGGCTCGAACCCACAAACCATGGGATCATGACCTGAGCCAAAGTCGACGCTTAACCAATTGAGCCACCCAGGTGTCCCTGGAAGTTCTACTTTTATTAACTTACACCACATATAAATTTGCACGTGTACACACACACACAGGCATGTAGGAGAACTGGGGAATAGCAAAAAAAAAAATTAATCTAATTCAGAAAGCCACCATTAGGGAACTGTTCCAGCCACATTATGGGGTTCTATGCACCAAGAGAATGCACAAGGTAGGTCCATAAAAATTAACAGATGGATGCACTAAAGATATACAGGAGTGAGTAAGGTTTGGAACAGTATGTACAGTATATTGCATGGATTAAATAGGACACACAGTATACATATACATACGTATATATATATCTGAATATGCATATATATGCCTATAATGTATGAAAATGGTGTCTGAGAGGTAAGAGGGAAATACTTTCAATTGTATATCCTTTTAAATTATTATTTTCTACCTCCCCATATGTCTATATCTATATACCTATATATAGATATAAAACCTTATAGATAACATGAGAAATCTAAAAATGAAAACCTTTATATTATATTAGTATATGATATATTATACTGCAAATTTTAATTATAATTATTTTTTAATTCTTTATGTAAAGTCTTATAGATAACAAAATGAAGCACACTCATAATTACTGTTCTATTAACAACACATTTTTAGGAAGGCTTTACGAGTAGTTTGCAATAGAGTAACATCCATGTTAGTGACCAAATCCTATGAAGAACACAGAGAGGTGTTGCCCTGTAACCATAAAAAATGCAAAACCCAAGAGAAATAAGTGGTGGTGTGAGTAAAACTATGGACATTCTGCTAAGCAGCAAAGTAAAGCTGTTTCTGTTTTCACACTGAGTCTGTGCCTCCCAAGGAAACAAGCTGGTTGGTGTTAGCAAAGGGATGAGACAAATGTCTGGCCAGGCCTGATGTGTCTCCTCGCAGACTTTTATCCAAAAAATCAAACCCTACTTCCTCTCTTGCTATAGCAGCAATGCCATCAAGCTGAACTATTATGATAATATAAATAGCAGAAATATGTTTCTTTAAGGAAAAATACTAGACCAAATCAGGTCCTCTTGAGAACGTATGAAAATCAGACTTTTAGTCCATCTGTAGAACTCGCCGTGGGCCTTGCACAGCAATGAATGTCGGCTGCCTGATCAGAATCAGGCTTAACATGATAAGCAAATTTCCTTTCCAGCACTGTTGGAATCCTGGATTTATTTTCCACAAAGGCCAAGATGGAACTAAATTAATCATAACTATTTCCTGGGGCCAGAAAATCATGCATATTTTACCACAGCCGAAGCGCTTGGCCCTGACAATCACCTTGTCCCTGGTCTAGACCAAGACTCAAAAAACTGGTCCATTCAGTTTACTCCCCTTTTTTCTTCCTGCACTTGGGCCATACAAACACAAATTTTATTACATATATATAATGAAAACAGCCCATAACAGAAAGGAATAAAGGAAATGTTCAGCCACATATCGGACTGGACACCATCACCTGATGATCAGGATCATATAATCAAGCTACAGAGCTACTCAAAAAGAACCAACAATGAGAATCAAAAGAACTTAGTAGAAAATCTCTGTGTGTGCATACTCTCTGGGTTCATTTAACAGACTCCTCCAAGAAGATAAAATGGTTCATTTACAGTTCATCCTACTCCTCCTTTGCGGGACTGAATTTAAACAATCTCACAAAGACAGATTTTCATTCCATCTGAACAATTTTACAGGAAACGTATTCCCACCCTTCTCCAATTCAGGGAACTGGCAGTCCTCATACAATCAACCTGCCTCGTTTAAATATTTCCTGCTGTTAGAAAGCCCGTGAAATGCTCAATTGCATGTACATCACACACATCACCGATTTAAAAAAAAAAAAATCCTGTTTAAGACCCGCCACATAAGCATGACTGCTCCCAATGAAATGAAGAGCCCCTTACAACCCAAAAGAACCCAAGTTCTCAAGAACTTTGCCCTGCTCCGCTTCCAGTGCAGACGTCACGAAGGCAGTGTCAACCAGAAAAACCAGCCCGTTGTTTTAATAAGCATAACTCCGTGGAAAGCCAACCACTGACTGTGTCTTCTCTTTCTGTCACTAGAATCCCTTCCCTTCCTTGCCCGCTCGCCAAAAGAGCATCTGCAAAGGTGCCCAAGAGGCAAGCACTTTCCCCTAAACACAACCGGAATTGGTCTGAAGGGAAAGGAATGGGCTTCTCCTCGCCTCTCAGTGGCAGCTCCTCCCCTTCTTCCTCAAAAAACCCTTTTCGCCTCCAAAAATCGGCCTCGACAATGGCCCAAGATTCCTTTTCACCGTGACATCTGCTCTGGAGCAGCAACCCGTAAAGAGTTGCAGCAAAGCGGTTTAGCCTCGGGGCGAGGGCCACCGCACTTCTAAGGTGCCCCCGGGAGATCTCGTCAAGGATCTTTCCGGTGTCAAGAATCGGCCCCGTCTCTTCCCTCTGGGTCGTGATACGCGGGACAGGAGGGAGAGGAGACCCACGCCAAAGGAGCCGGCCCGTTCCATTACCCTTTAAGCGCGTCGTGTCCTCCGCCGCCTCTTCTCTTGGCCCGGCTGGCTCTGGTTTCCTTCACGTTCCCAGCCTCCAAATTGGCGTCGGCCCCATGGCTCGTGTAGGACGCTAGGAGCACGGTAAATCCCAGGACGACCTCCAGCAGCCCTCCTCGCCGCATGAT
>NW_027530019.1:5627217-5627981 GCF_008692635.1 Crocuta crocuta | reverse complement strand
CCCGTCCCCCGGGCTGGGCCCCTCCCGCCTTCTCCAGGCGCTGCTCCCGCTTCGGGCGGCCCCTGCCAGCTGCAACAGACAAGCCGCCGAGGCGGGGGAGACGTTGAGGGCATCGGGATGCTGAAGCCCTGCGGTCCCCGTTCCCGAGCCCAGCCCGCGCGCCGCCTGAGCGTGGCGCAGTTACTTTGGGTAAGCGAAGACCGTTTGGTCCACAGCTGGCCGACGAGCCCAGGCCCCCGCCGCCTCTCGGCCTCCCGGACGCCGCCTGAAAAGCGCGCCTCAAAGTACCCATGTCCCGAGCGGTTCGAAACCCCGGGGCCAGCTCGCCGGGTTCATTTNCCGGCGCTGCCACCGCCCCCCGAGCATCTGACGCGGAGCCCGGCACCGGGAGCCCCGGGCCAGGAAGCTGTCAGGCAGGGGAGGGCCGGCGCCAGCTGCGGACGTTCCGGGACAGCCCCTCACCCAGTCCCTGTCCCTGCCCTCGGCGCGGCGCAAACGCAAAAGCCTCCCTGGCTGCAGCTCCAGCCCCCNCTCTTCAAGTATCGTCTGCGCAGCGGTTTCTCGCGAGAGAAATACTTTTTTTTAAAAAAAAAGAAAGAAAAAGAAAATGACACCCCCTCCTACATCCCCCTCATCGCCACCCCACCCCTCGGCCCCATCCATCCTCCCTTTCCACTCCCCTTTGCCAGCCACCGCCTCGGCGCGGGGGCCTCCCTCGCTCGCAGCGTTAGCGCAGCTGGGAGGAGGCAGAGGTGATCAGGTTC